>NC_090927.1:92477183-92786427 GCF_040938575.1 Ambystoma mexicanum
TTTAACCCCCAGTATCTCCCACATCTTTGTCATTACTTCGCTGGTGAAATGGCTACCTCTGTATGACTCAATCCTTTGGGGTAGACCAAAAAGTGAAAAGATGTGGTTGATCATCAGGGCAGCTGCTGTTTCTGCCTTGCAGTTTGGGGCCGGGAGACATTCCACCCTTTTAGTAAATAAGCATGTCACCGTCAACATGTACTTATTCCCCCTAGAGGAGCGAATCATGGGCCCTATATAGTCGACTTGCAAATCTGACCATGGGAGTGTCATCCCCCTCTTTTGGAGAGACGCACAGTGTGTGAGGGATGTTGGCTGAAATTGTGCACACACAAGACACCCCTTCAAGTATTGGTCGAGGTCCTGCCCCATGTGTGGCCAGTATGCAACCTCTCTTAAGATCTCAAGTGTTGTGTGAAACCCCCTATGACCGGCGGTGGCCGCATCATGGGCGTGACTTAACATCAGGCTTCGGAATGAGGTAGGAACCACCCACTGATCATGGCCAGCTTGGAATTTCCTTACCAACAAACCGTCTTGGATTCGGAACATTTTTGGACATTTCATCAACACTCTGAGGTCCCCTTTCCCAATGTAATTGGTATCCGTCAGGGGAAAGTTTTCAGGGTCCTCAATGTGTTGGTAAAACTTACCAATTATTGGATCCCCCTTCTGAGCCGTAATCAAATCAGCATCTGGGGACTCCTTACTCGATTGGGCAGTTGAAAGATCATTGTGAGCATTTGTCTGGGACCTAGTGATAGCAGTGACCTGGATTTCCCCCAACAGGGACTCAATCTCTATTACATCCCCTGGGATGGCCCGGTTTTGGCCAGCTGATCAGCTAAGTCATTTCCAGTTTTGTCTGGTCCCTCTACTTTGGAATGACCCTTGATCTTTTTCCAGTAGATGGTCATCCCGTTCGAGGTGACCAGATCATCAATATTTTGGATTAACTTCCCATGTTTCAAGGGTTTGTTATTAGCACATAACATGCCTCTGGTTTTCCAATTAACCAGGCGCTCCACTAACCCGTTCCGTACATAATCTGAATCTGTGATTATGACCAGTTCGTGGAGTTGATGTTGGACAGCAGTGAGGATGGCTTGACACACAGCCATCAACTCTGCCTCCAGACTACTTCAGGGACCAATTTTGTATCCAGCGGAGGGTTCTCGGGACTCATTCACCCATGCATTCCCTACGCCGGCCACAAGTTCTTTTTCCCCGTTGTTGTCAACATGGTAAGAGCATCCATCCACATAGACAGTGGGCATTCCCTCACACGTGTCTTCTTCAAAGACTTGGGTGGGGAATTAAGGTATGCCTCCATGTTGTCCTTGATTTTTAGACTTTCGTCCTCAAGACAGTTTTCTCTGGCACAATCATGCAAGTCAGCCAGACCTTGCGCGAGGGAACTCTTCTTGTTTTGGCCATATCTGATCTCCACAGGAAAGCCTTGCATTGACAGAATCCAGGATGTAATTCGGGAATTACTCACATTTCTGGCCCGGATTCTGTCACTTTGGAGATATTGCAGAGGCTGGTGTGGAGTCTCCACTATGATGTGTTCCCCCTGGATAAACGGCCTGTAATTCCTTCAATGCCCACACCGTTGCCAGGAGTGCCTTCTCACAGTCGTTGGATTTTTCCTCCACAGAGTTTTGCTCGCATAGGAGATTACTTTATTGACCTTGTCATGCTTTTGATATAATACTGCAGTCAAGCATGTATTAGAGAACCCTGTCTCCAGGAAGAACTCCTTGTTTCTGACAGGGTAAGCTAGGCAGGGCGCTTGTGAGGGGCTTCTTTTAAGCTGTCTTACTGCCTTGGATTGTTCTGGACGCCATTCCCACTTGACCCCCCCTTCAAGAGATGAATCAGGGGTCTGGTGATCTCTGCGTAGCCCTCAATGAACTTTCTGCTGTACTTAGTCAGTCCAAAGAGGCTCCTTAGTTCCCACAGAGTTGTGGGGTCTTTCAATTTCTGAAGTGCTTCCACTTTCTTTTCCTGGGGACAAAGACCCTGAGGAGTAAGCTCATGCCCCAAGAAATTAACACGGGTTCTACACCACTGTGCCTTCTGAAAGGAAAGTTTTGCTCCGGCAGCCCTCAACTGGGTCAGAACATAACGGATCTCCGCTATGTGTTCCTCCACAGATGAACTTTTGATGAGGACATCATCTACATAAGCCAGGTTACCCCTCGCACCCAGGTCGGGCATGGCCTTATGTAGGAAAATGTTGAAGTCATTGCCGGAGTTGAGGTATCCGAAGGGAGTCCAGGTCCATGTGTACTACTGGCCCCCAAAGGTAAAAGCCAGCTTGTATTGGTCCTCCCTACTGACAGGCACAGTCCAGTATCCATTGGTCAGGTCTATTGTGGTGAATACCTGTGACCCCTGGATCTGGGCCAGCCCTTGGTCAATGTAGGGAAGAGGCCATCGGGAAGTATAGACCCGTTTGTTGAGCTCCCTAAGGTCGGCGCAGAGTCTCCACTGGCCGTTTGGCATCAATATTCCCAGCACCGGATTATTGAAGGTGCTGTGTACTGGATGGATTAATCCCAGGGACTCAAGGTTTTTAATTATTTCAGTAAGGCACTCCATTGATGAGAGAGGCAAGCGATATTGCTTCACAAATACTGGAGTCATGCCAGGGTCCGTGGGAATTGTTGTTGTGTGGATGTCGGTGCGACCACAGTCATATGAGTCCACCGCAAAGAGATCTTGGAAATCCAAGAAAACTTGTTTCAACTTTTGCTTCTGCTCCAGAGTCACACAGGCATCAGCTAGGTTTTCTTCAACCATCTGCCTGAAGCCTGATAAGACTTCTGGTTTCGCTATCTCAGCGGCCTCCTCCAGCTGGGTGGAGAAGTCCCTGGTCAGAGTGCTGATTTGGACTGGAGGCTTCAGGTGGGAAAGGCAGCCCTCATGGACCTGGAAAATCACCTCATCCCTCCAGAAGCAACAAGTCAAATCTTCCTTACCATAAGGGCAGGAGGTTTACACCAGGAGGTTCCCCCCATGCCTGGTAAAGATCCTGTCTGGTGTTGTATTGTCATCACGGTCACTGTCAAAACAGTCCTTGGGGATTGGTCCTAACAGTTCATTTCCTAAATCAATGGAGAAATGTCGGTCATCAACCGCCATTCCAATAATGGTGCCTGCGGTTAGAGTAATACTCTTTAAGTCGCTGTTATCCACCTCTATTGGAATGGTGTCATGTTCTATGTTGACTAATGGTGTTGGGTTTACCCCCAACCCTTGCTGTTGGAGAGAAGCATTTAGATGAATATAAACATCAGGGTTTTTCAATTTTTGTCCTCTTTTAACTTTCACTTCCAGGGAGAATTGTCGGGTCCTTTCTGGGATGGTGACTTCCTCTTTGAGCTGAATTTCAACTGCATAAGGTAGCAATTGAGCTGACCTAAATGCTTTTTCTGGATCATCAAAGCCCATGGGATTATCTGCTAATCGGGACCAAACTTTGAAGTTTATTAGGTCCAAACTAATGGCAAAGCGATTGAGAATGTCACTGCCTAAGTAAAAGGCAGCAGTGACGTCTCGCACGACCCAACAATTATGGTCTATGCTCTTGTTGCCAATGGAGATTTTGAGCATACACCTGCTTGGCAGGAGATGTTTGGTATTGGGTATTTCCAGATCCATTTCCCATGTGTCTATCAGTTTGAATGTGGGAATGGCTGGATCTTTTGGGAGTTGGCGGAACACGGCTTCGCTGATGAAGCTCTTACCGTTGTTCAAACACACTCGGGCAAGAACAGAGTCCTTCCCATCATTTAACTGAACAGGGATGAACAACTGCTCTCCAATTTGCTGAATATCAGCCAGGCTCTGAGCTGATTTCACATCTTTCTGGACTATTGGAGTGGGAATGTCTGATTGTGGATTAGTAAAGAATTTCAGAGTGTTTCCTTCCAGTGTGGAATACCACCTTAAACTGGAAGGAAGGTTGATTTTCAGAAATAGAGAGGACCCCCCGTCACCAGTCTGTTGTCCTACTGCTATTACTGGCACGTCTGGAATTTGGTTGTTCTGGAATTGAAATTCTACTTGGTCAGATTTTTGTTCAACCCTGTGGCATGTGCCGTTTAAACTAACATGGTTGACACTCTGTTTTCATTTTATTGGCCAGATAGTCTGGTTCCAGAGGACCTTGTTTACGCAATCTATTAGGGGTGACAACCTTCTCAGGAGGTCATTCCCTAGTAAACAAGGGGTGACCTCGGGAGTCACTACTATGACCGGGTGTTTCACCTTGTGTCGCCCAATTTTAATGTCCAAATCTGCCGTCCCCTCGACGGGAATTTCCTTCCTGTCAAAGTTCTGAAGATGTCCAGGAAGAGAGGTTAGAGGAATACAGTAATTCTCCCCGCTTCCTGCATTTAGTTCATCAAAGGCCCTTCTGGACAGAAGAATAGCTTGGGATCCAGTGTCCACCAGTGACAAAATTGTACCCTGCCCCTGCACTTGTACCGGGGCATAGTATCTTCCCTCCTTCTCCTCAAGGGGGCACAGATAATGCACATTTCTGGACAACTGGTGGGCTAATTTTTACATTTTGGACATTGCAAGAGAAGAGATCTGGGCAGAATTCTGTGGAGAGTCATGGGAATCTGCTAGAAAAAGTTGGCACCTGGAAATCAGAGCCACTGTGCGTTCCCCTGGTTCCGGTTCTGGGCGCCCCCCCCTTTTTGGAGGCAGTCACCAGGATGGGTTTGAACCAGGGGATTTTGATGCAGGTTCTGGGATGAGATGATGGGTGGCGCTAGCTCAGTCCACACATCTCCCCAGTCGGGATGTGAATCCCTTGGGACCCATCTTTCTTTGGGAGGAGTTCCCCCATCTCTGAAGGAGAAGATCCTTTTCCCAGGATTCTCTGAGGATCCCTCTCCCTCAAATTGGAAGATCTGTGCCTCCTCCACAAACTGGGTCTGTTTGGGTCCTTTGTTTCTCCTACCTCCTCTCTGCGCCTTGGGTGGCAGATATTCAGGGGTAGGAGATTTTGTTTCCGATTCCTGGGTTTCCAGGGGCTGTTAACAAGTGGGGAAGGAAGCTACCTCCAAGGCTTTACACCCCCCTTCCCCTTGTGCCTCCTCCCTGGGAACTGGTGGGTTATCGGGGTGCTGCCCTCGTCATTGTTCTGGAGCACCAGGCCCAGAGTTTGGGGCATTCTGCAGCGGCATGCTCACCCGAAGGTTCTGTTGAGCCCTCTGCATGTGACCCAGATCCCGTGCCATATTTTGGACCTGGCGCTCTAACTGTGAAACCCGCTCAGGCTGATACAGGGTTGTATTTTCTCCCCTGGGCTGATCCCGGGAAGGGTAGCTATCCCTTCTCTGGTAGTACCCCGGGTTGGGAAGATTTGGGTACCCCTCCACCCTTGGCCTCCCCTCTCCCGGATTAGGTGGTCTGGGCTCAGGGAATTGGGGAAAGAAGGATGGATGATGTGGGGCTGGAAATTGGGTGGATACCTGGGAAAAAAGTTCTGCCCAGGGTTTGGTGAATTTCTGCCCTCCTGGGGGAAGTTAGGAGGGAAGTTCCCTGGGTTGGGTGCCTGGTTGGATCCCCCCCCTTGGGCTGGAGGAGTCCACACATAACCCAGGATGGGTCGGTTTCCCGTATGGGGGCTTACATAGTCAGGGGAGCGAGGGACCCCATTTGTGGGACTACCTCCTTGACTCCCTGTCTGTGACTGGGCTGAGAATTATTCAGTGCAGACAGGTTTTTAGGGCCCCCCATCTCCAAATCTAAAATGGGGGCGAGCTTTACCTCTGCCACCTTGGCAGCAGCAGGGGTGCTGATCGGTTTGGGGCTTTTCTGGGCGTTATTTTTATTTTCTATGGGCTTCTGCACCTCACAGATCCGGGTAGCCTGTTCAATGACCCAGTCTAGTGACCTTTTCTCGTGAAAATCTCTCACTAGCTGGGTCATTATGTATTTGGGTAAAGCATGGAAAAACGTATTTACAAAGACTTTGCTGTCTGTGCGCACCCTTCTGGTAGTCTGCGCAAAGGCATGCTTCAATTCCTGCACAAATTCTAGTGGGGCCTGTTCCTCCCCACATTGCAAATTGTAGGCTGCCTTGCGAGCCTCTTGGGGATTCCGGTGAACAGAAAATTGTTTCAAGATGGCCGCCCTATATGTGGACCATCTTGAATGGTTTTGGTCCTCCAGCAAAGAAACTGGAGTATTCTGGGGATAATGTCCACTTTACATACTGAATGCAGCTACTGCTGTCCTTCAAATGGAAAGTCTCCATCATTTGCTCGTAAAGCTACAAGTGTTCTCAAACAGAATACTTGGCGTTCTTGTGATAAGGGTTGATGACACTCCTTATTGCCTTAATCTGTTTTACAGGGTCCTTAAGCAAGGCCCTTTTTGCCTTATTGGCCTTTTTGGTTCGGGTAACCCTGGTCCATTCATCCTCTGACTCAGAAGCACTGCTCCCAGAGGTGCCCGTCTGATCTTCCAGGTTTTCCTGGATTCTGCAAGCCTGGGAACGGCTGGCAGAATGTGGGGACCTGGTCTCCTGTGTCCTGTGACGCTCAGAGGAGTCTACAGATCCCTCCTTGCTGCCAGGATTTGATGAGTGCCCCCCCACTGACCTAACTGGGCAGAGGTTTTTATGTTCCCCACTAAATTGCACTGTACATAGGTGCCCATACCCAGATGCCCGCCCATCCATTCCTGGGTGGTACTGGCCTATGAGCCCCATACTTTTGGCTGGAAGGAAATCTGCCATCCCTGTGGCCCTGTGCTCATGTGCGCCAGGGGGGTGGCAGAGTCCAGGGACTTGGAGAGGTGAAGGCCTCTGGTACTAGGGCTCCTGGGGTTATGCTGTGGAGCTTCCCTTCCCAGCGAACCTCATCTCTATCAGCCCCTGCTCCCTGTTGCCATGCAAGAGCCTGTGCTTTCAGTTCCTCAGTCAAGGCCTTACTAGACTATCAGTCTTTCCTGCATGGCTACCTGTTGCTGGAGCCTATCATTGTCCTGAAAGAGAGCCTCATTCTCTCTCTGTGTTTCCTGGTTAGTCTTGGAGTACTGGGCCAGTCTTTGCTGCAGGAGGGTTACCTCCTGAGTCCCATCCCTACTGGCCTGCTCCTTTCTTGCCAGGGCATCTTCCACCCTCCTGGTGTGCCCCAACAGGTTTTGATGCTCTTTTTGGAGGTCACCCAGTCCCTGGAGGGCCAGGTGATTTTCTTCCATTTTTCTTTTTAAGTGGCAGACTTCCTGGCCTAAGGTGTCCCTTTCCTGACTAAGAGCCTGCATCTGTGCCGCCAGGTCGTCCCTCTGCCTTTTAAGGGCACCAGCTTTCTGGCGCTCTTCCTCAAATTCTGTCTGGGTATCCAGGTCTTTCAGAATCAGTTTGTTGTTCTCTGCCTTCTCCCTATCTAGGTGGCTTTGCAGGGTGACTACCTGCTCTGCGCATGCCCTATTGAAGTCCAGTTGTTGCTCCAGCTTTTTCTGGCCCTGCAGTAGGGCGTCCAAACCTTCTTGGTACTCCTTCTGCAAGGCCAGAAATCTGGTATACTGATCAGACTTTTCCTGTTGCAGGATACCCATATCCTCTTTTATTTTAATGATATACTGCCTACTATCATTTTCTGACTCCTGGCTCCTCTGCAGCCTCTGCTCGGAAGAGACCAGGTCAGATTGGGCCTTCTCTAATGCCATCTGTTGCCTATTTGCCAGATCTTGGCCTTCAGCACATTTGTCCTGTATGGCTCCCATATATAAATACAAATATGCCGCTATCCTAACAATCTTGTTGTGCTCATCTTTGGCTTAGGGGACATGTATAGTTCGCTCAGGGTCACGTGTAAGGGACCCTGATCTTTCCAGCTGTCTAACCCAGTCGCATTGACCTGTTGTGTGATCGCCTGCAACCACACATTCTGGTCCTGTTCAGACCATTCGCCTCTCATAAACTGTTTAAGTAAGAAGTGCTCTCTAGCTATCTTTATATCTACCAATGTCGTCATTCTGGAAATTGATTTCCTTCCTGACTTACAGAAGTTTGTAATTTAATTTTGCAAAACAGACCGTCTCCTTAGAGCGTCCTTCTTTTGAGGGGTGATTTTACAGTATAACACAGTGTGGTGATCCAACAGGATTTATGTATCCTGTCAGTTAGCACACTGTATTAAGCTGCACAAGTGGTAAATCTAATCCAGACGTCCCGGCTTGAGCCCCCACTCTGTTCAGCGACTTCAATTCAGCACTCCAACTAAGTCAGTGCCTAGTCTGGGATGCCCAAGGGAAGCCCTTATTTATATATTTTTATGACAAATTCATAGATTTGGATGATAAACCCTTGTATAACACCCCTCTCTTTGAATCCCCCTGACCTCACTTAGCCAAGAAGTAGGTTTGTTTTGCAAATTAAAAGATTTATTTTACAAATTAAACAATATATATATCACACTTTTATAATAAATTAATATTTGATAGCACACTTATGAATATACCAGTAATCAACAATGGATAATATTACACTAGCACACTTTATTAATTACTTAGGAGTGGGTATAGAGAGGATAAAGTAGCTGAGAATGCTTTTATGGGTTCAAGGAAATGCAATGATGGAAAAGAATGCAGCACAGAAATAACTGAGATGGTTTCCACAAGAGATAATATGATCACTTTTTCTTTTGACAATTCACTCCCCCCCCTATGCAATATGAGGAGATGGAAGGAGAGCACACCATTTTTCAGGAATACAATCAAATGCAATACCAATTCAGTTCCCCCTAGCAAGCTTAGAGCAACAGGGATGATTTTAAAACACAGGCAAAAATACTTTAAATGTGATTTGCAAAGAAGTGAAAATATGCTAAAAATGATTTTAATTCCCTATAGGAGATTCAGGGTAGGTG
Source organism: Ambystoma mexicanum (assembly GCF_040938575.1). Taxonomy (NCBI): domain Eukaryota; kingdom Metazoa; phylum Chordata; class Amphibia; order Caudata; family Ambystomatidae; genus Ambystoma; species Ambystoma mexicanum. The sequence continues at coordinate 92,486,084 of NC_090927.1, forward strand.
ATAGCTACTTAAGATTGGTTCAGGTCAACCCTATCAGTGATTCATGAGGGATTATCAGGTTGAAAACGGATTTCCGCAATGGAAGCAAAAGACAGCTATTTTTGACGGGTGAAGAAGTTTGAGTTAAATTTGCAATTCGCGGCACTTTTTCCGAGTGAGTAAAGCGCGATTACGGAAAAACTATAAGGAGTAGAAAGTCATGTTGGAAACCGATGATCTTAGCTTTACAATGAAAGTTAAATCTCGTTCCTAGCATGTATGGTTCAAAAGATACGGACGATTTTGCAGAGGTAGATTTTCAGAAATGAAATAATGATTCAGAATGGCAAATGACACTTTCACAGCTTTAAAGTCACAGAATGAACACACGATTTCTAATGCAGTTCTAGGCAGGTTGAATTGGATGGGATAAGCTTATTTTAAACTAATAGATGACTATGCACAGTTCTTGCTGGGCACTCACACTATAAATTTGAAATAGGCCGTCAAGATCTGGTCAGGTTGGCTGCGGTTCTCTCTCCACGGGACGGTCTCTGGCACTGGTTCTGCTCACAGCGATCTGGTCTGGTCTGGTCTCGGTTCTGGATACAGCTCTGCTTACTGGGTGTTTCTGGCACAGGGTTCTAGGCCAGAATCAAACAGCTTGCCCGGCTGTTGAATAGTTTGGTTAGGTTGCTGGATTCTGAGGCCTCTAAAGGATTCAGCTAGTGGACTAGGCCTCTCTGCTTCAAGTTCTAGCTTGGTTCTGGATCTGGAGTCGTCCATCAAAGTGCTTCGCAAGAAATCAGTTTGAAGTGGAAAGTGAATCTCCCTACCTGGGTCTCAATGACTCCTTTTATGTATTTAGAAAGTGAGTGGGAAGGCTAACTTTCTATGCCCAACCCTCTGAGGATCCTGATGGCTATAGGATTGTCTGTGCTCTCACTGGAGAACAGAGTTGTGAGTCATCCAGTGCTACCATTTTACAATCTATTGAAGAAACGCCCCTTTGCTTTTACTGAGAAAATCAATTTTACCCAAAACATATATTTCCCAGATACACAAGTTGTTGAAAATACATGTACAAATGATGGATGAATTAAGACAGGTCTCTGATCAAGCCCCATGTTCCTGCGAGCTTGGGTTCAGAAATGACATTTTGCCCTTTTTAGTAGCTTTTGCAACATTGGTTTTTCCTCAAAATTTACACAGAGGTACACCCCCCTCCCTGAGCACATTACAATAAGTTTTCAATTCTCTAGTGTAAGCACAGTGTCTGCAATATTAATAATAGTGGGGTTTGGTCTTAGAGCGTCACACAGAGTGGAGTTTAGGCTCAAATTGTAGGTACATTTTTCATATTAAGAATCTCCAAATTGTACATTTCTGTCAACTTAATACAATATTTCATAAGCAAATTGATAAAACATACATTTGGTGCAATATGAAATCCACAACCCAGTCTGGCCCGCCTCTAGCTGGCTGAGTCAGATGTCACATGCTTTCCTGCCAGAGCAACTGTCGACAATTACACCTCAAATCAGCATATCCTGTTCAATTGAAAGAGGCTATTGTTGCTTTCTTCCAGGCTGCAGGAAGCTCTCCTCCCCTCCTAATTTACATGTCAAGGCGATATCCTGTACTGTTGGTGGTAAGAGCAGGTGTGAAGACTTCCCATGAACAGAGGCCTCTTGAACTGTTAATTGAATCAGACTGCCTTCTAGTATAGGGCCTGGGATTAGTAGGTGTTGAGAATTCTCATTATAGCAAGCCTTTGAAGTCCCAGCTAGCTCAGGATGCTGTTTAGCTTCTGAAATACAGGCCCCCAGTCAGAGTTTAGACCGCTAGTGCCAGATAGTGTCGAGCGCCGGTACTGCACCCATTTTTGGGAGCTGTCTTGCATTAATCCATTTCAAAAAGGGGATTTTACTTGATAGTATATGATCCTCGCTTAACATGGCATTGATGTGGATCTTGCAGTAGAGTAAAGTAGAACACTCAACCAGAGTTGGATTTTTGTTTGGTGGTTTCATGCCCATGATCTTAGCAATTTTTGACCTTAATAAAAACAGATTTTGAACAGAACCATCTTTCTTTGCACTGGTTTTTGCTCTGTGTGCAGCCAACGATAGGGCCTGGCAATGGTCTCTTGTATTAACATTGACAGAGGCAAAAGTGGATGGCAACCTATTTTTCATGTTTTCCCTGTGCATTTTCTGGTGAGTTCTGGCCATCATGATGTTTTCAATGCCAGTAATGCACAGTTCTGTGGTAGGGCTTGGATGTGTGGTAAAAACATCCCACAACATCAATCACACATGTTGCAACCATCATTCAAGAAACTGTTTTCATTCCAGAAGTGGGCAAAGCCATGCTCCTCAGCTGCAAAGCAGCTGAATTGCTGGACTTCATTCATGCAACATGACTCTGTTCTGATTCAAATTCGACCCGCTTATCAAATATCAAATTCTATTCTCTGGTATAGGATGCCTGAAAAGCAAGCATATCAAACCACATTTGGACTCCACTGTTGTGCCAGTCTGCTGGCAAACTCTGGCGGTCTTATAAATGATTTACAAGTGACAGCTAAGTGAATAGAAACAATCTAAAGAAAACCGAAAGAAACAATTCCCATAATTTGACAAACACGTGACTTACATATAAAATTCGCCGTATTCGAAACATCTGGATAATCGATATCAACAAATTGATTAAACATAATACGTCGTGGCAACCGAGGCGACTCCAGTGGGTTCATTCACTGTACCTGCTATATGCCGAACACCAATATGTCATAGATATACACAAATTTCCAAAGGATTATATGCACAGGCCATTGTGGAACTTCAAACTTTTAACCACATGCTCAGACATTTCTTGTAGAAACAGTTACAGCCTAAAACACGTCCATGGAGAACAGAAACGGCGCTGAACTACAACTCCCAGGAGGTTCAGAGTCCTTTCTGAAGCTCACACGTGACCGTGTACACGTGACGCTGGGACATAAACAAAAATCATCCAAGATGGCGCGATAACGGTACGCGCAACGAGAGGCGGTCACCACGATTAGATAGAGGTAAGTGTTCGCAAGTAGCGTTTCAATATCTGCTTAGATTGTAACAACTAGGGTAGGATTCCCGCATAGCCAACAATAATGCATGTGAACTATGATGAAAATAACGGACAAGATATCTCCCGCACTACTAATAGAAGCTAGATGATATCTTGACTTAGAACACAGAGAAGGAGCACCAGACTAACCTTACCAAGCTAGGATGAAGCCGTCGAACACTGGTGACAGCAAACGTGCTTAACAGTAGGCTGTAAAAATGTTACACTATTGACCTGACACCGATGCTCTCATTTTAGTGAGAACAATCCGGGAGAGAAGAGAGGACTCAACACCTTCCTCCCCGAACAGAAAGTCGGAGACAGAGATCGGGATTAATACACGATCTAGTACCTCGACAGATATAGGTAAAGATAACATCTCGTAACCTATAGTTTAAAAGGTTTTTAAATAAGTACTTCGAGACTGATAAACGGTCCCACGTGCCTTTTCTTGTCTTTGTCCTTATAGGATCAGGGATCTTTCCACTATACCCACTCTGGACAACGGAAGATACCCCTAAACTCTTCAAAAAATTGAATACAATTTGAGAATACTAAAATCAGAAAAGTATTCGTCCTGATGAAAGCGGCCACCCAAGAATCCCGCTGAAACCGGTTGACTGTTGGTTTAAGAGTACTGGTTGATAACCCAGACTCCAATACCCCTATATATAGAGAAAGGGGTTGCACAAAGAAATTACTGAAGTTATCACTATATACTCTATCGCCACTATAACTTAGTGGGGAGGTAATAGGGTCTTTGAATTCCTATAGTGACTGTCAGTGAGGACCTTTGTTATTTTAACGATAACACACGCGTTGTGGGGGCGGAAAGATTAAAAACAAAATACCGACCTCCATTTTTGCGTGCACTTGTAGATATTAGGAAATTGTTTTAGAGAGGATAGGGTCAGGATCTCAACATCTTTTGTAGTCGGCTCAGCAGCACTCACTAGGGCCATCCTACATCGGATACGAGATCTTTTACATGTAGGGTCATTTAACTTTGTGCTAGGGACTCAGCGTTAGGAATAACTTTTGTAATTACCTAGCCTTCTGTTACACATGTGTTATAATTCCTTTGACATAGGCCTGTTCCCTTCAACCTGACAGCCAAGGTATAAGAAGAACTAGATGAGTTGAAGAATGCCGCGGTAATCGAGAAAGTCTCCAGATTCAACCCATATGTTTCAACAATTGCCAGCATGCAAAAAAGCCAAACAAGGCCATTCAAAGAGATTATACCAACGATTGTCAACATCACCACAGACCTGAGTGGTTTTGCTCCCTCTCTAAACTCAAAGAAATAACATCAGCTAATGCAAGACAAAGCATTCAGGGCGATAACCTGGTTCTCCACACTTGTCTGACTTAGGTGATTCAAAAGACCGAGCTGCGGTACATTGTCGACAGCCAGCACGTTTCAGAATACAATAAAAAGCCCAATAGCCGTTTTTGATGGATTCCTTAACATTATTGATGACATCGTAGTATATTCCGTCAGTGAAAAAAATGCACCTATGTTGCCTTTATACCATTTATCACTGTCTCCATAACAACAGGGCCGCTCTACACTGTGAGAAGAGTGAATATTTCGAACCTACACTTGAGTTTTTCAGATACATCTTTGATTGGCAAGGCATGTGATCCCCAGAAAGTCAGTGACATTAAGACCACCCCTTGCCAAACTCAGTCTTTGAATAAGGCAGATTTCTAGGTATGGCCAATTAATGCAGAGGTTTCATCACCCTGTTGGCCACACTCATAGAGCCTCATCACATCCAAAACACAATGGGAGTAGACCAAGATACACCAAACACCTTTCCAAAACACCAAAGATCCCTGTCTCAGGAGACCACCATGGCCTGCTTCAAGATCAAGAGGAAGACCAAATAGCATGTGGGCACCATCCCCTGCAGATTATGAGCCGTCCCGACCCAGATTCACACCTTAGGTCACATGTAACGGTGGCATATGCCTGCCACTTAATTACACCAATAGAACAGAAGTCTTCCCATATCGAAAATGAATCTATTGCTGTACTCTGGGGTATCCGGTATCGCCACCTTTATACCTAGGGGCACTGCGTTATGGTGCCCCTAGGTATAAAGGTATTTACTCACCAACCACAAGCTACTACTTCCTATCCTTTGTGAGTCTACTCTTCCTCCATGTATTTAGAAGTAGTTACTACAGCTATAAAGCTATGAACTAATCCTCTAGTTAAAGCCCGGAGTCCAAAATCTTGCTGGCTACCTCTCAAAACATTCATGTGAGGCCACAGTGTGAATGAGAGTGCAAATATGCAGAGTGCACAGAGGAACTCATGTATTTGATCATTGATGCAAATGCCCCCAAGGCAATCCAGCCAGATAAGATACTATTTGAGACAAAGTGATGTATCCCTAGAGGCTGCCCTCTGGTCCACCAAGTCAGGAGACTGGAGAAATCTTCTGCGACACCACGAACACCAAACCCTAGGTTTTCAGGCATGCCTACCGGGCAGAATGAACATTCACTGAGACACTGAGAACTATGTAATCATTCGAAAGACTCCTGCTATGAGGAGCGTTGCTATGGTGCCTGGCATCCTAATGGCTCATGAAGACCCTCAAGGGCTCATCAAAACCAAGGCCAGGCTGAAGGAATGAGTGTGGTCTCCCATTATTAACTGACATTTGGAGATGTTGGTATCAACCTGCATCAGGTGTAAGCAGCAGATTGAGGAACCCTCTCTCCACCAATCAACACACACAGGGGAGGAGCACCAAACCATGTATCAAAATGAGAGCAAATGTTTCCTCCCTGGCAAGAGACAAACACATTCCTGGTTCTTATCGATGTTATGTTCTGTTATATTACCATTATTTATAAAGCGTGACGTTCACCACAAAAGGCATTGTGGCGCTACTCAACAAAACTGAGGGAAGCCAAACTAAGAGATAGTTTTTCAGCACCTGACAGAAAGTAAAATGATTAGATATAACCCTAAGCACACAGGGGAGAGAGTTCCACAAAGAAGCAGCTGCAACAGAAAAAGAACATCCGCCAATCCCGCAAAATTTGAACCTAGGAATGGGGACAAGGCAGGCAGAGCGCTTTGCTCGCTCAGGAACATGAGAGCAAAATATTATCTGGAGATATTCGGCACCAAGACCATAAAAGCCACGATGCACTAAGCATAATGCTTTAAATTGAATGCGCTGGGCTACAGGAATTTCCGCAACACAGGGGACATTTGAGTGCAACTTGCATAGAAGTAGCGACTCATTCTGCTGAATCTTGAAGAACCTGGAGATGTCACAATTGGTTGGTAGGATGAGCCAGAAACAAAGAATTACAATAATCGATAGAAAATTTAACCAAAGCGAAACCACAGGAGCACAAAGCTGCACAGGGATAAATGGAAGGACCCCGTGGATCAATGTTAGATGAAAATGGCCCCAATGACACAATGCATCCACTTCAGGCTCCTTTGACAATGAGTCAGATATTTTCATTCCCAAATCCTTAACTACAGGAACCGGGGAAGGAAAGGAATTTAGGGAAGATGACCAAAATGCAGGGTTCCAGAAGGAAGACGCATAGGGAAGGCCGGCCCACTGTCCCATTTCAGTTTTGTCAGCATTCAACTTGAGCCAGTGGTTGCCCATCCATTCTGGCACAGCCTCCAGACAACTCCTGAACCTGACTGCCGCCTCGGGAAGGTACAAGTCAAGGCGAACCAGTATCCGAGTGCCATCTGCATGTGAACAGCAAAGAAAGCCGTGGGAGAAGATCAGTTTGGTCAGAGGTTGAATATACGCGTTGAACAATTCTAGGGAACCGGCAGATGCTTGAGGAACACCACAAGTGAGCCATAGGCTTAGAGCAAAAAGGTGGAGGAGAAAGAGTTTGACAGTGATCCGAAAGAAAAGAGGAAAACCAGGAAAATACTGTACCAGAGAGTCTAGCCCCCATGAGGCGATTGAGCAAGATATATTGGTCGACAGTGGCAAAGGTGACAGAGCGTTCAAGGAAAAGCAGCGCCCCAACGCCATCTTGATCAAACATCTGTACCAGATGGTCCACAATGGAAACCAGTACACTCTTGGTTCAGCGTCCTGGTCAAACACCAGACCGTGAGGGATGGAAAAACTTTGATTTTTCAAGGGATGAGCTAAGCAGTGGACAAACAAAACATTTTAAGAGCTTCAATAAAAATGGGAGAGGAGAGATGGGGTGAAAGTTGGTGGGAACAAGAGGGTCCAAAGACGGTTCTTCAGCAAGGGGATGACTGTAGCATGTTTAAGGGAAGTTGGAATCTGCACAGTTTGAAAAGGAAGCATTCACTGCTTCCATGAGCAAAGGGGCAATCTGTGGCAAAATACCCTTAAGAATACCAAGTGGGATGGGGTCCATAGGGGACATGGGTTTCAATGTAGAGACAGCCACTATGATATCCTCAACAGAAAAAAAGGGAACATTGACCATAAATTGGTAGAGGCCGAAATGATCGCTGTAATAGATGGAAGTTGCAACCTGAATCCAGACAAAAGGATGCCTGAACATTTTTTAATCGATCTTCTCCACAAAATAAACAGAGTCACAAAGACGCTGAGAAGACGGATGGAGTCAGGTGGAACCGAAGATAGGGAACGCAGTCTTGGACAACTCTTCAGAGCGGTTAATAGATGCTTCTATGCGTCATGAGAAATAGGCCCGTTTCACTGTACAAATTCTTACTTTAAAATGTTTAAGAGGAGCCAGACAATCACCCACCACCGCAAAAGTTGAAGATAGAGTACCAAAATCCATTAACCTGGTGTCAGCATGGTGCACCTTGATCTGTTCGACAATGTCCTCCTTATACAATGAGCGCCTTTGAGTTTTACTGTCTACTCGGTCATTGACTCTAAGACTAAAATCACTGGCAATCAAAAGAAGTGCGTGCCAAAGGTGAAGATCAGCCGTGAGGTCAAGAAAAGCATTGCAAGACATTGGATCGAAGCAGGGAGGGCGATGTTCACTTTCGATAATCTGAAGCCGCACAAGGGGTCAGGAACGAGTTGGAGACCAATAAAGAACACCCATTAAGTAGGACCAAATTCAATTTTGTCATCACGAGAAATATTTCAGGAGCTTGAATCTGCCGACCGCGATAAATAGTGGAGTTGTGAAATGAGGCATTAAGTGACCAGTGGTAGGTACAATTCTCACCCTTTTTTTGTTTAAAAATTAAAACTTGATTGTAAAGTGTGCAATTCTCTATCTGACAGGGGCTCTTTGGTAATCACTGATAGTTTCAAATATTTATTGGAGATTTCATTATGTCAAATGAACCATAAAGAAAGAAAAATTCTAAGAATGTAGAAGTGCTGCTACCTCCTGAAGAATGTCCTGCACTGAATAGCCAAGTGAGCAGAAATGTGTGCAATTTGGTGCTGACACAACAGCCATTCAAGCTGTGTGAAAGTCATACATGTTGTATAAAATTATATAATTGAGTAGTGCTGGGATTTTGTAAACACACCCCACAACTTGTGGTGGTAAATGATAGGTTTTTCACGGTGTGACAAGGGTTATGTGGAATTTTATTCTAGATGAAAGAGTTGGATGAATGTATGTATTATTGATCACATTTATAAAGTATTTCGTTTTTAATGATTGGACAATACATGTGTACTTTTATGGTCTTTAAAATGCCTCAGATGGTCTGTAAGTGCGTTTCCACTGATCTTATTTCAGGTAGTTAGAACGTTTTCCCCAGTACCAGTCTATGTTCTCTATTACATCCTATGACATTGCGAAGAAGAGTAAAATGCCCTTTGATGTAATTTCCTGTGATATCATTTGGTGTTTGATGTCTGTTCCGGTACCGCTGTCATTTTGTTGAATTGATTTCTCTGGGCCTGTTGGGAAATACAAAATAGAAAACCATACAATAAAGATGGTGGGAGGAGATAAGCTAAAACACTGAATTATGGGAATGTTAGTCAAAGTACCAAAGTGTCCAGAAAAGATGGTGAGAGTCTCCAAAAAGAGTGTGACGGAAGGAAAGCAGAGGCAGTACATTCTGGAAATTGTAGTGAAAGTAGGCAAGTGTCTAATAAAGACCGTTAAGAAAAGGAATGCCTTCTAGAAAACATACTCACAGTACTACAGCGCCCATACAGACTCTGAGAAAAGGCAGCATCATCTTCAATCAATTTCCCGCCTTCAGCAAAAATATATGCTCTACAATGGGCAGCTGCATTATAACACTAAGGGCCGCAGTACAAATTTGGCGGTATTTTGCACGTAAATCCGCCATAATACCTCCAAATGGAAATGACCATTGTCGCCACTTGATCCTACGGATTTACCGCAGGATTACAAGTGGTGGTATGGTGGTGTAAATCCCCATTTGTGGAGTCTATAGGACTCCATGAGGATTAGTGAAGAATTAACACTGGTGGAACCTCTTCGAGTGGTAATTGTGCCGGTTGTGACGATAAGGTGGCAGATTTCCCCACAGTTTATTGCTGGAGTAAAATCCTACACCTCCCCACCAAGCCTGTAGTACGGCTTTGCAGTAATGCTGCGGTAATGGAATTACTGCCACGTTACTTCTGTTTTTACCGCAGCTCCATACTTATAATGAGGCCCTAAATGTTCGGTGCAAAACTCTCCCAGCACTGGAGATGAGCCATGTAATCCAAACGTTGTTACAGGCTTTGATTCTTTCCAAACTGGACCATTGCAACAAGCCCTCAACAGTAAGCCAAGAGAATGCAGCTCATGCAAAATAGGGCAGGACCTCTAATGTGTTGCTGGAAGAACCATGAGCATATAAGCAGAGCACTCATAAATCTAGACTGCCTCGCCTGTCAACACTGCCTCGCCCAGAGCACTTAGAAGTCTACACTGCCTTGCCTGGAGCACTCATACGTCTACACTGCCTCGCCTGGAGCACTCATACGTCTACACTGCCTCGCCTGGAGCACTCATACGTCTACACCGCCTAGCCCAGAACACTCATCGGTCTACACTGCCTTGCCCGGAGCACTCATAAGTCTACACTGCCTCACCTGGAGCACTCATACGGCTCCGCTGCCTCGCCGTCCCGAGAAGAGTAGAGGTTAAATTCGTTACCATCACCAGGAGAGCATCTTTTATGACCGCTCCAAAATATTTGCCTGACCGCCTGTGCAAATACATCCAAAGGAGTAGGTCTGACACTAAACTTGCCCACAGAACCTTCAAACCTAGGAGGTTTGGAGAAAAGAGTCTGGAGCAGCAGGGTCTAAGATGTGGAATGCGATCCCGCAGGAACAGAGACTGCAACCAGGCCTCCTGAAATTCAAGAATGGAGTAAACGCCCTCCTCATTAGAAAATAATTCCCAAAAGGCAGCTACCAATTATCAGGAACACTCCAATCTCTTACCAGGAACTGGCGCCTTCTTGATTCATCAATGTTAAATAGTAGGTCTAGAAGGTGGGGAGTTTGCTCTCCTGTACATGAACACTCTTCCAGGTGATCCATCCCAGCCAGTCCTTTGTTCCCCTTTACCCCAAATGTTTCTGCAGGCACACTGAAGTATCAATGGCAGTGTCTTTTTCTAAAACAGTAAATAAACAAGCAAATAAATAAATAACTAAATAAAATGGGCCAGTCTTGTGTTAGGTGGACTGACACTGCCAGAGTTTCTTCCTGGTATACAAATACCCACAAGTATCAGTCCCTAATGCGAGCCAGACCTGGGCTAAATTGGCCAAAGTACAAAAGATACTAACCTGGTCCTTCTTTTGGGTCCAAGCACTTAAATCCACAGTTATAGCAGCACTTCTGGCATGCTGGGCAGTCATAATCGGTTTTGCACTCTGGCGGGGGTATCTCCATGGTACATCTATATGGATCTGGACAGGTTCCATATTTCTCTGTAACAAATAAATCCATATTTTAAAATCTATTACAGCTTTAAAACAACAGCCTATTGATTGAAATGCTGGTCATTATACAGTTGCAAAACAAAACCGTCCGTCGATACTGTCATAATATAACAACATAATACATGTGTCCCTTTTATAACCTTAACACAATTACTACTTCTTGATTACACCAATGAAGAGGCCAATGTCGCAAACATCAGAATGTGTTTAGTTAGGCTGCTGGGCATTTGTTAACCACGCTTCTTCCATTTAAAGCTGGTGGTATTTCCTCTAGAAATGGAGGAATTACCGCTTGCATGTTTACCACCTGTGGTAATTCCTCCAGTCCCCAGTGGAGTACCTTGGGACATAATTATGGGGAATAACAATGACTCGGAAATTGGAGATTCTTACTTCAAATACGACTGCAGTGTCAGTAAACGATTTTGTTGGAATTTGTGTAAATCGTAATGAGGCGGACTGTAGAATAGATTATTTCCTGACTTTGAAGTGGTTCACAAAGAACTTCTGCATTTCAGACATCGATCATATGGTGAGTTTCCACCGTGCACCAGTAATCTTTCCGCTGCGTTGAATTACACACCTGACATCTTTTACATTATTTTTATTTATTTATTTGTTTATTTTTGGGTTGTCATAAACCTTTACAAAACTTCACAACCTTATTTCAGTGAAACCAAATATAGCAAGTTATAAATACACATTTCAATAAAACACAATAGAATTTCATACCTGAACTTAAAATATATATCTATATTTCATTTCGTAGCATAAACTAAATTATTATTTTTTTTTTAAACACAATTTATTGGCATTTCATTGAACTTGTTACAGTAAACAGTAAGCAGTAGGGCGTAGCATAAAGATAAATATAGAAAAAGCAGAGCATTTGGGGTTGTAGGCGTTTTGTTGCACTGTGATGTTTCATGCACCGCCCCGAGTTAGGGTTTGTGAGTTCTTTTAATCCGGGTACCCTCTGAATGCTGAAGTCTAGTCCTTTGCTCTCCCTTACAGTGTTCACTTCGCCCTATTTGGAGAGATTTTCTCTCCTTTTCGTTACCTTTAACCTTTAACCCCCAACATAATATCCCTTTCGCCCCTCCCCCCCAACTGTGAGTTGCTCCGAAGTGTTTCGTTCTGGTTGGCCCTGCCAGTCCTGTGCCATGGCATTGACGTGAGGTCTCTCTGCCCAGTTGTCCAAGCCCACTGTGGGTAGTACACCCTGGCCTTGTGGGTGTTTGGTCGTTTGGTGCTTGTCCGACCCATTTCGTGTAGGTGTCTGTGGCCCCCTTAGGCGTACTAATCTATGAGGTCGCTGAATCTAGCTGCTCTGGAGGGGTTGGAAGTTTGTTTTTTGGCCATAGCCGCCAGTTCCAGTCTGCATGTTTTCGCCAGTAGTTCTGTGCGGTCAGATTCCAGCGGGTAATTAGTGTTTTTCCCACTGTGAATAGGAGTAACCCCACAAGTCTATGGGTTAGGGGGTCTTTGTGCCAATCATCTGCCCCAGCCCCCAGCAGCATCTCCCGGGGCGTGAAAGCGACTGCGGCCCCATCGATTTTCTCTGTCTGTGGACCATGCAGATACCACAAACACCAGCCCCGGCCCCCTGCGAGGTGGAAACTGAGCACCACTTGAATGCTTTCTCCCACCTACGCACCTTCTACCAAATGACGATACCAAACAATAATGGACGCAACCACTCCCTCGCGCATTCCTGGACCGAGGACTTGGGCACCCAGATTGAGGTCTCGGATATCCTGTAAAGATATGTAGCCATACCCCTAATCTCTGTCAACCTCAAAAACAGAGAGATCCAACACAAAATTATACAACGTTTATACTATACCCCCACAACACTATATCAAATTGGAGTTGCACACACAAACAAATGCTGGAGGGAATACGGGTCCCTAAGCACGACAGGCCACATTTTATGGCACTGCCCCAAAGCATAAACTAAATTTATCCCCAAATACACTAAACATCGTAAAAGTACAATCCATTTCTACTATACATAAAGCAAGGAACTTCACTGTTTCAGTTACAAATTATATTTTGTAAATAGGCCACCAAAGTACCTCAACACCCATTAACATAGATCACAAACAGTCTTCAGAAAAGTAACAACTCGTATAGTCAGAACTGAGGTATTGTCATGTAGCATTCTATACCAAATTCGATCTCTGTCTACACAAGCAATTACAGGCATACATTGTACAAAATAGTTAGTTCTATGATTTAGCAGACTAGGGCAAGTAAGCAGGATGTGTTGTAACGTTTCTTCCACGCCCTCCTGTTTACAAAATCTGCACCATTTCCAGTCATCAGCTATTTTATTTCTAATACTAAGAATTTGATTGATATGCATAACGTTAATCCTAAATCTCATGAACTCATTTCGTATACTCCTGGATGGTTACTTCATCAGGTATCTTTCCATTTCCGGATAAAATTTCCTAAATGAATGTGCCCGATTGTATAGCTTAGAGTTAGCTACTTTACTCATAGTCATAGACCAATCATTCCCTCGTGTAATTAGCTTCAACTTATTAGGTTTATTTAGCAGTGAACGGGTGGCCATTCCCAAATCCCCTAACGTTTTCTCAACCTCCATTTTCAGTTTATTCATGAATGAACAAGATGGATCCCTACCTGCACATGTACATAAGTCGTTTCCGCAGGTCAACATACACTTCCTCCATAATAAAAGTCTTTTTCCGATTACCATTGAGTGTAGTGACTGAAGACCAAATTCGTATCGTATTATCTCAATTGGCACACATTTAGGTAGAAAAAACAAGATGTCCCTCCATAAAATACCTTCCAAGACCTTCAGATATTCCATAAAAGTTGAGGCGAAAAGTTCTAAGCCGTAGATCAACCTCAGTACTACTTTCATAGTGTAGAATTCCTTTAGTGGGTTCATTGAAAACTTTCCAAATTTTCTTTCAGTCGCAAGGCCACTTCTGTTTTTACCTTCAATTGATTTTTAATTAGTGAAGCTGAACCAGTACCAGAAAAGCAGTACCCAAGATACTTAAATGCACTTTGAGATTTGATATGATTCCCTTCACAGTACCAGGTGTAGGTACCTTGCCATTTGTTGAGTTTTCGCATGCAAATGATTGTCGTTTTGGTTGCATTGTTCTTCAAATGGAGTTGAGATATACATTTCTCAAACTCTTTAATAAGCCGTTGCAGCCCCACTTTTGTGTTGTCTAGTAATAGAAAGTCGTCCGTCCGCAGACGCAAGCCAAGGTATGCAGACATTGCTCAGTTTAGGCGATACCAAACCCTTATTAGCAAATGCCGCTTCAGCTCCACTAACATACAGGTTAAAAATTGTAGGTGCAAACATGCAGCCTTGACGAAGGCCATTCATGGTCTCAATCTCAGTTGACAGTCCACCCTCAGAGTCTAATTGTATTACCAACCGTGTATCCGTATACAATGCAATTACAATTTCTAGAAGATGATTCGGCATTTCTAATGCATTTAATTTTTTCCAGAAGGTTGGCCTGTCAACCAGATCGAAGGCCATACTGAGGTCCATCGATGCCACAAAAGTAGGTCTCGCTCCTTTTAAAATTGATTTACTTTGCAGACATCTGAGAATAAGCCCCCCACAGTCAGTACCACACTTTTTGTTTAACCCTATTTGTTTACAGTCCAACATTTGGTTGTTCAACCAACACCATTGAAGCAAACATTTTGGATTCAGGATCCGCAATTGCTATTGGTCTGTAGCTTTTGAGGGACATACGAGATCTCTTTTTAAAAATTGGCAGGAAGATTGAAACCCTCCAGGATTGAGGAATAGTTTTAGATAGCAATATATCCTTAAACAAAATGCTTAAAATTCTATCCAATACTGAGGGTTAGATTTCAAATTGTTGTTAGTGAGATGGTTGGGGCCGGGAGCGCCTGAATTCTTAGATTTAATTATTAGACCTCTAACCGTCTCCACTGAGCATTGTATTGGCCAATCCAGATGTGCCTCACCTGCCTCCAAATAAGTCTGATCCCCAGCTTTATATATATTCACAGTGCCCCAGCCAGACCTCCTCAGGGAGTGGGTTCACCACTATTTCTTCTTGTGTTCAATCTATGCTGTTAATAAGGTGCCAGAAGTTGGATGAAGTCGTACCCCTCAGAGCCATCAGCATTTCCCCCCCCCCCATCTAGTTGAGCTGTCCTACTCCGATGATTGATCAGCCAATTCTTATAGGACTGTTTGATTTTTGAAATTCTTTTCTATGTTTCAGGATCTTGGATGCCTTGATTTTGGAGTCTACGCACCTCTTTTTGCAAATGTGCATTCTGTTCGTGGACCTCGTGGTCTGAGCAAGGATTATGGGATTTGTTGGTGCCTCCCCTTATTAGCATCTGTCCCTCCATGCTCCAAATCTGGTTGCTAATATTTCATTAGAAATTTTTCACAGAATATATGAGCATGCAATGACTCAGCAGCACACTGTCATATTCACGTATCATGGTGGCTGTAAACCTCTGTGTTTTCTTATAGGACAACTTAATTCTGTTCCCTTTGGGGTTTATCAGAATACCGTCATTGTACACACTAAATTTATCCTGCTGGACCTTATTTTCAATCTCCATAGCTAACATACAATGATCGCTGGCTGAAACTTCTTTTACTTCGAACTTCACACGATAATTACTCAGTTTTGCCGAGAGAAAAATGTAGTCAATTATAGATGTACAGCCCCTTGCTTTCCAGGTAAAGTGACCATTGTACATCAGTTCCAGACCCCATAAATCGCCAGAGGATACCCCTTAATTTGGAATTGCCTCCCCTCAGAGATGATGTATCCCTGTTGGAATACAAATCATCCCCAACAACCCTGTCCACCAAACAGTCGGCATTTAGATCACCCACGATTATTATTTGGCCCCCTAAATTATCTTGGACCCAACAGTCAATGTCATGTCCCAAGCTAATTAACACATTCTCCAACTGCAGCTTGGTGAGCACGTTTGCGTTCCAGTAAACATTGACTATCAACAAAGGGTAAACACTCTCTGAACAACGTTAATAATAATGCTGACCCTAAATCTTTAGTGGAAATTTTCAACACTGCCATGTCCCAAGCCTTGGACTCCACCGCCCCTCTAAAAATGCGCAAAGCCAGACATAATTCCCACCTTAATGCATGGTTCACACCTCAATTTAAAGAGTTAAGACTACAGAAAAGTAAACCGCAAACTATCTGGCACCACTCCCCGACTACTGTCAATAAGGCTAAATTAACAGAACTCTCCAAACACTACAAAAAAGTAATAACCAATACAAAAAAAAATATATTCAATGATAGAATTGCAAAAGCTAGTTCCAATACTAAGGAACTCTTCTCTATCCTCTGCGAAATGGAAGCCCCAACTCCACCGGCAGACACTATCCCTAAGGACAAGCCATGGTGCACTTCAATTCAAAAAGCCCTCCTAAACAAAATCACTACTCTCCAACAGAAAATAGCAATTAAAAAAGCCTCTCTGCCCCCCTCTGAGCAACAACCATCCCCTGACACAGGGCATAACACAACTACACCATTTACCTTTAAAGAAATCTCTATTCTTGATATGGAAAAAATCATTCTGTCTCTAAAAGCATCTAACTGCAAGGGCGACAGCTGCCCAGCACAAATTATAAAGGATGCGGCTAGAGACCTTGCCCCATTCATCTCCAAGCTCAAAACCAATGCAGTACCCAATAACCTCAAAGAATCCTGGTTCCTCCCCCTGCTTAAAAAACAATCACTAGACCCTACCATCCCCACTAACTATAGACCGATTACCACTGTCCCCTTTCTACTTAGAATTATTGACAGAGTAGCCTATATTCAAATTCAGGAATATCTAGAAGCTAATCACCTACTAGGATCACGACAGTCTGGCTTCCGCCCACTCCACGGTATGGAAACTGCCCTGCTAGACCTCAAGACTCAAATTGACGAGTTGAAGGACAAGGGACAAACAGCTATGCTACTTCTCCTGGACCTCTCTGCAGCGTTCGACCTAGTGGATCACGCAGTCTTATGCAATCATCTTAGGTCGGTGGCGCACTTTTCAGGGGAAGCCATAGCCTGGGTCCAATTCTTCCTGGCCAATAGGACAATGCAAGTCTTCTCCCCACTAACGGCTGCTGACCCAACTCAAATCTCCTGTGGAGTACCCCAAGGATCCTGTGTCTCACCCACTATGTACAACATCTTTACTGAGCCTACTAAGCCTTTGTTCGACAAATTGGACAGACTGGGTATCACCTACACAAATTATGCAGATGATACCCAGATCCTCTTTCCCCTTTTCGGGCAACTTTTTGGAGGACACAGCCTTAGTAAACAGAGTTTACCTCCTCATTCAGGCATGGATGGCATCTCATGGCCGCTGCCTGAATGACGATAAAACAGATACTAATCCTAGGCTCTGAAACCAACATAAAAAGAACTTAGCCCTAGCTAGACCATTCCTCTCCATTCCTCTCCACCTCGAGTTGCATCACCCTGGCCAATGCCCTTGTAATGTCGAGATTAGACTACTGCAACGCTCTCTACTCACGCGCCAACAAAAATATCATCGACAAAATACAAAGAATGCAAAATAATGCCCTAAGAGCAGCCCTGAATATCCCTAGGAGAGAACACATTTCAGATGCTAGAAGAGAAGTTCATTGGCTAAAAATATCTGACAGGATCCTCCGAAAAACAGCCTCCCTTACCTCCAAATGCTTAAACAACTTAGCCCCACCCTACCTTGCTGAAAGGATAAATAGAAGATCGTCCACACGTCCAACGAGAGCATCCAATGCCCATACCCTTGAAACTCCTAGATTTAAACGTGTCACAGCTGGAGGATCTAGCTTCCCAGTTATTGCAGCACAAACTTGGAATGCATTACCGCATGACCTCAGAAAGGAACAACCATATCCTAAATTTAGACTCAATGTTATTAAATGGCTACGAACGAATGACTGTTAGATTACTTTGTCGGTACCTTACACTCCTGTCTCTGCTGCATGCCTTTTACCGTGATTCCTTCCGTCTGCCACTGTAACTATCCCGGCAGCAACTATTTTCCAACTGTTTTGTATATTATATACTTCTCTGTACACATTCTGTAACTAAGCTTAAGTTGTCTTGACCTCTACTGCGCCCGGCTACCTAATGGGTTTGGCGCGCAATACCAAATAAACAAACAAACTAACCATCCCCCACCCCCACATGGAAAATCAATACTAGGAACGATTGAATGTTACTCCATCCCCCGGTTTTTACAATAGACTAGGTGTCTTCGGAATCCAGAATTAAGCCTCCTTTTAGACGACCCTTCAGCCCACTCAATGCACATATTTCCTCCACTGTGAATCCCTCCCAACCCAACTTTGCCGTAGCCCAGGTTTCCTGGAGTAGAATAAAGTTGTAAATTAAAAGCTCATTCATAAGATTCTCATTGTTCCATAGATGGTAGCAGCCTCTGGAGTTCCAACTTAACAATCGCATATTGTGACTGCATGTTAGAGTGGTTTTCCTAGCTGTGTCAATGTATTGATCTCAACCCGTAGGGATAAAGCCAGCTATCTCTAGTCCTGTTTGTCCGAAGCATCTTCGTGTCTAGAGTTGGCTGGTTCATCATTTTGTTCCTGAGGATTCCCATTTGTTTTATAGCGCCCACCCCCTCTTGGCTCAAATTGAGGTGTAGGTGATTTAAATGGGAAGAGATCAAAGCCTCTTCGCTGAAGTGTTTCTGACTCTTTCATAAGCAGCGATCTAACCAGAGGGCAGGGTATGACTAATCTTACAAAGTCAAATCTATACGTGTGGATATAGTCAATCAATTGTAGATCCGCCGAAGATATTAAGCTCAACTCTGGAATTGATGCAAAAAGAGAAAGGATATAAGGCCTGTTCAATGATTGATTCCTACCTTCCCTAAACAGTGAGCACATTATCAGACCCGGTTGTTCAGGGTAAACTGGATTTCTTAACTCATTCAACGTTCCCCATGCCTATTTCCCTCGTTTCTCCCCCTCTCTCAGTATTTAAACTGTGAGACTCAAATTTGGTTCCATTAACTGCAGCATGTGCACTGGTGATTTTATAACCATCAGTTAAATTGTGTTGTCTCGTGTAATAGCAAATCACTCTTTCTCCTTTAGTTGTTGATTCTCCATCATAACCCCTGAACAGCTCTTAACAACTCTTCTACATTCATTTGGGGCTCTATGGGAGATTGGTTTATTGTCTTGTTAGGCTCTTTAGGCACTGTATGAAAGGGCCCCTTTAAATCCAGGCCACAATTCAGATCTGCTACCATGGTCATATTGGTGAAAGGGTTTGTGTTACATATGCCCTTATCCTCATGGCATAGTCCTTTATTGACTGTATGGCACTAGTGATCTTTGTTCCAGAGACAGATAATCAGCCGCCACCCTCTCAGCCTCCTCAGCCCCACTAGCACCAAATCTGTTGTTTACGGTCTCACCATCACCGATACTCCATCCTGATTAGTGTTCCTTACCTATATTGTTAGCCGGGTTTTTAAATATTTCAAAGATCCAGATTCAGGACTGAAATCTCTGCACTGGCTCCCAGTGGCTCCGAGGATTAAGTTCAAAACCCTCTGCATTGTCCACAAGGCATTCTGGGGCCCGAATACCTTCAACTCTCTCTTCCTAAATATCTTCCTTCTCGACATCTTTGCTCATCCTCCTCCAACTCCCTCAGGGTCAGTCGCTTCTCCCAGCAACAAGTTGGTGTTAGATCTCTCTCTTTGGCAGGGGCCTCCCTCTGGAACAGCCTTCCTGCCTCCCTGAATTTTGAGGAGCACCATCTCCGGTTCCGAAAGCACCTCAAAACCTTCCTCTTTGCTTCTGCCTTCTCTCTCCCTCTCCCCTGTTGAATTCCTGGATGAAACTGCACTGGTTACCTGGCCACCCTTTCTGATCTCGGGCCCAGGCCCCGCCAATTGCACACCTGCGCCGCCTCCCTTGCAAGGGATACTGTTATTCTGTATCGCTACAGTCCCCCTACCAGCACTTATGTCTGCTCTTACCTTGCACTTGCCACCATCTGGCTGTTTTATTATTTTATTGATCTACTATCCCATGTACTGCACTTTTCCCCCTCCCTTCCCCCACACACATTTACCTTTCCCCCTTCCCATGCACTTGCGCGATCTGACTGACACCTGGCCTAGTAAAATCGTTGTCTGTCTTCCCCCTTGTTTCCCCTCCCTTGCCTCGTCGTGCCTCAAAACACTTGTGTATAGGTGCGGTATAAATATCATATATCATAACATATCATGTCATTTAGACCAATTTCCAAATTCTTCAACTGTTTGACAATATTTGAAGGATCTTTTTTCCTTTTTCATTATTTCATACATACCCTCCTCCCCTTCAAAGTATTCACTCTGAGTAGACTGTTCAGAAGAATTTAGCCTCGGGCGCATTTGTTAAGTCTACTCTTATCATTGGAGGGTCTGGTAGGGCGAGCACTCTGAGCCTTCATGCCCATACGTTCACCTCAATCAAATGTACAAATCCAACATCCCTCAAAAATGTTGGGGATGTTTTGTTTTCTTAATTATTTTTTTTGTTTTATTTTTTTTTGTGCCTGTTTTTTGGCCCCTTTATTAGTTATTTTACAGGGCCATTCCCCAGGCACTGATGCTCTATCTTTCTTCTCCACACTTTGGTTGGGATCACTTGCCTTAATCACTGCATCCTCTAAACTGTTTGCAACAGTTAATGGGTCCCGAGTTTCAATTGCCATCAACTGACCTGGGTGCGGACTTACATCCTTTATAAACCCCCCCCCCCACATCAGCTGGTAGCCTATCGATGTTCCCTGTCTGAAACCCTGGATTTCTCCTCTGCATAGTTAGTAAAAATGAATCAGCTAGTCTGGAGGGTAAATCTTTGGCATCCTTAGCTATCTTAATAAGGACTTCCGTTTGTTTATGTAATTCCGTCAAGAGTGCTGTATTAAAGATGCCCAGCATCGTAGATAACTCCCCTCCCTCTGTAAAATCCTCCCCCATCCCCACTCGTAGATGGTAAACCAAATCTTTATGAGGGTTCTCGGATATAAAGATTGATGGTGTGTCAATATACGGGTCTTCGAAACCAAGGCCTTTATTAGTTGGGGATTATCTGATAGATAGAGACTGCATGGATTTGCTCCATTAATTGGGTTAGCATTTGAGTAACCGGAATTCTGCTCTTCCATATATAGGGATTGGGATGCATATGTTTCTATATCTGTATTTTTTTATTGAACCGAGCAGTCCTGGGCACACTTTAGCAACTCCTCCTCCTCAGCACATGGTAAAGGGAGGGGAAGTGCTGCAGTCCGCGCCAGGCTAGCTTGTCGCGTGCTCACCGCAGTAAAGAAGTCTGCCCCTGGCTCCTTCCTGATCAATGGGATTTTATTTCTCTTTATATTCCTTTACACCGTACTTATACACAAAGAAAGAAAGAGCAGTGATCTACTTTGCAAATCAAACACTTTAGACCCACTTCATGTACTTTGTAAATCCCACTGCCCTGAGACACCCGAACAGCCAAACAGTTACCTCACTTGCGGTGCTCACTTCGGGCGCGCGCAAACCGCAGTGAAGTAGGCGAACAGGTGTCTAGGGGAGGGGCAACAGTAGCATACTGCGTGATGACTGCAAAAGAAACCAAAAAAACACACTGTCACGTTACGTTGTAAGTCCAGTGAGCTACTGAAGCACTAACTGCTGATAGCTAGAAGCTAGTTAACAAAAAATGGTAGGTTTCACCTGCTGCTAATTCAGTCCCAAATATACACGTCCGTGTAGGTTTCACCTCCGTACTTTGTATGCCACTTCCTCTTAGGCACGCAACCTCAAAAACACCATCCGAACACCAAAGTTACAGAAAATAGCGACGAGCTCGGTCCAACACGTCCTGCCCAGCCATACAGCTACCTCACTTGCGGTGCTCAATTCAGGTGCGTGCGAACGGGCGCGCACGAACTGCAATGAAGTAGGCGAACAAGGGCCTAGGGGCGGGGCAACAGTAGCATAATGCATGATGACTGCTGCAAATTAAAGGATAGTTCCGGGACTTTTTTTTTATTGTCCCTACGGTTCGGCCATGTGTTTTTAAGCATAAATCGGTAGATCGTAGAAAACTTTCCTATGGACCTTACCCGACTTTTCGTCCATTAACGCACTCGAAATCAGCCGCCATTTTGTGATAATCCTATCATTTCCCCCCATCGACCTGGCTCACCTGCGTTTGCGGCACTAAATCATATCCCCCGCCCCTGAAACAGACTTTATCAAAACATTCATATTCCCCGCCTCTATCCGTGGCGTGACTGCGCTGCGTAGGCAAACGCGCCCAGGCGTCTTCTACGCGACTCCACACAGAACCCGGAAACCAACACAGATCAGCTCACAACACAGCGTGCCACAATTCGGAATATGAAACTGTACTTTTAAATCAAACCGCAAGATTGTAAATTTGGTAAAGTACGTTTATTTGACATCAAATGTTTAGAGAATATTCAGCGATTTGCATTTTTATTTGCTCACGTTCCAAAAAGTTCGTTTTGAGGCACGCGATGTTCCTTTGCTGTACACAGGGTCTTAGATCATCTCACAATACAGCGCCACAATTCGGAATATGAAACTGTGGTTTAAAAGCAAACGGCAAGATTGTACATTTGGCAAAGTACATTTATTGGACATCAAATGTTTAGAGAATATTCCGCGATTTGCATTTTTATTTGCTCTCGATCCAAAATAGTTCGTCTTGAGGCAAGCGATGTTCGTGTGCAGTACATAGGGTGTTGGTTTACGATAAAATAAGCTCTTCGGTCGCACTGATAATCGCATGGCTGTTCCAACAACGAGGCACTAGGCCACCACAACGGTATGTATGTTGCATCTAGCCATTAGTACCGCGTAAGGGCATACTTGTACTTGGCGATCGTCCCATAAAATGGTCAGGGTGGTAACGTTGTTCACGCGGAGAAGCAACTGGCGGTTGTAAAAGCCATCCGCCGGTGTCTGGTACTCGTGACACAGACAATAATGAAGGATGTACCTGTTTTAAAAACATAAAAAATGAAATTAGTCTCACCATCAGATCTTTATTAAAATTATTAATTTTATATATTAGGTCGGGAAATTATTTCATAGCTAGGACAGTGCAAGGATACTGAGACAGTCCCCCAGTGCAGGGGTTGACAGGGAGGCAGTGCAGGTGGAGAGTGGAAGGGCCCAGGACCGAGGTCGCAGACAGTGGACCAGTTGTAGCAGGGGAGAGGGAGAGAGAAAGCAGAAGCAAAGAGGAAGGTTTTGAGGTGCTTCCGTAAAAGGAGATGGTTCTCCTCAAGATAGTGTGCGGTACAAAACAATATGCCACATAGAACGAACAAGTACAACTTAACCCGTCTTTAAAGCTACTGTATAGTAATTAAATTGCGGTATAAACTCATCTAAAGAGTTACTTACATTATATTTGCATTTTCCATTGTGTCTGTGCGTAGGGCAGCCCCGAAATACCACTCCTTCTATGCCGACGTTATTTCTTCTAATGAACGAACATTAAATGGCTTTCGTTTCTGAAATTATATTCATTATCGTTTACGTTATTGCACCACACCCCCAAAAAGAAGTCTTTCGGGATGGTCCCGGCCTGTCAAGGTCAAATAACAATAGAACCTTATACTGAGTCGTGGGCCATTCCGGCACCCGAGCAAAAAATAAAAGCAGCTGACCTTCACTTTGAACGAGCACACATTCCTAGTTAGCTACATTCAGTGTAAGGCCATCTCACAGGACTTGAAATTTACACTCCATCTTTGCATTTTGTGTGCGTGTATTTGCAGCCCGAGAGAACCATAAATACGGAGACATTCTATATATTTTGAAAAATGATTTATATTACTGTTTGGTTTAATTCAATGCGCAAATGAACAAGGTTGGAGAGACACATTGCACGTACACTGAGCAATCACTTTTATTTACACAATACATAGCTACACATATTCAATGGGCCTGCGATATGGGGAGACTCAAGAGCAAAGTCACAGGTGACACCCGGGTGGTTCGCACTTCTGCACGGTGAAGGGAGGGGCAACGGTGGAGAGACACATTGCATGTACACTGAGCAATCACTTTTATTTACACATTACATAGATACACATATTCAATGGGCCTGCAACATGAGGAGACTCGAGAGAAGAGACAATCAAATTACAATCATTTAAACCGCGATGTGTATTTCTCAATGAGTTCTGCTTTAGGTGGACATGGAACAGAGGCAATGTTGGGTGGCAATGCAGTTGTCCCCTGCACAGGTTCGTTCACAACTCCATGTATGTGCCTATCTAGGACATCAACAATAAGTCTCTCAATAAACTCATATTGCATATCCTGAAACACTGGTTTGATCACCCATTGTTTACTTCTTTTAGTGAAGGCCTTATTGTAGCAAAGCGTCCCTAAAGTTCCGGTCGTCCTACTTTGTTGACGGCCAACATTATGGTTATGTGCCAAGACCGCTAGAAGAGTCCGATTTATCATGCCCTCCATGCCAAATTGCAATCATTTTGGCCTGTACTTTAGGCACATATTGTGGAACACCTCCAAATCTCATGTGTGGCAGAATTCCGTGAGTCCCCTCAAATCTCTTGTTATAGTTTTATCAAATACAATCTTTTCAATGGCTTTGTGAGTGGGTGATGAAGGAATCAACCACTTCTTCCGTGCCTCCTCTGTGGACAAATGGCCATGTTCACAATTGTGGAAATGTTGGTTTGTGGTCCAGCGGTGAACGTTGCTACAGTGTAGCATTACTGACCGCCATTTTTCCAGTAGAATTTCCAACGACCCTCCACATGTTTTTGAGCTCCACCAAAGATGGTTGCTGATTGACTTGGACCACTGTGAAATACATTGCATATCTTTTTTTTTACCTGCAGCCGACATTTTATTATTGATTGTTTTTGCAAGATGCCACACGTCAAATTGGTGATTTATATTTTTGTACTCTTCTCTCATTGTCTTGGCAATTGAAACGTGTCTGTCCGTGGCTATCAGGTCGATCACCATTCCCCGCGATTGTAGTTCTTGCAATGATGCTACAAAGCCAACTTTCTCCATGGCCACTGAGGATGTACTTTGTGACACCTGCACGACCACCGAACTCACAATTTTCTTACTTTCCATGTCCTGAAAGTGGTAGGTGCAGTACTTGGCTGAAAATCCTGGGCTGTCGCACTGTCCATCACCGGCTAGCCTGAACCGTTTGCCCGCGAATGTACTATCAATAGACATTTTTTCCATTCTCCAAGCTTCGCTAATGGCTGGAAATAGATAATCGATTTGGTATTTGTAGAACTGAGTTTTCGCAATGAAATGGATTCCCACAAACTGAAAGAAATACTCTAACTTTTTAAAACTTGAACCACTAAAAAGTGCGGCCGCTGGACAAAGTAGATTGCCAGCTGGCAGTTGCCCCAGCATGGGTTGTGCAGACCATGAGAAAGGATGATATTTTGTACAGGTGGCATGTATTTTAAGGTTAGTGCCTCGAATTGCACGAGTCACATTAATCAATGGCTCCCCACATACTTCCCCACCAACCGAATGCCCACATTTCATCCTAATAATAATATCAATCAAACAACTATCGAATACAATGAATTTGGCCTCTTTCCTTATACTGTCACTTTGCATCCCAGCTGGTTCGGCCTGTAACGTTGAGGACATGTCACTCACATGAAAGGTAGAATCTCTGATATCGTCTTCCGCTATGTTCAGTGATATTGATGGTGTTTCATTGTCGTCCACTTCATTCTCTTCCATTGCAACATCTGTTCCTTCTCCGGCGATGCGTGAATAAAACAATTTCTTCAACTTTCTCGTGGTCTTAGTTTTTGCGGGTGTGGATTATGTGAATTGATCTCCGACTGCATACGAACTGCCAGGAGGACATTCACTATCAATGGCTGGTGGTGGTATAGCTCCGTTGTCAATCACTTCATATTCTTCCCATTGGCACGATGCATCTCCAGTCTCAAGTCCCTGCCAAAAGGTTTGACAAGCAACATCTCTCGTTCGCTTCACTGTCTGTGTAGATCTAGTTCGTACACCCACTCGCAACTAGAGGACAGATTGGAAAAGGGATGTTCAGTTTAAACACAACTTACAGTATTGAACTATTAACAGTGAAAAACAACATAATATAGTGACCAGGACACTAACCTTCTTTTGCTTTCTTTTCTTTGAAACTTTCTTGCCTCAAACTTCAACATCAGGACGCTGTTGCTCCGACTCGTGTGTGCATGTCTCCACTTCCTCTTGCGCTGCAACGACTATATTTTCATGATAAGCACATCCATCACGCACTGACACTCCATCGACTCCCTGAAACATAGAACTTTCATTAGTATGTATAATAATATTGAAAACACAAAATGTACTTGGGGACCAATACCCACATACATCTCAATAGCAAAACACGAATGAACGCATTGTGTAGAACATTCAAACGACAATTA
Source organism: Ambystoma mexicanum (assembly GCF_040938575.1). Taxonomy (NCBI): domain Eukaryota; kingdom Metazoa; phylum Chordata; class Amphibia; order Caudata; family Ambystomatidae; genus Ambystoma; species Ambystoma mexicanum. The sequence goes on from NC_090927.1 coordinate 92,512,646, forward strand.
TTCACGCATTGTTGATCTAGTTAGATGGAACTGTCAAGATCCATACCTCGGGCTCCGCATAGACTTCCATTGATGATATTATTGAAGATGACACTTCAGCAACTCCCTGAAACACAGTAATTGCATTAGTATGGTTTTCTATTTTGTTAAAAAGAACATAAACTTTGTGCAGGCGTCAACGGCTCATCTAAATAGACCTGCACAAATGATCAGTTGTCTAAAATAAGTAATGGATATCTAAATATGATTCGATTTGCTCGATCGTTGGAAGTGTCACCACCCAGAGATCTGCATCAACTACTAGGGGTGATGTTCTTGTAGAACATTGCTCCGACCCGTAACTGCATGCTCCCCCTTCTTCTTGGACTAATGCTGCATCGACTCCCTGAAACATAGGACTTTCATTAGTAATGAACACAATATTGAAAAAAGAAGACACATAGGAGGGCGACGACAGAAGGACATATCAATGGCTAAAAACGAAAGAAACATTGTGTGTAACAATCACGCTACAAGAATGCAAGATCTGATGATCTCCATCGATGGAACTGTCCGGAAACGTACCTCGAGCATCTGAGTGACATCAACGGTTGTCGTCAATGCGTTGGACTCCTCAGCATCTCCCTGAAAGACAGTACTTGCATTATTTTGGATAACAATAATTATAACTGAAAACAGAGACTAGAGGACGAGTACTAGGGTGTACCATTAGGTAAAATAATTACACGATAAATTAAAACTATTGATTTACATGCCTAAAACAAGTCAGTGGCAGAATAGCTAAGTAAGATTACCCGATAGGCGCTTGAAGTGGCTGATGACTGCAATAACGACACGGATGGAGAATCTTCCGCCTTCATATTGAGTGGATACATAAATGGGGAAATTGTTGTTAGCTAATGCTACACACTACCGCAAGGCTGAGAGCTAAATCCGTAAACTTGACTCACCAGTGGAGAGATGTGGACGAATAGAGTGGGAATAGCGGTTGAGAGCAATTTTCGCTTTGCTCACGGTGTGTTCTTCTTTATTAGCAATGATGTGGAGTACATGTCTGAGGTAAAGTGCCTGCTGCAGATGCGGTATCGATCACCCCTCTTGTCCGCAAAGACTTCTAGGACTCTACTTTCAAGCTCAGACGGTGGATATCCGCAATATCAGACCCATTCTCTTATCTGATCTATTGTCTTAGGGAAAACATGCATTATAGTACCTTCAGATTTTTTATGGGTCTTCGAAGGGCAACCGCCAATGGAACAGGCAGGCATTGTGGAAAGTTCTGAAAAGTAAAGATCAACAATTCTCTATGAATACCAATCTGTTAAAAAAATTAAATGACACATAAAAGGTTCAATGCAAGGTTTGTTTTGGTTCTTGGAACTATACACGTTATTCACATGCGGATAAGTATTTGAATAACTTTAAAAAAATAGAAAAATAATTTGACTAAACTCAGAACATGTGACTAGTTCCTTGCATGTACTGTCTTGAACGAAAAGAAAACATGGATGCAATTTGATGACTACTAGCAAATAGATATAAATTAAAAAATTGGACGCAAAATGATTATGGTACATGGCCTTACCTTGACGAACAAACAGTTAGATGCAGGGATCAGAGTAGTTTCTTGTCGTAGAACAGGGAGCAGTTCACAGGTTGCAAACTGACGAGTTTGCTCGAAGTGGTCACGGAAGTTCACAGAGACGAAGAGCAGATAACCAGCACCTTCACGGGTTGACTAGCAAAGCGCAAAGAAGTTCTCATTAGAAATATGAAGTGGGTTATAAAGAATTCGAAACAGGGGTGTGTTTGTGAATGAATGACGTGAATATGTCGTGGCATTATGCGGTTTGCAGGGGGGCGTCCAGCGTGAGGGGGGATGCTTGGCAGGAGACACGGGGTCTGGAGGTAGACATGGGAACAACAACCCATGCTCTATAGACCACTTCGAAGTGTACATGGTCTTTGGCACCTCTTGGCCTTTATCGCTCCCGGACAGCTCCACTTGCCAGCGCAAGTACCCCAGTGCGAACTGCCTTTGATAGGGCGGGGGGGTGGATTGGGGCGGTGGTCGTGCAGACAAGACACAGGAAGACTTGTGAATGGAGACACACTTATGTGGATTGCAGGGGGGCGTCCAGCGTGAGGGGGGATGCTTGGCAGGAGACAAGGGGTCTGGAGGTAGACATGGGAACAACAACCCATGCTCTATAGACCACTTTGAAGTGTACATGGTCTTTGGCACCTCTTGGCCTTTATCGCTCCCTGACAGCTCCACTTGCCAGCGCAAGTACCCTGGTGCAAACTGCCTTTGATAGGGCGGGGGGGGTGGATTGGGGCGGTGGTCGTGCAGACAAGACACAGGAAGACTTGTGAATGGAGACACACTTATGTGGATTGCAGGGGGGCGTCCAGCGTGAGGGGGGGGATGCTTGGCAGGAGACACGGGGTCTGGAGGTAGACATGGGAACAACAACCCATGCTCTATAGACCACTTTGAAGTGTACATGGTCTTTGGCACCTCTTGGCCTTTATCGCTCCCTGACAGCTCCACTTGCCAGCGCAAGTACCCCGGTGCGAACTGCCTTTGATAGGGCGGGAGGGTGGATTGGGGCGGTGGTCGTGCAGACAAGACACAGGAAGACTCGTGAATGGAGACACACTTATGTGGATTGCAGGGGGGCGTCCAGCGTGAGGGGGGATGCTTGGCAGGAGACACGTGGTGTGACAAGACAAGGCACAGGAAGACTATTCAATGGAGACACACTAGATTCATTTAAAAAATCAAAACAACCATTGTTAAAATATATGTTGGGTTTTATTTTAGATCTTATTTTCAATTGAACATAAATAATAAACATTACACATTGTAAAGTTCCGGTTGCAGCACATCCAGGGAAAATCCGCGGTATTGTCCACTGTCGCTGGGGAAATGTTGTCTAATGGCAAGTACCGCACAGGCAGGTATTACTCTCCGAACGCGGTGTCCGAGCCTCCCGTGAAGCCACCAAGTGAAGCAACGATAGGCCACCAGCCTGTACCACCTGTGAAAAAGAAAGATGCAAACTGTATTAAAATGACAAAACTTTATTATCAATGTCGATTCAGGTAAAAAATGTCATTCTGCTTTGAAAAAAATTCTATCTAGAAAATGCACAATATGGAACCAATTTACATGCGTTCGAATGATATGTAGATGTAATTTTATATGTGGGAGACGACCATGAAATAGTAGTGGCATCACTGACATCACAACCAGAGTATACGTACTCGTTACTCGGATTACGCGGACGAACAGTGCCGCGAAGTTCGTGCATAAGCACCATCATCATCCTCAACACGGTCCGTGAGAGGCAGGCTTCCCTGAACTCTGGCAGCTCGGTGATGCATTGCGGACTTGGCTCGCCTTCCGAAATGTAGGCCAAGCACCCGGAATTTTCACAGCAGCAGCAGTTCTCCTCCTCAGTTGGCATTAGCTCGCACCGATTGCACGTGCACCAGGTTGAGACGCCGTCCATGCGACATGGTCCAGGCTCTTCATCCGTTGACTGGTCCTCCCAACTGCCGTCCGAATCCCCATCATTTTCGCGTGCTTGCCTTTCCAGTAGTTCCTCCTCGGTGTACTCGGGCTCGTACATATGCGGCATTATTGTAGCCATTGTGTGGTAAAGAAAGTAAAATAATTTACAGAGATGGTACAGGTGTTGACAAGGCCTAGAAGCGGCAAAGGTAGCTGACCAGAGCACAGAAACGAGTCACAGAATACTCAAAGTAACACAGAGAGAGGAATGGAATCGAAAATCTGCTGCTGTGTGTTGTGAAACGGTGTGTTTATACTTATTGAGGAAAGAGGTGTCCTGCCATTTCCATGGCGACACTTCATTAGCTGAGGCGCAGCGATTGTTGACACGAGACGTGCTTTGGCGTTGGGAAATGGGCGGTACGCGTCTGCTGATGTCAGGCTCAGGGGCGGGGGATATGATTTAGTGCCGCAAACGCTGGTGAGCCAGGTCGATGGGGGGAAATGATAGGATTATCACAAAATGGCGGCTGATTTTGAGTGCGTTAATGGACGAAAAGTCGGGTAAGGTCCATAGGAAAGTTTTCTACGATCTACCGATTTATGCTTAAAAACACATAGCCGAACCGTAGGGACAATAAAAAAAAAGTCCCGGAACTATCCTTTAATTCCCAAGTATACAGGTCCGTGTAGGTTTCGCCCTTGTACTTTGTATGCCACTTCCTCTTACGCATGCAACCTCCAAAAGTCTGTCCAAACTCCAAAGTTACAGAAAATAGTGACGAGCACGGTCCAACACGTCCTGCCCTGCCAAACGGCTACCTCACTTGCAGTGTTCACTTTGGGTACATCTTTTAAATATACATTCATAAATTATGAAAACTGAAGAAACAAGGGTCAATCCAGCTAATGACAGTAAGAGCTTTTGTGTACTTGACTTGACCAAAACTAAAATACGAGCTCAAAGATCTTGAAGACTTAAAAGTGCTGTGTACAGGATTACCACATGGAAATTACCACCAAATACATACATGATAAAAAGCATGAAATGCAGAGATTGGATCAGGAATTTGGAATCTGAATCCAGTTCAAGGAGATCCACTTTTGAGTCACACCAACACCTCAATGAGAAACCTCTCAGCCAGAGTCAGTGCTCACCCGCAATCAGTGCTCCCAATTGCTCCATTATTAACATTGTTTCCAAACATACACTCTTCACTGCATACTTTCCTCTGACATACACAACCTCTAAGTCTAGCACTTTTGAAGTTGCCTTTGATATTTGGTGGGGTGGATGTTCCTAAATGTAAGAAACGCATCTCAGCGTTCATGGCTGGCCACAGCTATACAATGATTCATGATGGTTTGATTAAGGCAGAATCATCATAGAATTCCTATTTAGGACCTAAAACATCGATTGCTACAGAGGACCACCTTAAACAGCTCAATGAGTTCTTACATGATTTCTGAATGGGGGTCTCCTGGAAATTGGAGATAGACACATACTTCTTTACCAAATCCCCATTTGGGTCAACCATGCAATCAAGGTCAATGAAAAGATGGTAGTTTGACCAAAGTAGTATTTGTTGGAAATCAAATAGGACCCTGATTGTGGCAGATTTCTTTCTGATAATGGAAACCCCCTGGAATTGTTCAGTAATTTAATTGAAAGGAGTCTGTCTAAAAAGTAGGTCTAGTAAAAAGCCTTACTATCATTAAAAGGCCTGTGCTTCAAAAAGTGGTTTCTAATCAGGTGAGTCCGTTGGCCTAGAGGTGGAGTAAGTGAATCAATGGCATCCATGTATAGACACCTATGCATACATTCTGCTGTGCAGCTCCTATTGACGCGCCAGCAGTTGATAGACAGCATTGCCACCTTTCGGTAAAAGTCAATGGGCTTCATTATGAGTCAGCCGGTATGGAAATAACCGTGCCGGTAAATCCGCCACCACCGTTGTTTCCATACCGGGTGATCTCGAGTCCTGCAGACGGAGGTGTCATTCCCACCAGGTCTGACCTGGCGAGCTTAACACCACCCGCCTGCAGGGGTCCTGGAAACACCTGCACCATCACAAGATGGTTCCAGTGTTGTCAGTCTAGAAATCTAATTCGAGACCGCAAACGTATTTTGGTGGCCGTGGGCCAACCGTCTCATGCACGATACGACAGAATATAGGTTTTCGAGGGTTCTAATGAACAGCCATTTTGATGTAACAAGAATCGCCATTTTGTTTTCTAACCATTGCACATTGCTTTCTGTTCCTATTGCTTTGCAGTATATTTTTCGCTTACACTGCTCGACTGAGGAACAATGCTGTCTGTATATGAAAAGGACAAGGCCACAGGGGCGAGAGGATAACAAGAGTTTCACTGAAACACAAACGTAGGCAGCGCCAGGAAGAATGCCCGGCTCCCTCCTTAATGTAGCCTTGAAGCAGAGCCGCAGGGCATTTAATCATTTCACAGCTGCCAGCCAGTCTCGTTATATGGTAGAATATGTTAGAATAATACCGCTAAAGGCTTGAATTATGCTTTTCTAACTGCCCCCCTTTGCTGAGCCCGCTAAGAGCATGTCGGCTCCCAGGACGCGAATAGCACCTGATAGATAGCAAGGTTCGGAATGTAACCCCCTCTGCATGTAGCTCGCTTCCAAGAACAGAAGCGCCTTGTTCTATTCAATAACCGAAATATGCCTATGCACTCACAGATTGCAAATTGTTACTAGAATAGATGTTTGAAGGTGTCATAGTGACCGGAGATGTCCATCGTCACACCAAGTTCAAAGAAACCCAATGAAGAGGGTTGTTAACCATGACATAGCTGATTGTATGATATGCATTTTGCATATATGTAACTGATGTGCGTAATTCGCTCTCTTGCGTCCCACGAGGTCTAGAAATACATGTCACGGGGCGTTGAGACCGAGTTGGCCAACTGAGACTTTTGCTTTGCAATAAAACCCTAGCTTTGGGAATACAACCTTGTGTCTGGCGTCTCTATCGTGTGTGGTGACTCGCCTTGTTTCCATAGACGTCAGGGTCCCCTAGGGGCACCTTTCAGTGTTTCCACCTCCCCATTCCCATTGAGTCCTATAGGGGGTGCCATTTTCTTGGTCTCAACAGGCTCAGACATCCTTCGACACCTATAAAAGAGCATTTACCTCTGCTCCAATTCTATTATCCCCTGATCAACGCAAGACATTCATTGTGGAGATGGATGCTTCTCATCAGGCATTGGGGGCCATCCTCCTTCAAGAAAACAGTCAAGGAATTGAGGGCCTGGTGGCTTACCTGCCTAAGACTCTTTCACCTGCAGAATTAAATTACACAGTCCTTGAGAAGGAGCGGTTAGCAATCAAAAGAGCATTTGAATAGTGGCGTCATCTTCTCCTGGGGGCTCGACATCTGTTAGAAAAGATGTCATAATTGTATGAAATTTTCCCTCCATGTGTCAAACCCAAACATTTTGCTGCTGTTTAAACACCCTCAACTAAACTTTGCCAGAGAAGCACAGCCCACAGCTGCACTCCTCTGGGCTTTCACTCACTTTTTATGGGGAAACTGACAGGTCCTTAAAACAGTCAGTACTGGGAGACTTTGTTTCCCTTAATCCTTTCCTCATGTTACAACTTTTGTGCAACATGTTACAAGTGTGCAATGTAACTTACCTTACAGTACACTTGGGTCTCTAGTCATTCTGAAGGCCCTAGAAACTCTTGCTGCACTTTTTATGAACTGTGCAGATGTGTCATGGACAGGACTGGTGGCAGCTATTGTTTTCTTATATTTTTAACCCTTTCTTGTCATGTTAACCGTGCTTACCGCGTTTGGCACGAATAGGTGGCCTGACTCCAAAATGGGAGTCCTTATTTGGTCATGCACTTTCCCGTGACACCCAATGCGTTCGTGGGCTTCTGCATGCCTTGTGTGTGTGCCTCCAGGATGTGGGCTGGGATGTCTGTTCCCAATACACATCCTGGGTGCCAGAGAGTCTGGAGTGTCCTGAATGCCTGGGACCACTGTGGTCTGTGATTGGTCTACGTATCGAGTGAGTGTTTTTGAGCAGATTGCCCATTGGGTCCTCTCTGTTTTGGTACAAAGGGAACATTGGATAAGAGGAGGCTGAAAACACCACTACCATGTCGATCTCCTGAGTTCACACCGAACAAGGGATAAGGAGCCAAGTATCCTGCAACAAGAAGCCGAGTCAAGGAACCGCTAGTGACCCGCTTTAAGGATTGGCACCCTGAGCCCGCTGTTGTCCCGTGGGACCCCTATGCATCTGATTGTCCTAGAAGGTCTGCGAAGATGCTTCGACCCATTGGAATAGTGGGATCAACTATCCTCGGCACCCTCAACAAAAGTGTCCCTGGGCATACCAGTGGGCTGACCATCTTACACAGGATGTTTGCTCTGTTACCGCCGCTGTTTCGAGGAGGCCCTCGAAACTTGGTATACTGCTTGCGCTGTGTCCACAGCACCCTCACACCGAATTACATACACTTGGCGTTTCCAGGTCTGAAGTGAGACGAGTGCGCCCGGACCGGAGTAAACGTGGTTACCGTGTTGCCCTGCTGTGGCAACGACCTGTGCAAGTTTGCTGCCTTTGTGACCCCCTTGACCCTGAAGCCTACTGCAGTGGAATTGGGCTGATTCCTTCACCCGGAGCAGAGAAATCACCACTGTGCCATTTGGGAATCCCTGCTGTATCTCGGAAACTACACTGTGTTAAGACGTCCTGATTGTCACATTCGAACCTGCCAGCAAAGTGGACTGTACTGGCAAAGTTTGGGTCTGCCGGCGTCGGGGACCGGTGAGTAGTCCTTACCCCAACCGCTGGCCCATAGCGCAGGAGCCCATTTTTACGCACAAAGTGGCCCCTGAGGGCCCCTTTCCTTTCCACAGCTATTGCAAAATAGCGACTCTATCCCGCACTCTCAAACTGCCTCTGCCCTCAAGTTGAGTTCCTGCTTGAATAGTGGGAACTTGTTCTTCATCGCCTTATCCACCTTCCTGAGCTGCAAGAGACCCTCTTTTGTCCATTGGCACAAGCGTGTGCATGTACTATTGAGCATAAGGCTCCTCTCTTCGTAGGGCTTAGACTGCCTTAGTTAGGTGTATTCTTGATGTTGAACTGGGTCTAAAGATTACTTGCACTGCCTGTTTTCCTCCCCATTTAGGTGGTCTACATATTTCGTACTTTTAACCCCTTAGGCCCCCATTGCTCTTGTATATATATATATATATATATATATATATATATATATATATTGTGTTGATTATGATGTATTGGTTTACTTTAGTGTTACTGTGATTCTTTGCTATGGTCTATGTTACAAAGGCCTTGTAATAAATGTGTCTATATTTTTAATGTAACACCTGTCTGGAGTAATTTGTAAGTGTCCTTGCTTTGTGTGCTCATTGAGGTCTTTCAGTCACCCTCACCCCTCTTGAGACTTAGTCTTGACCGCCTGCCATAGCTACCCTGATTGGTCTGGCTTGTCCAGAGGTCACCCTGTTCCAAGAAACTATGTTGGCCTTCTGCACTTCTGCCCCTCCAGGTCAGAGTTCAGAAAACCTTCTTAACAACATCCGATTGAATTCCGCATGGACCATGACAATCTTAAGGCATTGCAGTATGCCCAGACCCGGAATAGCCGTCAGGCCCGTTGGGCACACTACTTTTCCCCCTTTTTAATCAAGTTTAAATTAATTCCTGGTAGAGCTAACCTTAGGGCTCTATCTAGAAAGGATTCCAGCTCAATTCAAGGATTTAGGCCAGAACCATTATTCCTGAAGGCCCTTTTTGTAAACTTCATACAGGATTTCCTACAACAGATTAAGGATGACACGGTCACCTTTCTACGTCAGGATCCACAATTCCTTCTCACAGACTAGTGTAGAACCACGGCTGCCTATACCATGTACCAAGGGTTTTTGTTCCTACTCTAAATACCCATAAGGAAGCTCTGCGCTGGTGCCATGACTCTCCCGTAGGGGGTTATAGGGGAGTGGCAGGCACCATCAATCTCCTACAGCGTTACTTTTGGTGGCCCTCTCTCAGTCAAGATGCCAAGGATTACATTTCCTCCTGCATCATTTGTCTGCAGACTAAGACGTCTTGTCGTCACCCTTTTGGAAACCTAGTCCGAATGCCAGTGACGGATACCCCTGTCATGGTCATGAAGTCAGGGGCATAGGCATGCAGGATTCGCATGCACAGGAGAACTGGGGGGGACACTGTCCTGGCGCCTTTGGTGCCAGGCTCATGAACAAAAGTAAACAAGAACATCCATTTAACACCTAAAAGCTTTTATTATGGACATAGCACTTCATATGCATTAACCTTGAACATTCCATCCATTAAGCAGGATGCATTAACCTTGAACATTCCATCCATTAAGCAGCCTCAAGTGTATTCTTGGGTGTGGCTGCTAATGGATTGCCTTCACACATGCTCACTCTCTAGGAGTGGCAGAGTGTGGCTGGTAAGCCGGCCCTAATGGGCGTGCCCACGATCTCAGCTATATAAGCTGCTTCGATCCTCAAGATAGACACTTCGTGTTATTCTGCACTTGCAAGCAGCGTAACGACATGCTCCATCGACGACAGCAGCGCCAGCAAGGAAAAACAGAAGACAAGATTAGACAACGAAAAAACTGTCAGTTTAAGGTTGCGCTTCGCCATACTTCACGCTTTTCCTTAAACTATCACTTACCTGCTGTCGAACATTGTGGTAGCATCCATCTTCCAACCGGGCATAAATAGGAGCAACATATGAAGACATTAAACAGAACAAACAGCATCACAAGAGCTCAAGAAAGATTTACCAATCATAAGGAGAAGCATAGTCGCAGCTGGATTGGACTAATCATTATCAGGGATCAGTGAAGGAACTAGATCCCATTTGATGCGCTCCTGCCAGAAGTAGCAGGATGGAGAGCTTATCTTCCATAATTCACAGGTGAGCTTTATGGGCCGGCATATTCTCACAGAAACCGTACTTTGGGGTGAAGGGTTTGAGAGGTACAACAATCACAGATTGGCGCACTCACACACTCTTATCTCCATGCATGAGGAGTATCACCACTCACAGCTTTTCTACTGAGGGAGAGGCCTGAAGGGGGTAATTCAAGTTCAAGAGGGCTGCAACCATGCCCCAAGGCCTCCGCAGAGGCCAGGTGAGCATAGCAGAACGCAAAGCCTCTAATACTCTCTACCTGAGCATTATGGAAACTTCAGAAACAGATTAGTTAGCCGTTTTACTAGGGTAATTATGGGCTGAAGTACATGCTTCAAGACTGGATACCAATGCATTACAGAGGGATCTTATTGTAACTCGAGAAAGAACTGACAATTTGGCAAGACAAATGCTACAAGCACAAGCAGGACAGGTTCCACTGCCTGCAGTGACCCATTCTTCTCATGTTTCCACACCCCAACAATCAACACCGGTTCAGGTGGTTCTTCCAGGAGCAGTGCCTCTAGCCCCTCCCGAACGCTTCATCGGCAACCCAAACAAGTTTACTGTACTTAATGTCGCCTTCATTTCTTGTGCAGACCAGGAGCCTTTCCTAATGACCAAGCCAAAGTGGTGTTTGTATTCTCGTATTTAGGAGGTAGTGCGGCAGACTGGTATATACCTTTGGTAAATCAAGATGACCCTTTACTCCGGAACTTTGGGAATTTCCAACATGAGATGGAGAAATTGTTTACCCGTCATACTCCTGGACAAGCTCTGGACAACGAGTTGTTGTCACTCAGACAAGGGAGTCCAGATCTATTAACCTATATTGCAACCTTCAATCGTCTCATAGCCCAGACCAACTGGCCAGAAGAGAAGAGGATTACACTCTTTTACCAAGGGTTACATGGAGAACTTAAGGATGTGTTGGCGCAAGTGGTGAATCCCCCTGAGAGGTGTGCAGACTACATAGACCTGACGGTGCAACTCGATCATAGGTTGCAGAATCGAAAAATGGATAGAGCTAGATCAGAGGGACGGTCAGTTTACGTACGACCTCGTGAGAATCAGACTAAACCACATGAACAGCCTGAGCCAATGCAAATTGGTGGATTACAAAGTCCCCTTACCAAGGCAAAAAAGTAAAAAAAAAGACAACATTAGCTTTGCTTATATTGTGGACAAGCAGGTAACTTCCTCCGTGACTGCCTGGTAAAACCACCCAAGAAAACGGTTGGGGCAACAGCCAAAACTGATGAAGAAGAACAGAACTCGGGAAACGCCAATGCCCGGCAAGTGTAGGGGTCCGCTTGTCGAGCATGAAAAACGAATCCGTACAGACCTCACATATAGTCCTTCCAGTCTTTTGGTGAATTACAAGCAACCATCAAAAATGCATGCCTTGGAGGCATATATTGATTGTGGAGCAGTGTGTAACTACATTGACCAAGATTTGGCTCTCCGAATAGGACATCCTCTCCGACAGAAGCAGAAATCTGAAAACGTCACTGCTGTGGATGGTTCTCAGCTATCATCCAGCCCGGTGACACAATACAATGAGAAAGCCAAGCTTCTGTGTCAGGACGGGCATCAAGAGGAAATTACTTTCGATCTCATTGGTGCTCCTCAGTTCCAGATGATATTGGGAATGCCCTGGCTAGAGACACACAATCCTAGGATAGACTGGCGAAAACTGTCATGAACCGTCGTCTACGTCCTTTCTGGACCTCCTGGTCCCTGACTCGCAGGGGATTGCATGCAGTTATCCTTCCAACATGGCCGCCCGGAACGGAATGCTCCGGATCAGTCTATGCGTTCCACGCTGCTCATCCTACAAAAGAGACACGCGCCCGCGGATCTGCGCGTCTCAATGCTACCGCTACCTACAGTCGGACGTGCTTAGCCGGAGTTCGATCGGGGCTCTCGCTTGATTCCTTGTTCCCAGTCCCTTGAATTCCATCCTGTTCCCTCCTCCCCTATCTCCTGGAAAACCTCTGCGCTCGATTCACGGTCTTCTGTGCCTCTGAGCGCTTCCTTAATAACTTCCTGGAATTTCCCTGGACTTGTAGAACACTCCTGGAAACTGAACCGCTACTCTCACGCTGGACGCCGAAGACCAGCGTGCAGGACTATACAAATCCCGGACCGTAAAGAAGAAGAAATCCCAGAAGGTCGCAAGTACACAACAGAAACAGGTGAGAAGGGGAGAGACTTGTGACAAAAACGAGTTCTGACATTTCCTCATGATTGTGCCGACACATGTTACAAAGAAGATTACACTAATCTGAAACCAAAGAAAGGAATTGTGTTGGGCCTCATCAGCTCCTTACCGCTTGAATACCAAGATTACCAGGATGTCTTCAAAAAAGAGCAAGCCAACGTTCTGCCCCTGCACAGACCCTACGATTGTCAAAAAGATCTTGTACCCGGAGCCCCGATCCCTTGCAGCAGAATTTACGTTCTGACAGAACAGGAAAATCAGCATCTTAGAACTTACCTGGATCAATAACTGGCGAACGGTTTCATTCGCCCGTCCAAGTCACCTGCCTCCTCGCCCTTATTCTTTGTGCCTAAAAAGGAGGGGGACTTAAGAACTTGCATCTACTATAGAGCCATCAATCAGATCACAGTAAAAAATCGATATCCTTTACACTTATACCAGAGCTCCTGGACCAAGTGAAACATGCTCAAATCTACACAAAACTGGATTTAAGAGGAGCATACCATCTTGTAAGAGTAAAAGAGGGAGACGAGTGGAAAACGGCCTTCTGCACAAAGTACGGCCTCTTTGAATACCAGGTCATGCCCTTCGGGTTATCAATGCCCCTGCAGTGTTCCAATTATTTATGAATGATGTACTCCGTGAACTACTGGACGTTTGCACTCTTGTTTACATTGACAACATTCTTATCTACTCAAATTCCATGGAAGAACATGTAAGCCATGTCCAGGCAGTCTTAGAGAAGCTTTGACAACACCAATTGTATGCCAAGTTGGAAAAATGTTTTTCACTGTAACCAAGGTCTAGTTTCTCGGTTTCATGCTCACACCACAAGGCGTACATATGGACACACGAAAGGTGGATGCAATCCTCCAATGGCCCTCACCAAAATCCACAAAAGGAGTGCAAAGCTTTTCTCGGAATCGCCAACTTTTACCATCGGTTTATACCTGGGTTTTCACAAATTGTACATCCAATTACCTCCTTGTTAAAGAAAAATCAAAAGTTCCATTGGTCAACCGAAGCTGAACAAGCCTTTCAGAAGTTGAAACTAGCATTCACTACAGCACCAGTCCTTCGACACCCACGACCAGAACTACATTACATAGTTGAGACAGATGCTTCAAAAATAGCCAAGGGAGCAGTATTGTCACGACGAGACCCTGAAACAGGACAACTACACCCCATTGCATTTTGGTCCCACAAATTTTCAGCCCCCGAGTTGAACTATGCAATCACAGATAAGGAATTACTGGTGATTAAAGCAGCATTAAAGGCCTGAAGACATTACCTTCTTGGGGTGGGACATAGTCACGGTCATCACGGACCACCGTAACTTGCAATACTTGAAAACCGCCAAAGCACAATCCTTGCATCAACTTCGTTGGGCTCTCTTTTTCGCGGAATACGATTTTATTATCACTTATAGACCTGGAGCACGCAATGAGAAAGCAGACGCTCTATCACGCATGAGCGAAGAAAAAGAGGCTTTTACAGCATCCGACTCCGTGGCCATAAATCCTGAAGAAAGGATTCAAACCAGAATAGCTGCCACCACGTGTGTGGATGACCAAATAACCAGTTTGCACTCCCTGATGGATCCATCAACACAACAGGAATGGCTGTTAAAAGGTGACGAGTATACCATTGAAGGCAATCGACCGTATTTCCAAGGACGATTATATGTCCAAGACCAAGAACTGCAAAATCAAATCATCACAAATTACCACGATTCAGTAGTGGAAGGACACCCAGGAATAGCCAAAATTCAGGCTAACGGTAAAACAAAACTACTGGTGGCCAACCTGGCGAAAAGACATTACTCAATTTATTGAAACCTGCAGTGTCTGTGCACAACACAAGTCTCAGAAACAGAACTCTGCTGGCTTACTACATCCCCTAACAGTACCACCAGAATCTTGGCATACCCTGTCGATGGACTTCATCACGGATCTTCCATCCTGCAATGGATACAATACCATATCAGTTGTTGTGGATTTATTCTCCAAAATGGCCCATTTCATCCCTCTGAAGGGACTCCCAACTGCGTCAACTCTCGCTTCTGTGTTCCTAGAGCAAATTGTTTGATTGCATGGATTTCCATCAATATTAGTATCTAATTGCGGAACTCAATTTGTTTCTGCCTTTCGGAGAAAGTGGTGTACGATTGCCAAAAATCGATCTCCGGTTGTCCACAAGCCATCACCCTCAGAGTGATGGGCAAACTGAATGAACCAACCAAACTTTAGAGCAATATCTCAGGTGTATGTTGCAACAGTCCGAGGATTCTTGGAAAAATATACTCTGGATAGCTGAGTATGCATACAACAACTCAGTTCACACAAGCACAGGGCAAACTCCATTCTACACTGTGCACGGAAGACATCAGTATTTGATCCACCCGATACCCTGGAAATGCCAGCCATAAAAAACTTGCATAAAACCATCACTCAGGTTCTTAAGGAGGCGACAGAGCATCTGACCAAGGTAAAGGAAAGACAAAAACTGTTTGCTGATCGACATCGGAAGGAAGCTCCCGCCTACCAGATTGGAGAAAAGGTGTGGTTAGCATCCAAATATATTCCCTTGAAGGGGCCAAGAGCTTTCCGCCCAAGATATCTGTGCCCCTATACTATAAAGTCCACAATCAATCCTGTCGCCATGAAATTGGAGTTACCATCTTACATGAAAATTCACCCCGTATTTCATGTCTCTCTCCTCAAACCCATGAAATACAATACACAGCTTAGTTCTCCGCCAGAGCCCGAAGTAATAGATGGAGAACCAGAATAAGAAGTCAAATCCATCCTGGACTCCAAGGTGATTCGCTCAAAATTGTATCACCTAATTGACTGGAAGGTTACGGACCTCAAGACCGAACTTGGGAACCCAGTGAACATGTCCATGCTCCGCGTTTAATCAGTCAGTTCCATCGCAATTATCCCACCAAACCAGGACCAGGAGGAGTACCACCCTTGAGAGGGGCCTTGAGGGGGTGTGCTGTCATGGTCATGAAGTCAGGGGCACAGGCATGCAGGGGCCGCATGCACAGGAGACCCGGGTGGATACTGGCCTGGCGCCTTTGTAGCCAGGCTCATGAAAAAAGGAAACAAGAACATCCATTTAACACCAAAAGACTTATTATGGACATAGCACTTCAGATGCATTAACCTTGAACATTCCATCCATTAAGCAGCCCCAAGTGTATTCTTGGGTGTGGCTGCTAATGGATTGCCTTCGCACATGCTCACTCTCTAGGAGTGGCAGGGTGTGGCTGGTAAACCGGTCCTAATGGACGTGCCCACGATCTCAGCTATATAAGCTGCCCCGATCCTCAAAACAGACGCTTTGCGTTATTCTGCGCTTGCAAGCAGCGTAACGCTCACCGTCGCCTGAGGTCAGACTTATCTTTGAAGATCCTGCTTCCTGGACATCCTGCTTCCTGCCAGCATACTTACCAACTGGGGGAAGCTGTTCTTATGTGTACATTTCTTTGGCGAACCAAGTATTCATCTTTACACTTTCCGGTACGCCGAAATCTTAATCTTGGCACCGCAGTACGACACGCTCCATCGTCGATAGCAGCGCCTGCAAGGAAAAACAGAAGACAAGGTTAGACATCGAAAAAACTGTCAGTTTAAGGTTGCGCTTCGCCATACTCCGCGCTTTTCCTTAAACCATCACTTACCTGCTGTTGAACATTGCGGTAGCATCCATCTTCCATCCGGCCGCGTCTCGTGTCTCACAGCTGCATTGAGGCTGCATTTCCATCTAAGGGAAGGAAACAGAAGACAGACATTATAGCGGGCATAGTTAGGAGCAACATATAAAGACATTTAACAGAACGAACAGCATCACAAGAGCTCAAGAAAGACTTACCAATCATAAGGAGAAGCATAGTCGCAGCTGGACTGGACTAATCCTTATCAGGGATCAGTGAAGGAACTAGATCCCATTCAACGTGCCCCTGCCAGAAGTAGCAGGACAGAGAGCTTATCTTCCATAATTAAGAGGTGAGCTTTATGGGCCGGCAAATGCTCACAGAAACCGTACTTTGGGATGAACGGTTCGAGAGGTACAACAATCATAGATTGGCGCACTCACACACTGTTATCTCCATGCAGGAGCAGTATCACCACGTACCACCGCTCACAGCTTTTCTACTGAGGGAGAGGCCTGAAGGGGGTGATTCAAGGTCAGGGAGGGCTGCTACCGTGCCCTAACGCCACCACAGAGACCAGGTGAGCGTAACAACACCTTGGCAAGTAATATCAACGGATTTCATCGTAGATCTCCCGCCTTCACGTGGTTGTAGTGCAGTGATGGTTACCATTGACAACCTGACAAAGATGGATATCTTTGTTCCGTTGCCTGGGGTTCCTATAGCTGCCAGAATGGCCCAAATATTCATCGAACATGTGTTCTCATGTCATGGGCTGCCAGAGAAAATCATCTCAGATCGGGGTCCCCAGTACACCTCCAGATATTGGAAGCATGTTTGCAAGGTTCTACACATCACATATGCTCCAAGCTCTGGATTTCATCCACAAACAAATGGTCAGGCCGAGAGACTTAATCAGACCCTGGAAGGGTATCTTTGCTGCTGCATCTCAGCGGCTCAAGACAATTGGACTGAACTGCTCCCTTTGGTTGAATTCTCTTATAACAAATCCATCCATGCCTCTCTGAAGACTAGACCTTTCTACTGTTCATATGGCTTTCATCCTTCTTGATTTTCCAGTAAAGGTCCACCTCACACTCCTCTCCCTGATCTGGACCGCCTTCTCTGCCGTATTCAGCAGGGGCACAAGTTGACCCGGACAGCCCTTTTGGCAGCCCGGGAGCGGTATAAAATACAGGCTGATCGGTTTCATTTGCCTATGCCTAATCTGAAGATCAGAGATAGTGTTTGGCTTCCTTCTGAGTTCTTACCTCGTCATTTGGTGTCATCTAAACTGTCTCCTAAGTTCTTTGGTCCTTTCCCCCTTCTTGGTCTCAGATTCACCCAGTGTTCCACGTGTCTCAACTCAAGCCGGCAGTGCCAGACAGGTTTTCCTGTGGTACCAGGTCCCATCCTGCTCCTGTGTCTACGACCTCAGGTCCCGAATTCGAGGTGGCCGGTATCTGCGATTCCCGCTATGACAGGGTTCTCTGCAATACCTCATCTCCGGCTGATCGTTCCTGGCAGCCTGCTTCTGCTGTCCCTGCCCCACGCCTTGTGCGTCGTTTTCATTTGTTTCACCGTGGTAAGCCTGGGGTTCCCCCCTCCGGAGGGGGCATACTGTCATGCGGCACCGCTTCCGAGGGTCACTTTGGCACTGGTGGAAGCATATTACCTGTGTTCATGTACTCCCTTCCAACATGGCATTTTCTGCTGTCAGCAATGTTGCAGTCTTGCAGGAATCACCTGACTGCTCATCTCCACCCTCCCCTTCATGGACGGCTCTTCAACCCATGGATCCCAGAATTCATTGCGTTGCTACAATCCATAGCGAATGCTTCGTGAGTTCGAACTTCTCTTCGAAAGATCTTTCTACTTACTTGAGTGTCAGGTAACCTCTTCCTTTTCTGTCCTCAGAGCTCTGCTGTTTCTCACGCTTCCAAACGCCGCCCTCGCCTGCTCCGTGATATTTCCCGGTTCTCGTGGAACAGGTAGCTATGGTTACAGGGACTCTGTATGAACCCTGCTAATACATACAAACACACATTATTTTGTTCCCCCTTAGATTAACCACCGCGATCCTCCGCGAGTTCAGTTACTGTGCAGTCAATCTCTCGGCAAGCACGTCACACACACCGGGAGGAAGCGCACAATCTCTCAGCCTCTTTCGCCCCATACTGTCTGGTAAGGAAGGATTCCTCCATCGCAAGACATCCGCTTTTGCTTAACTAGGTATAACAAATAGGTGGGAGTGGTTCATTTTAGATACTGTCATCTGGACCGTATCTCTGTATCTTTATGTGTTTACATAGGAATGACACGCCTCCTGTTCACCGCCCGCAAGGATATAGCAGTCTTCTGGTAAACGCCCATTACTGTGGGTCCTTCACAGGTGCTTATCTTTAGTGCTCCATTCTGACAGCCTTGTCTTCTCTTTTTGCTCACTCCTGTTTAACCTTATCTCTTGCTTGCATATCCCTACATTTACCTTTAACACCGGCAGACCCCCTAATAGAAGAAAGAATCAGTCATCCAGTAACTTCCGCTCCTGATCTCATTCAGTCGCCTCCACTTCTGAAGACCAGGGTTTTCTACGCCAGAGGGTTTCCCTGTGGGGCCTGGGTTCCTGTTACTGTTCTCTGGCGCAGGGGCACAGGGTCCACAGGGGGATTCTCGCCTTCTACACTGCTTTCTCTGATCCCGGTGATCCGGAATGTGGCTTCATTGAATATTTATTACTGCTAAGATTACAAGCAGCCTCAAAGTTAAACACTAAGTTCTGCGGTAACCCTTAAAAGTGGCAGTAACAGAATTAGCGCCGCCAATACTGCTCCACCGGAGCATGAGCTGGCGCAAATACCGCCGACTGTAAGAGCAGCTAGCGCTATTACAGCCGGCCACACGAGGCACAAACGCAGCCGCATCACTAGCCCATGTTTGGCGGAATTAGCGCCGAAAACCTGCACTAATACCACCGAAAACATTGCACAGTTACCTCCAGCTTCTAGCTGGAGCTAAATGAACACAGGTGCCTGAAATGATCCCAATCCACCCCAGAGGGCTACATAAGGCACACCCATACCCCAAACACTGTTTCCAACACCAGGCTGACACTAGCGGATGTGAGCTGGGACAAGCAGCTGCTCATGCTGCAGCTGGAAGTATAGAGACAGGACAACCAGGCCAGCGCACAGGGAGCAGAATGGGGGTGGGGGTCGGTAGGATATGGAGGAGGAGGAGAGCCCAAGCAAGGTGTGCACCGATCCGCAGGATTAGGCCCTCACTTGGACCCTCACTGACAGCCATTTGGTCACCCTGTTCCACTTTAACAGGGAGACCAGAACAGATCTGCTCAAAACAATACAGGGCAACATAGGGAGCAGGATTAACATCCCGACAGCTGTGCCCCCACTGGTGAAGCTAGTGTCCATATTACAATTCCTTGGAACTGGCACCTTCCAGCACTCTGTGGCCATGATGGACGGGTGCTTGAAGCCTTCCGGCAGCAAGTGCAACGCCATATCTCACTGCCTACCACCTCAGCTCAGGTCAATGTCATGAAGGCAAAGTTCTATGCCATTGCCCAAATGCCAAATGTGATTGCTGCCCTGGACTGTACCCATATTGCACTGGTGGTCCCCCCAAGGCCACGAAGCAGTGTACCGTAACCGCAAGCACTACCACTCCCTGAATGTGAAGGTGACCCGCGACCTCAACCTGTACATCACTCACTGCTGTGTCAGCTATCATGGTTCCACCCACGATGAAATGGTCCTATGGAACAGCACACTGCCAGGATACATGGAGAGGCACAGAGGACAACAGACCTGGACAGTGGGTGAGTAGAAAAGCCAATACACATGCGCTGTGAAGCACATGCCAAAATGGGGGGGGGTGCAAATGACTACACAAAAGATGGCATGACAAGTGAATGCGAGACCCGTACTTGACCACCTCCCACACCAACGTCGCAGTACAGACCAGGGAACATGCACATGTTGTACCTACCTGCATGGAGAAGCTGATGCAAACATACAGTAGAAACTCTAAACACCAACATGACTAAGGGTACCACAATGCAACATGTCCTTACCAAAGCAATGCTGACAAATGGCCACATCGCCTCAAACAACAACAACGCTGCCAGTACGACAGCCATGCACCAATGTGCACCCAGCCCACAATGGGAACCCGGTGGCCCCAGGTGATCAGGGAAGGCCAATGGGAAACCCAGCATGCCACATGCACAGTGGAAATACACTGCTACATGAGAGCCACCATCTCAGCTGCACATGTCACCATCATGCACCTTAAGTAACATATGCTGCAAGGAAACATGGTGCCTGTGTAGTAGGAACAATGCATCACACAAGGGACACTGGATGCAGATACATAGAATAGACACCTGCTGTGAAATGAAGGCCCATTTGCAGGCACAAGTAGTCCACTGACCTGATATTGTGTAAGTCCACCCCCACACCTTACACCATGACTAATGCCTGTGCCTCCCCCTATGCAGGTGACTCCGGATACCCACATCTGTCCCGGCTAGTGACCCATGTGAGTTATCCATGAACACTGCAGGAGAACACTGCAGAATAATGCCTACAACCACACTCACATCAGGACCTGTGTGTGCATTGAGCGTGCCTTTGGCCTCCAGAAGCCAGGTCTGTGCTGCCTCGACCGTACCGGTGGAACCTTGATGTACGCTCCAGAGAAAGCAGGCAAAATTGTGCTTGTGTGTGCCATGCTGAATAATATCTCCCTGAAGAGAAATATTCTGCTACCCCCTGATGTGGACATGCCACCCCTAGAGGAAGAGGAAGCAGTGCCTTTGGCAGAGGCAAATGCACGCATTGCCAGAGATGACGTGAGAGGTGGGAGATTGGCACGCCAGGGACTGATTGACAATTTCTTTTGACTCTATCACATGGCACAAGCCATGCACAACTGTGTGACACCACCTCAATCAATAAATATGACAATGACACAATCAGGAATGTCCTCATATTGATGAAGTTCAATGGTTTTTATGGAATGAAGTACCCTAACTATCACCTCTCCCTCCTCCCACCACCAACTCCCCATCACACTATCCCCCTTGCCCCTCCAACCAACAACTCCCTATCACACTATCCCTCCTCACACCTCCCACTACCAACTCTCCATCACACTATCCCCCTCACCTCTCCAACCACCAACTTCCCATCACACTATCCCCCTTGCCTCTCAAACCAACAACTTCCCTTCACACTATCCATCCTCACCCCTCCCACCACCAACTTCCCATCACACTATCCCCCCTCACTCCTCCAACCACCAACTACCCATCACACTATCCCCCATCACCCCTCCAACCACTAACTCCCCAGCATGGCCACTCATGGCATTTATTGTCCCAGAGTCCTTCACAACCGTGGCCTCTTCCCCTACTGCCAGGCCCTGGCTATTTTGGGTGC
Source organism: Ambystoma mexicanum (assembly GCF_040938575.1). Lineage (NCBI taxonomy): Eukaryota > Metazoa > Chordata > Amphibia > Caudata > Ambystomatidae > Ambystoma > Ambystoma mexicanum. The sequence goes on from NC_090927.1 coordinate 92,534,473, forward strand.
AGAATGGGCTCTTGCTGATGCCTCGGTGTGCCCTGCTGTGACCCCTCTGTGGGAGTGGTTGATGTGGAAGGGATGGAGTCCGTCCCCAGGTTTTGTTGGGGTTGCACCTCCGTGCTCTGCCGGTTGGCCTCTTCCAGTGCAGAGACACCTTCAGTCATCTCCCTGACCCTCTGGGAGTACATTGTCAGGGTGGCCATACTGGTGGTTGTCTCAGCCCTGTTCCGCATGATGGCCTGCACAATCCTGTGGGTGGCCCCTTGAATGCTGTCCCATATGGCCTGCAGGCGTTTGGCGTACGTGTGGCCAATTGCCTCCATCTCTCACTGTCTGCGCTCCATATCCTCAAGCCTCAGCAACAGCGTGCTGCATGTAGGTGTGGGCTGTATGGAAGAGGGGCTGTGCACTGGCCATGGGCTGAATTCAGGGGAGCCATAAGAGGGTGTGTCAGCATCCGGCTCAGGTGACTGTGGATGCTGGTGGCGTGGGGCGCTACCCTGGATCTGTGGAGGCTGGCAGAATGGGGATTCTCTGTGGTCTGTGAATGCTGGTGGTGTGAGGGGCTCTCCGGGGTCAGTGGATACTGGCGGCCTGGGGCGCTCTACGGGTTCTGTGGTCCTTCGGCAGGAGGTGACACCGGGCTAGTGTCCTCCTGTGACTCCATAGTCGCCCTGCCAGCAGGTGTGGCCTCAGTGTCTGAGAGTCCAGCTGTGGGAGTGGGTTCAGTGTGCATTGGGCTGCTCCAGAATGCTTACCTTGAAAATGGTGTGTCTACAAGAGCATAGAAGGGCATCCCTCAATTTGAGTGACATGTGAGGACATATGCTGGCTGCATCCAGACATATGCTGGCTGCATCCGGACTATGATGGCTTTACCTGGGCCTGCGAGACTGCAACATGGCATATCTTATAAGCCACCAAGAGTGGTATCTAAGCCACCCTGCTGAGTGATGTCCAAGGGCCTAACTCATTTACTGATGCTGCATTAAGTAATTACCTGATAACAGGAAAGTACTGCAGGATTGCAAGTTGTGCAGGAATGTCAGTTATCCCCTATTTTGGAGTGCCATAGGACTCTTTGAGGTTCGGTATCCATACTCGTACTTAAACCCTTAATTGCCAAAGTGTTCAAAGCATAAGCGTATAAATACCCCACAAGTACTCCACCAAGTATTAACCATATCATCTGCTTGCCTTACGCCATGTTGAACCATTGCTCATATTCCCAGAATGCAATGTACTGCGCTCCACTGCGCATGTCACTGCTGAAGAAGCTTCTCACTATTAAAGAATGTTCGCTTTCACTGTTCATGCATCTAACGTATATCTGTTTTGGCATTGCAAAGCATGTTTTATGCTCTCACTTTATAGTCTGAGGCGGCATCAGCAGGTGGATGTTGTCATATTACAAGGCCTCTTGCCTGCTCTGAGGCGAGATGTGAAGCGTTAGGGAGGATTGTTCGCTTGAAGAAATGCGTTACACTGTGCTATTTTGCTGATAACACTAACAAGTGCGGCTGAATGCAGCTGGCATCAAAACACTGTACAAGAAGGGCATTGTCTCAGTCAGCAATAAAGTGCAAAGGTATCACCTTGCCAAAGACTAAGACCCCCTTCCATTGGCACCCATGTACTCCTGGGAGTATAAGATACCTGGGCCCAGGAGGAATGGGGGGTGCACTTGCCCCGCAGTCTCGTATTGGCATTGGTCTTTCGTTTTCTTACTGCTTTGACTAATAAAGTGTTTATCAATCCACAGGTTAAGAGAGAGTTAAGGTGATCAGATTTAGGCACTCACATTTTAAGCAAGTGCACCTTAACTATGTGCCCCTGTTGTGGAGCGTATGACCACAATGATGACCTCACAGATGACATCACTATTTAAATCATACATGATATCACTGATGGCGTCAGTAATTACCCAACTGATATCAATGGTTTGATTACATATTGAAATGTGCCAACTCCGTTTGGTTGCGTAACACATATGTACACATTTCATACTTACACAGTACATGGTATTCTGTTCTTGTTTCTTTAAATGTAGTTTACGGTACACAATTGTAATTGATGACAGACATCATTACCAAGAAGAATAGTATGTTTGTAATAATGTACTTTGGAAGGAAATCTGTTATATTTGAATTAAATTCTAAATGTATTTTCAAAAGAAATTACTAAAACTATTTGTAATATATTGTGCTTTTTCTTAATTCATATTTACCTTCTAATCATAATTTATTTTCTATAATTGTAATTATATAGTATATGTAATGTATTTTCCGTTATATATAAACCCAAACTCGAACTCTTACATTCAATACTGTCACAGTGCACAGGGCACATACTACCTTTTATATTTGATTATTTTTTTATTCAACTTTTCATTTAGGAAAGCATATGTTCATGTAATGTTTTTGCACTAAGGGGAATTGTACATTTAAATGTGAATCTTTACTCTTTTCATATCACTTCCTTTTATAAATGTTTCTACTTCTATCTATTTCTTTTTACTGCTACATATTCTTATTATATTATGTTTGGAATACCTGAGCTAGATTAACCTGAATCTGGTACTTTCCCTGCACTGAAGTATTGTAATTCTTTACTTATACATGAAATTCAAACCATTGGTATAATGGCACATATCTTTGTTTTGCATTTTATAAGTTGAAAAGTCCTACAAATGAATGTTCCACACAATCATATACTTCTATATCAGTGTTTTGTTGCCATTATTATTATTATTATTATTATTATTATTATTATTATGATATTTAATGAGGCTTTGAGAAGCAATGGAGCACTTTACAGAGCTATTCAGCAATACAGATACACAACGGCGCACGTTTCATAGTTAACAGAACAGATATACAGCGGGGGTAGGATACAGAGGGGCCCACAGGAGGGGTACAGCTGTGCAGGGCGGCGGAGAGGAGTGGGGCGGATGGCATCTAGCAAGTCAGCTAGCGCGGGTGGGCGACGTGATAGCTTAGGTGTTTTATGAATTTTAGGAGCGTGGAGTCGAGTCTGATGGGGAGGAGGTTCCATAGTCCTGGGGCGCAGGCAGAGAAGGCATGTTTTCAATGCACTATGACCAGATCAAGTTCTCTGCTTAAAATTCTCACTGTCACTGAACAAAAACAGACCCAGATGTGTTAATGTTAAAGGTATTTTTACAACGCACTGTTACCAATGGAATTGGTCCCCAGGCGCTCAGGCGGATTGTAAACGAGAAGGCAGGAGATCCCCCTCCCCTGCAGCCCCCCCCCCTTGTGGAGTCCATGGCTCGTCAGGGACCCCCCTGCCACCAGGGCCCAGGTGGCGGGTGGACCACTGGCTGACACATTGACCAAACGTGCTGTATTAAGCAAGGCCCTGGAAACCATTTTGTGACATGAGCCCCTGTGCGCCGCAGCACGGCCCCCACCCTTGGAGAGTTGGCACTTGTCCCTGTGGCCGCAGCTCCCTGGCAGATTCGATGAGAGCCCGTTCCCACGAACAGACGGACATGAGCTAGTGCTGGAAGCAAACACTGTAGCATTCACCTTCCGCAGTGTATCGCTGTCCTCAGTATGACCCGGCCAGCAGGGCCGGGATGGAAAAGAACTGTAAAATGGTCCCCCGACAAAAGTAGAGACCCTAAATACTAATATGCAAACTGCCTGTGATGAAACCCTTCTCTCTATGACCTTTTGATAAAATATGTAAACTCCATGAAGATGGCAGAGTGTGTGTTCATGTGGCATCCTGACTGAAATACCCATATCCCCTTAGCTATGTGCAAATGGTAGAAGTGTCCCGGGTTCTATGTTATATGTTTCTCCGAGAAGAATGTATTCCACGGCCCTATGCCATAACTGAACTAATGCTGCTAGAGTGCAACGGAGATCAAGTGCAACTGTATTGGGAGCTCATGTAAATTGTGCAAGAAAGCGCATAGAATGTATTCGAATGCTCAAGCTCACCATGTGTCAATGCCATCTGTCGTATTGGCCAGTTGTTCCTGCGTGCTCCACCCACCTTAATACTACCTCGCTTATCGTGCATGCATAGATTGTGACAAAATGTCGTGGTTGTTAAATACTTAACATATAGTTAACAATAGCAACATTGGTATAGGTAACACATTTGAAATGGCCATGTAAAGGCACTAACAATGTAGACATGTAAGCTTGGAAGAAAAAGCTCAATGAGTATTGTACAGTATATGAATTAGTATGTCTTTTTGTATAACCTGCAAACACACAAGGAAAATACCATTGTGGGCATATCCAAGGCCACTTCCCGTCCCTCCCCAGTGAAGCCTGCCGGATGAAAGGCAGAGGCCCGGGCTGCTCTGCCTCACCTCCCCCAATTCGGCTGGAGCCGCTTCAAGCATTCACGTTCCCCCGAAGCCCCCATGGCCACGACCCGCCACCTGAATTATTTACAACCCAGCAGTAAACCCCGGCCATAAACGCAGGCCAAAAGGTGCCCTGTCCTAGACTCCACGACCCACCAGTTCACCCCAGGTTAATGGCCCCTGTGAAATTAGGACACCCAATATTATAGCAACACTGTAGGAACACATTCATAATGACTTCTAACGAGACACGAAAACTTGGACAGCTCACCCCTTGCCCTGAGACCCAACCTCGTGACCTATGATTCCCGGCCAACAGGATGATGGTAACCATGTATTGATGTATCACCAAAGGACCCCACTCTAGGTGTAATCCTCCTGTGTTGCACTAACCTGTAGAATAACCTATTGTAGGATTTACAGGGAAAGATAATATTGCGGTATTGAATGAATGGGGTGTGCGTGGCCCTTAGGGCAGAAAGCCAAGGAAGACGTTCATCAATGACACTGGCCACGCCTGGCACAACAGCACCGCCCGGATGAGCCCAGCTGACCTGCCCGCCCCACGTTGGCACCCCGTGATGTCCACCAACCACGGCATAACACATCAAAGCTGCACCTATAGTTAGTCGTCGCCACCCAATCCCCACGAACATGTGCCCCCTATAGTGTGTAGGTTCTTATGACGCATTTTGTAAATATATACACCTGTCTTTGCTAGTGTCAGACAGAGCGCTCTCGGAGTTTGCAGAGTCCTTTAAATGCCCTATTTTTGACTAATATAAACTCCCATTAAGCTCACCCGCACTTTGTCTTAGCCTTATTCCCATCTTGGGAGAGTCCATTATTGTCTCTCATTGTGGGGAGGATCGTGCTATCTGGGGACGCTCGCTTTCAGTGGTGACCCCGACAGCGTGATTATTTTTCTTAATATATCCCTACCGTCCCCTTTGGCACGAAAATCTCCGGTCGAAAAGGGAAACGCACGGTGCGCCGGCTCCGGTAAGCTGCCCGCCAACGGCGACCGGTACGCTTAGAAGTGCGCACTCAACAGTATGGGATCCCGGTTGAAAAATCCCCTTTGAGTACCGCTCGCCGGAGCCGGGGCTGACTGTTGAGTGTGCGGCAGCGCTGCCTGGACGGACCCAGTTCAGAGACTCTCGTTTCAAGACGGGCACGTGAGTATTAAGTGCGAGCAACCATAAAGGGAGCAGGGGAGGAAAACAGGACAGGGAACGAGGTCATTTAAAAAGGGACACTTTGGGAATACTAAGAACCACTCTAGACTTTCTTTACTTTTTCTTTGCATATGGCCATTAGGATCAAGAGGTGAAAAGAGATAAAGAGACGGGAATCTAGCTCCGAAAGGGGGCAGAAGGCGGCGCTGCATAGTGCTATCATGTCTAGAACTGGGAATATATGAAGAAGTGAAAAATAAGATAAAGGTGTCTGGTAAAAAAGGGAGACACGGTGAATACATTAGAAACTGCTATTCTTTCTATTCTTCTTTCTGGGTTTATGGGGAAAAATCAGGGTTAGTACTAAAAAAAAAAAAAAAAAAAAAAGGGGAGAAGATAACCTAAGCAAAAGGACGATTTTATATCAAACTAAAGAAGAAGACAACTAGGGAGGGAGGAAAAGGATTACGAGTTGAACTGTGAATAGAGTGTTGCTTGTTGGTACATATGCATCATGTGTGTCAGAACATAGTTTGTTGAGACGAATATGGAATAATGGTAACATGTGCATAATTATGGTGTGGTCATGGTAAGTGTGACCAGAAGAAATTTTACGGGGATGAGCCCGATGTAGTAAACTGACTATTTTTTTAATAAATGTGCTGGAGATATTGGTAGTGTACAAAAAGTGGTTTGCCCTTGTATGTGCCCACTAAACTATACAGAGTATAAGCTGTGCACACCCACTCCCATATTGCCCAGGTGGTGAAAACACACAGGCCCCTACACGCAGATATATATATAGATATACCTCGTGATATATATATATAGGGCAACTACACACCATGGGGGCAGAAACACCCTTGGCCCATATTTGTAATAATCTACCTGGATATGCGGAACGCATTAAGAAATATCACGATCAGTGGATTACAGAACTAAAGGGGGAAGGGGTACCCCAAATATGGCCAGAAGGAGGATCGTTTGACAAGATTGTGTCCTGGATATGGTAGCAACATGCATTTGTATAAAATACAAGGGGAAGCAGTTACATAATAGGAGAGAAATATTAGATCTATGGAGATTGTTTGAAGAAGTGCCCCCTCCCAAAAAAAGAGAGCTAGGTACTGATTTGCCATCTACCACTGCTAATCCATTGCTGATACCTGAAGACGACAAGGTGTCGCAAGAAGGGGGACCACCAGTAGAGGTAACTAGATTGTACCCAATATTAAATAAGCCAGTGCCCGCAGAAGGATACACTGACCCGACATATGTGCCCCCAACAACAGTCACTACGACTCGAGGGCCAACGGCACCCCCAGCGTATGAGAGCCATAGACAGCGCGACCAGGTAAGTACACCCACAGTAAATATAGAGAAACTAACAGAAGACTTAGAGTCTAGGCTCTCCATGGCAAAAGATGAGCTCTCGAGGATAAAAAGCGTATGTGAACAGAGTGGGGCTGAAGCTGCTTGGTCAGAGCTGACAACAAGAACACAGGGTCATGATAAAACAATTGAGGAAGGGTGGACGAAGGGGGAGATACTGTTCAGAATACAAGAAGAACCAACTCAAATAATTGAACTAGAGGAAAGGGAGGAGCATACTGACGATGAGATGATGGCCACAGGAGGTAGAGAGGAACTATTGTGCGATATAGAAGAGGACTCAGAGGAAGGTGAAAGATTAAGTATGGCGATGGGAGGAGGAAATGAGGGGATGGATGGTGAATGTTCGGGAAGAACAATGGAAGAAGAATGGACAGGACGACTAAGGAATAGATTGGGGAAAATGGCGCCACTAGGAAACAAAGGAATGAAGGTGAGTACAGGCAAGGCAACAAAGGGGAAGTTACAACTCCCACTAATACACAGGGGGGGAGGAAGGCCGAATTACATACCCTGGGCTCAGATGGACAAGGCCAATTTGTTAAAGCTATTACCACCGCCATCAGGAGGGGCAAGCAAGTGGATATACGCATTTGAGAAACACACAGCCGGGGTACCACTAGCAATAGGTGATGTGAAAAGTCTGCTAGTATCGGCAGTTGAGGATTAAGCTGACAGAGTATGGGTAAAGGCTGGCTTCCTGGGGGTAACGTTAGACTGCGATCGCCATGATGGTGCCTCTTAACACAGTACGTGCAAGGGTGTGGGACGCATTAAGAGAAACATTTCCAGACACCCCAGATTTGCAGTCAGTCATGCAATGTACGATGAATGATGGAGAAGATGCTATGGATTACATTTTTCGGGTCCAGGAGATGTGGAGAGCGGAAACGGGCACGCCTTGGTATCAGTCAACCTCATTATTTTACTTCATAATAAAGAGAGGGCTCCCCAAAGAGGTACAAAAAGCACTTGACAAAATTGCGGGTATTGAAGCGAAAGGGTGGCCCGAAATACAGAGCATAATAGTTCACCACTGTAAAAGAATAAAGGAGAGGGAAAAGGAAATGGCGCAAAAAAGAATGGCAGACAAGGCAAAGTTAGTACAAAAAAAACTGGTGAAGGTCGCTGCAGCAGTAGCCGCGCTCCCACACAGTAGGGAGGGAGAAGAGGAGGAGGAGGGGGTGGTAGCAATACAGGGGAGGATGGCAACGAATTGGTCAGGAGCAGGGCAACCGCAGTGGAACGAGCAGGAGCAGAACGGAGGTCCGCAGTGGCAAGATTGGGCCCCTCGAGGGGGGCGAGGTGGGTACAGGGGTCGCAGAGGGGGTGGACAAGGGTACGGGGGAAACGGAGGGAATGGATGGCAAGGTCCCAGAGGTGCGCAGGGAAGTTGTTGGAACTGCGGGAGGTGGGGACACTTTTCTCGAGAGTGCAGGAGTAGACCGAACAACGGATCTCAAGCGATGGAACAATATGGTAACCCCCACCCGGGAAGCCCATACGGTCTTCCAATGGGACGACAACAGAGGGAACAAGAACAGGGGTATGCAGAGCAAAGACAAGCGCAACATTATAGGACACAGAATCACCCACAAAACAACGACAATATGCAATACACCCCAGGCAACCCTTTCGCAACGAGTGCCAATGGAGCACCAGCCCCGGCCCCCTATAGTGGTGTGTCAGTAGTTTCAGGAAATGTCTTCAGACAGGGGGGGACAATGAGACGACCAGCATAGGACAGCCCATAGAGAACACTTGCGTGTCCTGTACTATCTACCACCTACGATGCAGCGGAGGATCCATTGGTAGGGGGGCAGATAGGAGACAAGCAGTTCATATTTATGGTACATTCGGGAGCCGAGAAATCATGTATCCGTGAAGGCCGGTTTCCGCTATCTAACCGGAAGTTAGAGACGCAGGGGTTCTCTGTGGCTGTAATTGAAGTTCCCTACACAGAAGATTTGGATGTGACAGTGGGGGTAAAATGGTAAAGACATCCTTACTTTATTATGAACAATCACCAATAAACCTGCTTGGAAGGGACCTTCTCAGCAAGCTTAACATGACAATATCTTTCACAGAAAGAGGAATAGTGTGCTCAACCCCAGGAATATGCCCATTGCGCATAATGCTAGTGGTACACGCCCGAGAAACAGCACCAGAAATACGGGGCATGCCAGTGGACGAAAGAATGTTCATCGAAGGATTAAAAACACTGGCCCAAGTAGTACCTGAGCTAAAAAAGTTAGAGTGGAGGATACCAGCAGAATTCATCTTCCGCCCAATAGTAGTGTAACGCTCACCTGATTCTCACCTGGGTGAATGCCGTATCTTCTAAGGTGATGTGTAACACACGGTTGGCTCTTTGGGCTGGACCTCTGTGCACTGTATCTCTGTTTTGCAGAGTAAGATGTCTTAGGTAAGTGAACGCCGAACTCTCCATCTGCCTCGGGGCAGGGTGCCGTAACCAGTTTCTTCACTGGATAAGGGTGCAGGCCTCTTGACCTCAGAGGACTGCTGTCCGTCGTTAACTGCACGAACGGTAAGTTCTGGGCACTTCAAATGTCTTAAAAGTCTTTTGTAATGATATCTCTTGTTTTGCAGGGTTCCGGCGATGGAGGATGGCGGGCTGATGAGAGTTGAGGATCGAACCCGCGTGAGGAATAGAAGCGCCTGGAAGCACGTAAGTAAGCGCTTGTAGCCTGCTTCACGATGCGCACTAACTGTCCCTTTTATCTTGCAGGTACAAGTTCGGAGCTTTAGAGAAGCTGAAGGGTGCTGGAATACCCACTGGATTCGGCGTGGGAAGGAGTAATGGCACGTGAGTAATAAAGTTGCCCAATGTCTTTAAACGCACCTTCTTTTGTCTTTCAGATGCGGGATGCAGCGCCGAAGGCCTCCGGAGCGTGCGAAGAGCTGGTAAGCTTTTGTCTTTCAGATGCCGGAATGCAGTGCGAAGACCTCCGGAGCATGCGAAGAGTAGGTAAGCCTTTGTCTTTCAGATGCCGGAATGCAGCGCGAGGCGTTGGTGACAGCCGATGGACCAGGTAAGAGATGCGCTGCCACTGAAGACCGTAGTGCTAACCTGTTCTTTCTTTGTCTTTACAGGTGCTGCTGAAGACTGGATTCCAGGATGGTAAGCCTTTGTTCCCTTAGGCCCAGGATCAGAAGCAGAAGACACGATGAGCGTTCTGCTGCAGAGAATGCAGAATAACGCAAAGCAAGATTCATCCATCGGGTGTGGTTTAAATAGCCTCCTGTAGTGCTTAGGTGTCTCCTTCCCCAGCCTCGCCTAGGTGAGAAAAGAGTTCCTGCTTTCCAGAAGAGTTCCAGTGTTCTGAAACTAGGGAGTGGTTCCTGCCCCACCCAACAGGAAAAGTAGTCCCAAACAGAAGAGGATCAGGGGCTCAACTGGCAGGTAAGTAAGCAGCATGGTCTGCTGCAGGTAAGTCCACCCAAGCATTATGAGCCCGGCGCTTCCAGCGCTGGGACTGGGCATCTTTATGAGCCTGGTGCCACTGGCGCTAGGACAGGGTCCAAAAGGTCCCAATTGGGACTGGCTGGCACTCGGAACCGGGGTTATGGGTCTGCTTCCAAGGGAGTCGGGCAAGTCCTGATCTTTTGGAAGCAGAGATCATGACAGCACCCCCCCTCAAGGCCCCTCTCAAACCGGGCTTCTCCGGGGGTTTGGGCTTGTCAGGAAATGTTCGATGAAATCTTTTGATTAGACGAGGGGCGTGGACATATTCTGCAGGTTCCCAGGATCTTTCTTGGGGACCGTAGCCTTTCCAGTCAATCAGGTAAAATAGTTTAGATTTGGAGATCTTGGAATCCAGGATGCTTTTGACTTCAAACTCGAGTTCTCCATCAACTAGAATAGGTTTTGGAGATTTAGTTAGTCGGGTTTGAGGTTGCACAGGTTTTAATAGAGAGACGTGGAAGACCGGATGTATCTTCATGTGAGGGGGCAAGTCCAACTTGACCGCTACTGGATTTACTATGGTAGTGATGGAACAGGGACCAAGGTATCTTGGGTTGAATGTGCGTGGTCCTTTTAGAGGTAGATATTTGGTGGATAACCAGACTTGATCTCCTACTTGATATTGGGGGGCTTCCTTCCAATGTTGGTCTGCTCCTTTCTTGTATTGTTCTTTAGCCCTTTGAAGGTGAGAAACGGCTTCCTTAAAGGCTTGGGTGATTGTAGAATGCAGGTGGTCTACTGCTGGTGTTCCAAGATCTTGGAGTGGATCCAACTCCGAGGTTCGAGGGTGACTACCGTATCAAAGAAAAAACGGGGTCTTCCCAGTTCCCGAGTGGACAGAGTTATTGTAGGCATATTCGGCTATCCAAAGGATATCTTTCCAAGTTTTTTCAGTTTGTTGTAGCATGCAGCGCAAATACTGTTCCAGAGTTTGATTGGTCCTCTCGGTTTGTCCGTCGGTTTGAGGGTGGTGGCTGGTCGAAAGTCTCACATCAATTTGAGCCGACCGACAGCAACTTCGCCAAAAATGAGAAATAAATTGACTACCTCGATCCGAAATGAGAACTGAAGGAAAACCGTGCAGTCGGACGATGTTTTCGAGAAATTCTCGGGCCAGAGTTGCTGCTGTTGGTAAGCCTTTGAGTGGAATGAAATGCGCCATCTTGGAGAATAGGTCCACGATTACTAGGATCGTATTGTATCCGGAGCATGGAGGTAGATCGGTGATGAAGTCCATAGAAAGCGTATGCCAAGGGTGAGGTGGGATGTCAATAGGGCGTAAGAGGCCGGCTGGTTTTTCCTTTGGACTCTTGTTTTGGGCGCATACTCCACAGGACATTATAAAGTCTCTGATATCTTTTTTCCAAGACGGCCAAGAAGTAGCGCTTGATCTTTTCCGAGGTCTTGGTCATACCGGGATGTCCTTCCATTAAAGAATCGTGATAACAAGAGATTACCTTTTTCTGTAAATCTGTGCTGGGCAGGTATAACCGTTCTTGGAAATATAATAGGTTGTCCTTTACCGTAAAATCCTTTCCCTGCAGATGCCAATTCTGTATGTCTGCTGGAGTTACCAGTAGCCTGGCTTTATCCTTAACTTCCTCTATGGATTGTGTGGCGATTACACCTAGAATTCTTTGTTCGGGAATGATAGGTACAGGTTTAGGATTGATCAAATGTTCTTCCACTCCCATCCGAGAAAGGGCATCAGCTTTACCGTTTTTTGTACCAGGTCGATAGGTAATTATGAAGTCAAACTCGGCAAAGAATAGTGCCCAACGGAGTTGCCTAGAGGATTGAGCTTTTGCGGTTTTCAAATATTGCAGGTTTCGGTGATCTGTAATCACAGTAACGGTGTGTCGGGCCCCCAGCAGATAATGCCGCCAAGCCTTAAAGGCGGACTTGATAGCTAGAAGTTCCTTATCAGTAATAGTGTAATTGATTTCAGGAGGCGAGAATTTGCGGGACCAAAATGCCACGGGATGCAACTGATTGGTTACTGGGTCCTTTTGTGATAGAACTGCCCCCATGGCAAGGCTCGAAGCATCAGTTTCAACGATGTAGGGGAGTTCTGGGCGAGGATGTTTTAAGATCGGTGCAGAGATAAATCTAGTTTTCAAATTCTGGAAAGCTTGTTCCGCCTCGGTAGACCATTCAAAACGTTTCTTTTTCTTTAACAAGGCGGTGATGGGCTGGACTATTCGAGAGAATTCGGGGATAAACCTGCGGTAAAAGTTAGCGAAGCCTAACATGCTTTGAACACCTTTTACGGAGGATGGCAATGGCCATTTGAGAATTGCATCGACCTTCTTTGAATCCATACGCACTCCGCTAGGTGATAATATGAATCCCAAGAATTCAACTTCAGTCACGTTGAAAACACATTTTTCCAACTTAGCGAAAAGTTTGTGTTGACGCAATCTCTCGAGGACCATTTTCACGTGTTTCCGATGTTCAGTTTCCGATGAAGAATAAACGAGGATGTCGTCAATGTAAACAACAACACACACATCTATGAGCTCTCTGAGGACATCGTTCATAAAATATTGAAAGGCGGCCGGGGCATTGCAAAGTCCGAAGGGCATGACCTGATATTCAAATAGCCCATACTTGGTGCGGAAGGCCGTCTTCCATTCATCGCCCTCTTTTACTCGTACCAAGTGGTAGGCTCCTCTAAGATCCAGCTCTGTATATATGCATGCTTTTCTGACTTGGTCCAGGAGTTCAGGGATCAAAGGTAACGGATATCTATTCTTAACGGTGATCTGGTTCAGGGAGCGATAATCTATACAAGTTCTAAGGTCCCCTTCTTTTTTGGAACGAAGAACAAAGCTGAGGAAGCAGGGGACTTGGAAGGATGAATAAACCCATTCGCTAGGTATTGATCCAGGTATTGTCGGAGGTGAAGATTCTCAGGCTCGGTGAGGGCATAAATTCTACTACAAGGAGGAGTAGATCCAGGTATCAGGTCTATCTGGCAGTCATAAGACCTATGAGGAGGTAGAGAGTTAGCCTGATCCTTCTGGAAAACATCTTGGAATTCTAAGTATTCAGGAGGTAACTGGGGAGCCTCCGAGGAAATTGCTGCCAGTGCAACACCAGGTCGAGGGTGACAAGTAGAGACACATTCTGGAAACTGAACCGTTCTTGCTTGCCAATCGATCTGAGGATTGTGCTTCTCTAACCAAGGAATTCCTAGAATAATCTGGAACTGAGGGGCCTTGATCACATCGAACACGATCTTCTCATGGTGTCCATCTTGACTTACTAGCGTCACTTCTTGGGTGGTATGCGTTACTGGTCCGGAGGCTATCTCCGTACCACCCACCGTAGTAATGACGTCCGTTACAGCCTTTGGACAAAGAGTCAGATTCATCCTCAAAACCATTTCATGATCCACATAATTGCCGATGGCACCGCTGTCGACGTAAGCTTCAATCGCATGTAATCGATCCGGATGTTCAGGGCTAATGAGGACCATAGGTATCACGAAATGCGAGGTCACAGAACTGGTTTTAACGCTCGGCAAGAGGACCTCTATTCTTGTCGGGCGAGGTCTTTTCCCTGCTCAGAGTTTGTGACCCTGGTAACTGCAGCTCCTACTGCCTTCTTGGCTGGTTTCACCGGACAGTCTCGAAGAAAGTGCCCCGAGTTTCCGCAATAGAGGCATAATTGCAGCTGTTTTCTCCTTTCCCGCTCCTTTTGTGTTAGTGGTCCTTTCAGGCCCCCTATTTGCATGGGTTCCCCGGAGTCTACTCCTTTGGTAGGAGTTGGTGGTTTGGAAAATACTCGAGCATCAAACTTGGAACGATCGGCCTTCCTGTTCTGCAGTCTGTGGTCAATTTGAACGACTAAGTCAATATAGTCCGAACAGTCTTGCGGGGGATTCACTACTTGGGCTAACACATCTTTGAGCTCTCCACGTAGACCTCTATAAAACAGCGTAATCCTTTTGTCCTCAGGCCATCGAGTTTCCACTATCAGTCTGTTGAAAGACGCAATATAAGCCAAAAGGTCTTGATTACCCTGTCGCAATGAAAGGAGCTCATTGTCCAAGGCCTGCCCCTGTGAATGTCTTGCAAACAGTTTTTCCATACTGAGCTGAAAAGCTTGAAAATCATGGAGAACCGGATCATCTTGATTAACTAGAGGGATCGACCAGTCTGCCGCATTGCCACTAAGGTACGAAAGCATGAAAGCTACCTTAGCTTGATCAGTTGGAAAGGCTGCTGGCCGGCATAAGAAGTGCAACCGGCACTGATTAATAAATACTGCAAACCTCTTTGGGTCACCAGAAAATCGTTCGGGCGGAGCCAGAGGTACATTCCCAGGTAGGTTGATCTGCACTGGGTTCGTAGAGGATGTTGAAGGAAGATTTGCCCCTGATGCGGGTAACAGAGTTTGTCCGGCTTGTGACTGTAGCAATTGTCTAGCGAGATCGTCTGTTCGCTCCTTGGAAATAATCAGTTCCCTTCTTAGAACATTCGTTTCCTGACGGGCTGCATGCACTTCTGCTCTTAGTTCCCCAAGTAACTGGGCTAGCTGGTCGGTATCCAAGGTTTCCATAGCGCCTGGGTGGGAGTTTTGCGTTGGGCTTTGCGTTCTGTAACGCTCACCTGATTCCCGCAGAGGCGCCGGTCTTGACTGGGTGAATGCCGTATCTTCTAAGGTGATGTGTAACACACGGTTGGTTCTTTGGGCTGGACCTCTGTGCACTGTATGTCTGACTCGAAGAGTAAGATGTCTTAGGTAAGTGAACGCCGAGCTCTCCATCTGCCTCGGGGCAGGGTGCCGTAACCAGTTTCTTCACTGGATAAGGGTGCAGGCCTCTTGACCTCAGAGGACTGCTGTCCGTCGTTAACTGCACGAACGGTAAGTTCTGGGCACTTCAAATGTCTTAAAAGTCTTTTGTAATGATATCTCTTGTTTTGCAGGGTTCCGGCGATGGAGGATGGCGGGCTGATGAGAGTTGAGGATCGAACCCGCGTGAGGAATAGAAGCGCCTGGAAGCATGTAAGTAAGCGCTTGTAGCCTGCTTCACGATGCGCACTAACTGTCCCTTTTATCTTGCAGGTACAAGTTCGGAGCTTTAGAGAAGCTGAAGGGTGCTGGAATACCCACTGGATTCGGCGTGGGAAGGAGTAATGGCACGTGAGTAATAAAGTTGCCCAATGTCTTTAAACGCACCTTCTTTTGTCTTTCAGATGCGGGATGCAGCGCCGAAGGCCTCCGGAGCGTGCGAAGAGCTGGTAAGCTTTTGTCTTTCAGATGCCGGAATGCAGTGCGAAGACCTCCGGAGCATGCGAAGAGTAGGTAAGCCTTTGTCTTTCAGATGCCGGAATGCAGCGCGAGGCGTTGGTGACAGCCGATGGACCAGGTAAGAGATGCGCTGCCACTGAAGACCGTAGTGCTAACCTGTTCTTTCTTTGTCTTTACAGGTGCTGCTGAAGACTGGATTCCAGGATGGTAAGCCTTTGTTCCCTTAGGCCCAGGATCAGAAGCAGAAGACACGATGAGCGTTCTGCTGCAGAGAATGCAGAATAACGCAAAGCAAGATTCATCCATCGGGTGTGGTTTAAATAGCCTCCTGTAGTGCTTAGGTGTCTTCTTCCACAGCCTCGCCTAGGTGAGAAAAGAGTTCCTGCTTTCCAGAAGAGTTTCAGTGTTCTGAACCTAGGGAGTGGTTCCTGCCCCACCCAACAGGAAAAGTAGTCCCAAACAGAAGAGGATCAGGGGCTCAACTGGCAGGTAAGTAAGCAGCATGGTCTGCTGCAGGTAAGTCCACCCAAGCATTATGAGCCCGGCGCTTCCAGCGCTGGGACTGGGCATCTTTATGAGCCTGGTGCCACTGGCGCCAGGACAGGGTCTAAAAGGTCCCAATTGGGACTGGCTGGCACTCGGAACCGGGGTTTTGGGTCTGCTTCCAAGGGAGTCGGGCAAGTCCTGATCTTTTGGAAGCAGATATCATGACAAGTAGGCCCAGACATAGCACTAGGTTCAGTGGTATCCTTAGACCTGCATGCTCTGCAAGTATCAGCCAAAAGGATTGCAGTAATTGGGATGGACATAGATGGGTGTGAATGGCGCACTGTACTGTGCATCAATGCTGATATCGCCCTACGTGACTTGTCTGATGAGGATCTCTTTTCTGATTCAGAGAGTGATGCCGAGATAATAATGGAAATAGCAATACCCTGTGACATTTTAATTCAAACAAGACAAGTGCCCGTCCAGTTGATGGCAGTGGTGGGAGCACCACCATTATTTTTTGATGATGACATGCGACTGGTGCCAAATAATTTGTGGCCAACAGGCCCCCATGATGTAGGCTTGTTGCATGGAGTGACACCAGTAGTAATAAAACTCAAATCAGGGGCAATTGTGCCCCGAGTGAAGCAATACCCATTGTCGCGCGAAGCTGAGGAAGCGATATAAGAGACAGTAAGTCCATTACTAGCACAGGGAATAATAGTGCCCTCAAACTCCCCATGTAATACTTGTATCTATCCGATCAAAAAAGCAAATGGAGGGGCTTGGAGGATGATCCAAGATTTACGCCCCCTAAATGATGTCATACAAAAAGAATTTCCTTTGGTCCCGAACCCGGCATACATACTGTGCAGTATCCCGAAAACGGCATCACATTTCACAGTGGTTGATTTGAAAAATGCATTCTTCTCCATCCCCTTGGCGGAAGAAAGCAGATACTTGACACCATTCACACTAGGGGGGAAGAGATACGAGCATTGCAGACTACCTCAGGGGTACTGTGAGCGTCCAAGCATATTCAACCGCATACTACAAAAAGACCTGGGTAATTTAACAGTTGAAAGCACAATCATTCAGTATGTAGACGATTTGCTCGTCTGCGCACAGAGTGAGGAAATGTGCAGAAGAGACTTGGTCACTCTCTTAACACTGCTAGCCAATAAAGGGTACAAAGTGGACAAAGTGAAACTACAATACTGCCAATCAGAAGTGCTGTACCTGGGGCAGCTGATATCAAAGGATGGGAAAAGAATAATACCCGACAGAGTGGAAGCAATAAGGTCAGTGAAAGAACCAACCACAGTGAAGGAGATGCAAAAATTCCTAGGAATGTGTAACTATTGCAGAGCATGGATACTAGATTATGCAGCCTACACCAGACCTTTGCTGCAAGCACTTAAAGAGGCCCAGCAAGAGAACAGGAAAATAGAGTGGTCAAAAGAAATGAGTGACTCGTTTGGGTCACTAAAAGAGCTAATTTTGAGTGCTCCAGTACTCGCCAATCCTGATTATGAGCGCAAATTTGACCTGTTTTCACATTGCAAGGGGACTCTTATGACAGCTGTGCTGACGCAAAAGACTTCCCTAGGACACAAACCATTGGCCTACTATAGCGGCGCATTGGATGCAGTAATGCAAGGCCACTTCGCATGCGAGCAGTCTCTCGCTGCCGCCGCGTTCGCCATTGAGAAAAGTGCCACAATAGTATTGGGGTGCCCTGTGACGTTGTTTGTGGAACACTCATTGTTTGCAATACTGCAAAGATCAAAAAGTACACTAACTACACAGCGAGCAACTGCCTATGAGATAATATTGTCCAGCGCCAACATTCACGTAGTGAGGTGCAGGACAGTAAACCCAGCAACATTCATCACAGAACCGTGCACACTAGAAGACATGCAAGAACACAATTGTGCAACTTACACAGGAGAAACGGGGGAGGGCACGGTGGTGTGTGAATATGCCCTGAGCGAGAGAGAAGTGTACTTTGTAGATGGGTCAGCGTCAATTGACATGACACAGGAGAGAAACATGTGGGACTAGCAGTAGTGAGGCTAGAAGAAGGTGAGTATGAAGTGTTAGTACAATACCGCCTCCCATCCCATTTCTCAGCCCAAGCAGCAGAACTTATCGCCCTAATTGAAGAATTACATGCAGCTAATGGATGTGCAGTGACGATATACACAGTTTCAGCTTACATGACGACCACCGTACACGGAGGTCTAGCCCGGTGGGGGCGGAGAGGGTTTCGAAGGGCGGATGGGACCCCAGTGCAACATGCCGAACTGTTGAAGGAATTGATTGAGGCCCTGAAAGGCCCAACAATGGTAGCAATAGTGAAATGCCAAGCACATACGTCTAACACCGACGTTGTGTCTTTGGGGAACGCGGCAGCAGACGCTGCTGCCAAGGAGGCTTCGTATTTCGAAATACGTGGAGCAGGCGAGTACCTATTGCAGCACCAGACGAACGAAGAACTTCCAGAAGGATACAATGCCATGCCCATATCGCAAATACTAGAGTTACAGGGAGGTGCAAGTAGTGAAGAAAAAGAGTTGTGGGAAAAAAGGGGGTGCAGCCAATCGGCAACAGATTTACTGTGGCGCCAAAATAACTCAGGAAAAGTAGTAATGCCCATCAAACTGTTAGAGATAGCATTCCAGCAATTACACTTTCCAGCGCACAATGCTAAACAACACATTGCGGCAGAGATACAGGAAGATTGGTTTGTGTCATGTCTCCAGGAGCACATATCCAGGTTGACAATGGAGTGCACAACTTATATATAACTCCAGGATGACCCTACGGACACTCAGGGGGACAATTCCAAAACCAACAGGGCCCTTCAGAGAACTGCATATTGATTATGCAGACATGGGGGAGAGGTGTAATGGGGCACGCTACATGATAGTGGTTGTATGTCCATTCTCCAGGTGGGTGGAAGCGGGTCCATGTGCGCGCCCTGATGCTAAGAGCGCTGCAAAGTTCCTAGTGAGGGAAGTGTTCCCATGCTGGGGAATTTGTGATGTAATTCGCTCAGACAACGGCACTCATTTTGTGAACGAACTCTTCAAGGAAGTGACTGCATTATTGGGAATAAAGCATAAACTCTGCTCGATTTATCATCCCCAAAGTAACAGTGTTGTTGAGAAGATGAACGGCCTGTTAAAAGGAAGATTGTCTAAATTGTGTTTTTCGTTAAAGAAAAACTGGATTTACTGCCTACCACTTGCACTGTTTGAGCTGAGGAATCAGCCGAGCAAGGATCATCATCTGTCCCCGCACGAAATTGTGACGGGAAGACGGATGCACACAGCACATTCTCCACTGCGCCAACACTCAGATGCACACAGAAGCGCCACAATATTAGGAGATGAATTCACAGATTACCTAAAGAAGCTAACTAGGGCAGCGCGTGCCATCTCAAGGCATGAGTGCAACTGCAAAACAAACAACAAATGAGAGTTGCTATGTCTGCTCCCTTATTCCCCATGCTTCAGGTACACCAAAAGTATTGCTACCAAAGGAGTTGCCTATTGTGGATGCCCAATGTCTCCTTCATCTCACGTTGTGCAGAATTAAGAACACCTTCCAGGCACACGAGTTAACTTTTAAAATGCTGCAGAACGAGAAGATCTGTTACCCGAAAGCGGAAGGAGTGATATGTTTGAAGACCCATTTTTTATAATAAAAGGGACATTATTCTCGGAAAATAAGTGGAAAGATGAAGAAATAATGTGCAAAGCTGAGGCGCTGCGAGGTGTGGCACCAGAGAAACTGCAGTGGATAGAAAAAACATGTACACCAGTAGGGAAAGAGCACATCTCAAAATTGACCTGGGTGACTGCCATTGAAAAGCCATTTAAACTACAGAAAGAAATAGACTATGAACTGTGTTTCCAGGGAGACGGGAAAACTATCATGGGGGTAAACAAAAACTGCAACAAGACCCTCACAATCCCGGATTTGAGAAAAGGGACAGCGGCCCTCGTGGACACTTATTGGGTATGTGGCAACCAGGCATACCTGCACCTCCTACAATCCTGGAGCGGCATCTGCTCATTGGCCACCCTACATTCTGCACTAATGGTGATACCAGAGAGCCACATTTTTGGGAGCAAGAAAATGCGAGAGATTCCTCAGAAGAATGAGGCCCAACCAACTGCAGAATCACAATAATATGTCCTGTCTTCCGGCAATAAGGGGGAGATGCTGTCTCAGAGTAGACGATTGTCGAACTACATATCAAAAGCATCCTCAGAACTACTGGCACAGATCCCAGACAGATATCGATTATTCAGCTCTGCAGAGACTTTCTTCGCCTCACTCAACCCCAGCATCCAGGCACGGGCAAATGCAAAATGGCTCCAAATCACACGCTGGGAGCTGATCCAGCTGGCAAATGACACTGAAGAAGGATTTAACGTTAATAAAAGTGGAGCTGAGAGCACTGAGGCTAATGACCATGCAAAATAGGTATGTCTTAGACCTATTAACACCGATGGACGGAGGTGTTTGCCGAAAAATTGGAAGTGCCTGATGCACTTTCGTATCTTCTGAAGATGCAGATAATGGTACCTTATCCCACGTGATCAAAGCCGTACATAACCTAGGAGAGAGGATGAAAACGGAAGGTGGGGCCGAAGCAAGCACATGGTTCGACAACCTCTTCTCCTGGGTCCCGTCATGGCTGGGAATGACTGTCAAATTGCTGATGCCCACGGTGGTGTTACTACTTTTTATTTTTTGTATGTGCCAGGTGGGTCTTCGATGTTGTGCAAACGCAGTACCAAATGGTGCGATGATGATGGTGACAATGGGCAACACTCGCGGTGCAATACAAAATATGCAGGAGGTGGAGGTGCAAACAGGAGAAGAAAACACACCAAAATTCCAGATGGTGCCCATATACCACAGTGGGGATGTAGTAGACAGACTATGGCACACTACAATGAAAGAGCCCCATGAACTTGAGTGGTATAAGGAGGTGTGGGTGTATCTGGAAGGGGACGGGGGCTATATATATATGACCTGTACACCAGACGAGTATGCTAGAAGGGGGGAAAGCTTGCGAGGGGTATGTAGGGCATGGATGCCCATAGAAGGCACCCCTGCGTGGGAAGAGGCAGTAGCTGAAGAAAAGGAACGCCAGAGGTTGAGGCAGTTACAGTATTCGTTACTTAAGTAACGAAAGGGGGGAAATGTATGGGAGGATAGGTCCAAGAGACCCCGCTCCCCTGCAGCCCCCCCCTTTGTGGAGTCCATGGCTCGTCAGGGACCCCCCTGCCACCAGGGCCCAGGTGGCAAGTGGACCACTGGCTGACACATTGACCAAACGTGCTGTATTAAGCTAGGCCCTGGAAACCATTTTGTGACATGAGCCCCTGTGCGCTGCAGCACGGCCCCCACCCTTGGAGAGTTCTCACTTGTCCCTGTGGCTGCAGCTCCCTGGCAGATCCGATGAGAGCCCGTTCCCACGAACAGACGGACATGAGCTAGTGCTGGAAGCAAACACTGTAGCATTCACCTTCCGCAGTGTATCGCTGTCCTCAGTATGACCCGGCCAGCAGGGCCGGGTTGGAAAAGAACTGTAAAATGGTCCCCCGACAAAAGTAGAGACCCTAAATACTAATATGCAAACTGCCTGTGATGAAACCCTTCTCTCTATGACCTTTTGATAAAATATGTAAACTCCATGAAGATGGCAGAGTGTGTGTTCATGTGGCATCCTGACTGAAATACCCATATCCCCTTAGCTATGTGCAAATGGTAGAAGTGTCCCGGGTTCTATGTTATATGTTTCTCCGAGAAGAATGTATTCCACGGCCCTATGCCATAACTGAACTAATGCTGCTAGAGTGCAACGGAGATCAAGTGCAACTGTATTGGGAGCTCATGTAAATTGTGCAAGAAAGCGCATAGAATGTATTCGAATGCTCAAGCTCACCATGTGTCAATGCCATCTGTCGTATTGGCCAGTTGTTCCTGCGTGCTCCACCCACCTTAATACTACCTCGCTTATCGTGCATGCATAGAGTGTGACAAAATGTCGTGGTTGTTAAATACTTAACATATAGTTAACAATAGCAACATTGGTATAGGTAACACATTTGAAATGGCCATGTAAAGGCACTAACTATGTAGACATGTAAGGTTGGAAGAAAAAGCTCAATGAGTATTGTACAGTATATGAATTAGTATGTCTTTTTGTATAACCTGCAAACACACGAGGAAAATACCATTGTGGGCATATCCAAGGCCACTTCCCGTCCCTCCCCAGTGAAGCCTGCCGGATGAAAGGCAGAGGCCCGGGCTGCTCTGCCTCACCTCCCCCAATTCGGCTGGAGCCGCTTCAAGCATTCACGTTCCGCCGCAGCCCCCATGGCCACGACCCGCCACCTGAATTATTTACAACCCAACAGTAAACCCCGGCAATAAACGCAGGTGAAAAGGTGCCCTGTCCTAGACTCCACGACCCACCAGTTCACCCCAGGTTAATGGCCCCTGTGAAATTAGGACACCCAATATTATAGCAACACTGTAGGAACACATTCATAATGACTTCTAACGAGACACGAAAACTTGGACAGCTGACCCCTTGCCTTGAGACCCAACCTCGTGACCTATGATTCCCGGCCAACAGGATGATGGTAACCATGTATTGATGTATCACCAAAGGACACCACTCTAGGTACATTCCTCCTGTGTTGCATTAACCTGTAGAATAACCTATTGTAGGATTTACAGGGAAAGATAATATTGCGGTATTGAATGAATGGGGTGTGCGTGGCCCTTAAGGCAGAAAGCCAAGGGAGACGTTCATCATTGACACTGGCCACGCCTGGCACCGCAGCACCGCCCAGATGAGCCCAGCTGACCTGCCAGCCCCACGTTGGCACCCCGTGATGTCCACCAACCACAGCGTAACACATCACAGCTGCACCTATAGTTAGTCGTTGCCACCCAATCCCCACGAACATGTGCCCCCTATAGTGTGTAGGTTCTTATGACGCATTTTGTAAATATATACGCCTGTCTTTGCTAGTGTCAGACAGAGCGCTCTCTGAGTTTGCAGAGTCCTTTACATGCCCTATTTTTGACTTATATAACTCCCATTAAGCTCACCCGCACTTTGTCTTAGCCATATTCCCATCTTGCGAGAGTCCATTATTGTCTCTCATTGTGGGGAGGATCATGCTATCTGGGGACACTCGCTTTCAGTGGGTTAGTAGGGTGAAGAGGGAGTAGGATAGTGAGAGAAGTAGTGTACTGATGGCGGCTTCAGTTCGGTTTTCACTGTGTGCTGAGCTTGCGTGTGAGTATCGGATCGATTTCAGTACTTGTGTGCTGTTGGTGCGGCTTACGTGTTGTTTGTTTGTTGTTGCGATGTGGTGAAGTGCATACGGTTTGCTGTGCAAGAGGTGGTTGCATGGGTTTTTGTGTAAGTTAAGTATACAGAAATTTGAGCTTTTCTTGGTTAGTGGCTTATATGTCTCACAACTAACATTTGCAATTTTGCTCAATGCCTAGATTTGAGAGTCCTGTATAGTGGGAGAGAGGCTTCACAGTACAGTAGATTTCACAATATAGTAGGCTGAAATGGTGGCTACACCTAGATTTTAGGTGTCCAGTCATTTTTTCGAATACAAAAGTTTCGAAAGGCAAACTTTCGATTCTTTTTTTTTTAAATACAAAAGTTTCGAATGACAATTTATTTGAAAAAAATGTGTAAGTTTGCCTTTCGAAACTTGGGTTAGGGTTAGGGTTGGGATTTGACTTAGGGTTGGGGTGCGAGGTTGGCGTGGGGGTTGGGGGGTTAGGGGGGAACCCCCCCAATATACACTAAAACCTTAAAACGTTAGATGGAGCTGTCCAGTGCTGAAATTACAGATCTGGACAGCTCCATGTAACGTTTCAAAGTTAAAAAAAAGACATTGTAATGCCAATATACACAAATCACTTTGAAATGTTACATGGAACTTCCAGGCCTGTAATTTCAGCACTGGAGAGCTCTATGTAAAGTTTCAACGTTACAAACAAAATAGCAATGAAATGCTACTTTTAACATGTAAAAGTGCATTTCAATTGAAACCAATCCATGACTATTGTCGACAGATTGGTTTAGATAGAAATGCACTTTTGCATGTTAAAAATAGTATGTCGAGCCTTTCGTTTTTGAAACTTTTGTTTCGAACCTTTTGTTTTTCGAATCTTTTGATTCGAATCTTTGACCATAAACCAGATTTTAGCGGCCTGTAAAGTGTGAGAGAGGCCTAGGTTTCATTATATAGTAGGCTTCAAATAAAATAGACAAAGATGGAGGCTACACCTAGATTTGAGAGTCCTGTATCATGGGAGAGAGGCCTAAGCCTCACAATACAGTAGATTTCAGCATATAATAGACAATGATGGAGGTTGCACCTACATTTGAGAGTCCTGTATAGTGGGAGAGAGAGGCATAGGTTTCCCAATACAGTAGGTTTCACCATATAATAGACAAAGATGGAGGCTACACCTGGATTAGAGGGTCCTGTATAGTGGGAGGGGCCTAGGTTTCACAATACAGTAGGTTTTTGTAATGTAAAAAACATAGATGGCTTGTAACACCTAGATGAGAATACTGTATCATGGGAGATTGCTAAAATTGATAATTCCCTAAGAGAGCGATGCAGGTGAACATTCACAGTTCTCATATTAATCACAGTTCCATCCCAATGTGGCACTTTCTAGATGTGGCTGAAGGCAGAATTAACAGTACCCCCAGAGTGAGAAGCAGGTAAATGTACACATTACTATACCAGAGTAGCTTGGTTAATAATTCAACAATCCTCACCCTTTGTGGGGCTGGTTAGTATAAGAAGCCTGGCCAGCTATGTTCTGAGGTAAGGTGGAGTGGCAGGGCTTTCTGGAGGAGAGTGATTGCTCTACTCCCCAGCCATGCCACAGATATGTGTTGCCATCAGTGAAGTCAGCAATTATACTGTTTGTGATGTCACCTTTGATGTCGTGGGTGTTAATCTTAGCAGTGCATGGTGGTGGCGCGAGTACCGGTTGAATAGCTTACCAATACTGGTGATTTCTTTGGTTTTGGGATTTTGCCTTGTGTTAGGCAGAAACCTGTGCAGTTCCCTCTGGGACCACTGCAAAAGATTTAAGTCTACAGGTGTTGGCAGTAAACCCACTTGGTAGCAGTCTGTACCACACAGATTCACTGTGGTAGCTGTGGCTGAGCAGTCAGACTTCCCTCAAGAAGAGTTACGCAGTATACAGAGGATACATAATAGGTACAGAGGCACAGTAGCACAAGCAAACACTGACCAGAGCTAGGTGTAAAAGTATAGACTTATTTATTAAAGGTACACTCATAAATTACACTAGCACAATAAAAAAGGTAAGAAAGTCAAACACAGTTACTATTACTCATATGTACATCCCTAATCATTTGTTGGACAATTCTAAGTTAACCCCACTTATTTCCAAACAGAGGTGAGCACTTAACGTTAGATGACACTCCAACAAGTATTACCAAAAGGGAGGGAAAAGGCAGAAATAAAGAGAGCAGTAAGGTAAAACACTTGTCACATAAGGTTAGCAAAGACAGTCAATGGTGGAACAAGGAGAATTAGTTCGGGGCCCGCTTTAGAGGGAGCCAGGCGAAAAATATGCCCAAGATCACACAATGTCATCAGTCTTTGCAGGTGAGAGAAAAAGGTTTTACTACGGTTCTGGAAAGTTTAGTTAGGGTGTCCCAGACCTACCCAGGTTCGAGAGCCGAGGGCTAAATCTACCCCGTACAATCGGTGGCAAGGGAGGCCGGGCGGAACACAGTACCTTTAAAAGTGGAAAGGATCCTCCAGTGGTGGTAGTTGTTCCTGGTAGTGGGTGTAAGTCGCGGCGTCGTCCAGGGGAAGAGGTGATCCCGGCGTGGAGGAAAGCTGCAGATCATTGCACTACCAGGGAAGAGACCAGCCGTGGAGTTTTCTGGTCACAAAGGATTTGTACCCCTCTTTCGCGGTTGAGGTAAAAAGTGGTATCCCGGTTGCCAGGGTGCTTGGCACAGGCAAGGCGGCCACGAGATGCTTCGGGACGGCGAAAAGAAGGCAGCAACTGGTTGTCCCCACCAGTTAAGGGAAGAAGACTCTCCGGCGGGAGATCTCCTCTGTCGTCAGGAAAAGTGGTGAGACGGTTCTGCAGGGCTTCACCGGTGGTATCGTCTCGGCAGGTCGGCTCGGCTTCTCCCTCTTCGGCTTCTTAGGTCCTGTGGCGACTTCTGAAGTTCCAGTCCCCAAAGCCCTGCTTTTATGCAGCACAACCCCCATTCACCCAGCCTAGCTGTCACTCAAACATGCTAAGTGGTGAGCCGGCCGGCTCACCACTTGGGCCAATCAGGACGGAGTGCGACTTGAGTTACCAAGGTAACTCAGTCCAGGGTGCCTAAATCCCCCTCCACCCCTCCTAAGTACCCCAGACAGAGTGGCACCACTTTGGATGGCTTCTGCGGAGAAGCCCGCCAAAAGTGGAACAAAGGGCTCCACTTTGGGTCAGAGTTACAGAGGTGAACACCAACGCCATTTTAGAATCAAGTTTTGGCAAAAATTACCAACCGGAATTATAATAATAAAGAAATAACCCGGCGGTATGTTCAAGGCTACCGTAAATAAATAAATAAAGGTATTAGCCTAAAACAATGGGAAATCCCATAGGAAAATATTCGCGGTTGAATATAAAGAGTAGTTTCCACTGCCACCAGCCAAAACTCGATGAGGGGGGACGGAGACGTGCCCCCTCGACTAACAGACCCCGGGGCAATGCAATTGCCCCGGCCAGTACGTCCACAATATGATGGTTTGTACTGGTTCTGTTCAGGATTTGAGACTAGTAAAGTCAATGGTGACTTTACAGACCCTGGGAGACAGTAGTCAGTCCCAGGGTATGGAGTCTATGTTGGGGGGTCCCTAGGACACCCCTGGGTTACGGCACTGAGGGTGCTGTGTAACCCATCTCACAAAAACACATGAGGCCCTATGGAGTAAAAGACCCCATAGCCCATTCAACGCAAGGCAAACCAAAGAAACACACTCCAAACATGTCCAAGAGTGAGGGTAAAAGAGTCTCACTCTTGGCAGGAGAAAAAAATAAACCCCAAAAATCCAGCAAAGCTGCTGGGGGACTCACTAGGTTAGGAAATTCAGCCTAAACAGAGAATTCTTCCTAACACCTTGTAACCATAACGTCCCTTTAGCAAAGATTTCTTTCAATAAATAGCAAAGGTTTTTATTAGTGAAACTTAGCCGTAACGTCCCTTTAACAAAGTTATTCTCAGTGAATTTCATAGATTTATATTATTGAAAATGTTTCATGATGTTACACTGTATGTAAATTATTAATAATTCCTCTTTTAACATATATGAAAGAACTATACACCTCCTTTACCAAACATATTTTTTGCAGCACATACTGATGCGAGTCGTTTTCAGCAGAGCATGCTGCGGATGCAAGTCATGGTTGAATTGCCTAGGGCATGAGGCTCGACCATGACCTCAGCCCCACCAAACCACCCCTGTTATCCACTGCACCTAGCCTGCATCCTAGTTCATTGTCCACTGTACCCTCATAATGTGACCAATGGCCAGTGTTCATGGCTTGCAGCCATGGCACGTCCCTACAATCCATGGGGCATGGGCTTCGGCCATGACGCATGCCCCAATTGGCAAGTCAGTTAGAGTAGTCATTTGTCCTTTGCGAGGGCCAGGCCCACTGGCCAGGTACCAAAGTTATATCACTATTGTTTTAACTTACATTTTGACAGGTTGGAGAAAACAAAACTTGACAGATTTGCAAAAGCATGATTTTAGGTCTTTGTTGATGGTCCTGACGCATGTTTGCTGCAATGCTGTCTAGCACTTTGGTATGTAGCCGCAAGCAGAATGTATTTTCCCATTCAAACCTAGGGCTTCTGCCTTGCCACATGCCCAAATAAGCAAATCAGAGTACACAATTGTTCTAACCGAGGCCCAGGACCACTGCCCAGGCACCCAAGTTATATCACTATTTTTGATACTTACATTTTAGGAAAAAATTAAACACAGGACAGATTTGCAAAATCATGTTTTCAGATCATTGCTGACGCTCCTCGTGCAAGTTTGCTGCAATGCGGTCCAGCACTTCGGACTGTAGCCGCAAGCAGAATTTATTTTCCTATTCAAACCTGTCCCGATTTAGAAAAACTTTACCAGATAGTGAGTACCTGGTGGCCATGCACACTTTAACCCCATTGCCAGTCCCTGTTGGCCATGGCATCTGGCCATGCCCACAGGCAATAACTCAGTCGCCAAAGGTATATCACAATTTCTGTGTACCTAGATTATGACACTTTAAAAAAAATAAAACATTTGCGAAACCATGCTTTTGGGGCCTTGACAATGCTCCTGGCACAGGTTTGCTGCACATCCGTCCATGTTTTAATAGCACCAAATGTATAAGCTGCTCAAACTTTTTGGGAGCCCCCCTCTAATTTTGAAACAGCACCAAACATTGCAAAAGCATTCAATTCACGGTCTAAAAGTATACTGCAAAATTTCATGCAGTTTCATTGAATAATGCCAAAGTTATAAACCATGAAAATACTGCTCTTCATCTACCCTATAATGCAGAAATATGCATGGATGTCCTCGAACCTTTGTCAAGTTTGTGAACATCTCAGCAATGCACCCAAACATCTCAGATGTTTGCAGACTTCAGAGAAGAAAAACACCTGATTTCTGGATTTTTCTGGGCATATCCCATCCCATCCTCTTCACCTCTCAACTCCCCAGAGATTGTTTCATTAGCTCGACAAGTTTAATGTTATTTTTTAATATGTTCTTACTGTGATGTCCACGAACTACAGCCACAGTTCACAAATCCAACAAGGGGTCCATTTCAAACATTTTGACGCACATCATGTTTTTACTTAAACAATCATCAGGTGCATACAAAATCTGCGAATGTTACGCGGATCAATGATTGGCCCAGATGCAGATATCACCATTTTTTGCCCCTACTTTTTGGCCATTTAAAGAAAAATCTACCGAACAGAGTTGCACGCAATTTGCAAAAGCATGCTTTCCAGGCTTGCCCACCACTCTTCGCACAAATTTGGTGCAAATCCGTCCTGCGGTTTGGCCTGTAGGCATGAGCAAGTTCATTTTAAATGTATGTCTATCCGGATTTCAAAGGTTTTGGAACCCCCTATAACTTTGCCTCCCCTTGATGAAACTGCACAAAACTTTGTAAAATCTTTCAGAGGTGGGCATATACTTTCTTTTCAAATTCGTCAAACAGCGTCAAAGTTATAAGCCACCCTAAAACTGCCTCTAGTGCAGGCCCTGTAATATATTCAATAACAAAAAAATATTTAGTTACTGATCAGCTAAGGGGAGAAACATATTGCAACAAAGCCCCTGAAATTCAATGCACTGGGGAACTCAGGACCGGCTTAACTCTGTGTGTTCTTGTTGATCTCTCTTATAATTGTACATCTCCCATAATGCCATTGGGAATCCCTTCTCTTCCAATACATTTGTCCCCTTGGGCTTTGGAAAGGGAATGCGCCGAGTTAAACTGGTCTTGAGTTCATAATGCACTACTTTTCAGGGGTTTTGTAGCGACAGGTTTAAATCTCCCCCTCTAGGAATAGGTGGGCCTCAGTGGCCAAGATGGGACCAGCTCCCCTTTACAACCCAGACCCCTTCTTTTTGCATTGGGCATGTCTGCTCTCTTTTCCAATGAAGAAGGTCTCAGTCTTTAACTCCAGGAGGGCCTCACTTACAGTGCTCTACTTATAATCCAAAATGGGTCCAAAGGAAAGAAATCTACTCCATTGTCATTTCTGTTGTCATCAATTCTCCGTTCTCTCCTTCTGTCAGTCTGCCAGTCAGTGAGTGTGCCAGTCAGTGTCCAGAATCTATAGGTTTTAAATTGTATAGATAAAAAATGACTCCTTTTAGAGGTATCATATCTCTGATCTAATTAGTGTCTGTGATTGGAGAGTGTGCTAAAAGTGACACCGCACTGAACCTTCACCTGAATACCCATTGAGCATATTAAGAGGGAAGTCTAATGGAGTGATTTATAAACCCAGTTATCCTGCCATTTGATGTGATATCATCTTGGATATTTCTACATTAAACAATTGTAATTTTCTGAAACATCATGTTCCTCACATATGATCATATTAATAATCAGTTCATCAGATTACTCTCGCCTGTTAGTTTCTGGCTCACCGGCACAGATGCTAGGCTATATGCTAGGATATATGAATCACTAACATGCACTGTTTCAACTAAAAAATATCTGCATTCGCTTAATTTACAAAATTGGCATAATATCACAAATTAAAATGTTACAATCAGCTGATGGAGCTATTAACTTCCTACAACCTTCATTCAAATGTTACAAGCGTATATGTGAATACGTATGTATTTTCAAAAGGCTGTTTTGTTCCTTATTTAACAAATATTAAATGTCATCTGCAGTTCCTCTGTCTGATAACAGAACCACTGGTATCATATAATGTTAGTTATTTTGCACCTTAGAACTGTGCCATTTATGACTCCTGTGAATGCTAGTTGTCATGTTGCAAGTTCTTTGAGGTTTGGTTTCCCATGACCACATGTTCATACATCCCTGCTCCCTGAGTAATACCAGCTACTTTCTATCACTTTAGTCACACTCTCCAGAGCCTATTTCTTGTACATTTAATGATGTATTTATTGTGGCCTAATCTCAGAGACAGATGGAAGTTGTAAATGGGCAGTATCTGTTTTCATCACCCAGGCCTGTTTCTGAAGACAAGGCAAAAATCAACATCATTGTATTGTATACCAATTTATAAAAAGCGTGGCAAAGACGTGAAAGCATCAAGGCGCTAAAGCAGCAGACTGCTAGAGAGGGAGGCAGGGAGAGCGGTCTCAGAACAGACATGTTTTCATCTTCCTACGAAAGGCAGATAGTACCTGGATACTCCTAACATGCGGTAAGAGAGCGTTCCACAACCTGGATGCCAGCACTGAAAAGGATCTGCCACCCATCCTGGTGCTCCGAAAGCGGGGGACAGTTAGCAAAAGCTGATCGGCCAAGCAAAGGTTCCTCTTAGGTTGATAGAGGGCCAACCTTGACTGGAGGAATTAGGCCACTGTACTATGGATGGCCTGGTGGACAGTACATAGAATTTTGAACTCTATCCAAGACTTAACCGGGAGCCAGTGAAGGCACCGCAGAAGTCCTTGAGAGTGAGCAAGTCAGGGGGCATTCAAGGCCAACCTGGCTGCTGCATTTTGTAGAATTTTAAGTCACTGAAGTAAATCCACTGGTTGACCCAAATAGATGGCATTGCAGTAGTCAATGGCACCCATAATGGCAGCAGTGACAAATTTACTCCTAGCGTTGCTAGGAAGAATTGTAAGCACCTTCCTCAAGAACTTGAGTTTAGCAAAGCCCCTGCGGCATACCGCAGAGATCTGTGCCTCTCTGTATCCAGACGGCATGATCTTAATGCCTAGGCTTTTCAGTACGCTGGCAGGTTGAGGACATAGCCCAAGGCAAGTAGGCCAATAGTCAGGAGTCCAACCAGAAGATGACTTACCGATGACAAGTATTTCTGATTTGTCACTGTTTATTTTTAACCAGTTGTCAGTCATCCATTGGCAGACAGCAGAGAGACAGTCAATATGAAGGGTCGGGGGGCTATCAGTCAGGGTGTTTAGACAAAAGAAGATTTGTGTGTCATCTGCCTACATGTAAAAATAAACACCAAAACTTTAAATAAATTGAGCCAAGGCAGCCATATATAAATTAAAAAGCAGAGGGGAGAACGCCAATCTCTGGGGGACTACACAGTCAACCATTGTGCAAGAAGAAGTGAAGGGGAGAGAGACACTACCTGGGTGCACCCTGATAGGAAAGAAGAAAACCATTTCAAAGGAGTTCCCGAAACACCACCTTCCAGGAGACAATGCAGCAGTCTCGAGTGGTCGACAGAGTCAAAGGCCGCTGAGAGATTGAGTAAGATGAGGGCACTCGTCTCTCTGCGGTCTGATGCCTGTGCAATGTCGTCGTGGAGAGCCACCATTACAGATTCCGTACCCATCCCAGGATGGAAACCCGCCTGGAAGCGGTGAAGAATATCATTAACCTCAAAGTGAGTGGAGAGCTGGCGAGTGACAATGGCTTCCAACAGTTTGGACAGAGCGGGGAGAAGCGATATAAGGCGATAATTTTCCGCCATCTCAGGATCTAAATGGGGCTTCTTGAGCAGTGGAGAGACAACTGCTTGCTTCAAGGAGGGGGCAAGGAATCTGGTATAGCATGAAAATTGAAGCGCCTCGGTAATAGAGTAGGTCAAATTCAGCGCTGGGTCCTGTAAAATATACAAAGGAATCAGGTCCATAGGAGAAGCCGATTTAAGTTAATGGAGCGCCTCTACAACCACACTATCTGTGATGGGGAAAAACTGAAACAGATTGAAGCATTTGAGAGCTGGAAAGTACAAGGATTCAGTGGAATTAGGCAAAGTACTTCTCTCATCAGGAATAATGTCTCTACTCATGAGAATTTTATTTTGAAAAAAGAGGCTATAAGATCACATCGAGATTGGGAGCGGGTGGTCACGGCAGGGGCCTGGACAGGAGTAGTAAGCTCCTTGGCCACTAGAACGAGCTCCTTAGAAGAGCATGAAGCATTGAGGATTCGCTCAGCGTAATGCTGAGATTTTGCAGTCTTGACTGCTTTTTGGTAATGTTTTCTGGCATGAACTTATGCCGATTTGGTTTCAGGGTGTGGCAGTGACTGACATTTCTGCTCAGAGCTGTGGCATTTTTGTTTCAGAAGTCACAGTGCAGAGGAATAGCAAGGAGCAGAGGGAGCGATGCGTGAAGGGCGAAGCAAAAGTGGAGCTAAGGCCTCTGCTTAGTCTGTAAGAGCTGCGACCAAGGCATTTCAAGCATTCAGACCATTAGTTCTGTAATGAGAAATAGAATCAGAAACAGCATGGGTGAGCTTGTCAATAGGGACCCAAGACCAGCGTTGTTGGAGTTTCAGAATGGGGGGGTCTTGGTTTTAGGATGAGGCAAAGAAAACAGTATAAGAAAGTGATTGGAGCATAGCATGGGCAACGGTTCAGAAACCAGTAGACCAGCAATATTTGAAAGAATTAAGTTCAAGTGATTGCCCCCGATATGTGTGGATCCATGATTGTGAAGGGGAAAACCCAGAGTCAGACAGGGAGGACACAAGACCTTGTGAGTGGAGGTCAGAAGGCGACTGAAGGTGAAGGTTGAAGTCGCCTAATAACACTAGATTAGAGTACGTCATAGCAAGGGCAAAATCTGTCACAAACTGATTAGACACATAGCCCGGGGGACAGTAAATCACAGGGAAATAAGCTGTATATTCTGGAGAGATCTGTAGTTTAGTGAGGAGCAGTTCACATGGGAGAGTGTGTGCAAAAGGTACTGCTTGACAATTATAATATTGAGCAGCTATAAGTGCAATGCCTCCACCGGACTTTGGGGAGGTCGATCCCGTTGCACTATGTCATCATTTCCTGGGAGTAACTGTACAATGGCAGGGCCTGAGAATTCATTGAACCAGGTTTCGGTAATGCAAAGGACCTCAGAAGTGTGGGTTTCTAGAATGTATCTAAGGTCACCACGATGTGTAACAGCAGACCAAGCGTTAATCAACAACGCTCTGAGCCCAGAAGGCAGATTCTTAACCTTCAGCCGAGCATAGCCAGACAGGGGCGTGGCTGGGAAGCATGGAAAACCCTCAGTCCAAATTGTATTAGGAGGTGCAAAGCCCAAAAGTGCATCTCGTGAATAAACCGTATGATCTCTACATGATCGGGAGCCCAGAGCCCGGATAAGGCACAGAGGGGCACAGCCGGGCTTGCCTTAAGCGCGCCTTCAGCACACTGACGGCGTTCCCGCTGCGCAGGTGGTTGCCAAGGCACATGATAGCCAAGCAGGATGAGGGAGAGGCAGCGAGTCACACCCCCCTGAGAGATGGAAACAGGACTAGCTGAGCCGCGGCGTCCTGATCGTAAAATCAAATTGTAATTGCCAAAGAAGTTAAAAGAACACACACGTTAAGGCTTCAGGCTTCGTTAACACATGCAATGTTAAAATCAGCTGCCGAAAGGCTATAAAAAGGAGTGCCCGACTGCGGACCTCCTCACCGCTCTCATAATATTTATGGTGAGATTCAAAGCCAGTGATCACACTTTTCTCACGGGACGGCAAACCACTCCCTCCATATTGCTGTACTGCTGTAGCTACGGGGAAGAAATGCCAGGCCTCAAGTTAGTTTCAGTCACAAATGCAGACTTTACAGTCATTTTATTTTCCTCTTGCTTGCACATTTTCACGAAACAGATCAACATTATACCATTTCTATTACCAAGTGAAGACTTATATCTTTAACATATCTGTATGTTCCATTATACCAAGCTGATTCTCAGTCCTGTGAAGGAAAATATAAACAATGCAGGGCCCAATTCGGTTTTCACTTTTCTAGAAACTGTTGTGCTTTTCATCCCAGGTTGTTTTTCCAGTTAAGAAATTATTGCTGGATTCTTCCATGTAACTGAAAATATGTATTTTTGTGCCTGTCATTTACTTTGAACATATACTCTTGTTATAGGTGGGCTGCTAGAATCGAACATTTCCTTGAACGTGACTTCTTCAGATGCTGTACACAGACCACAGCTCACATCTTTTGTTTTTAATTCTGCGCTTTTCTCTGGCCCTGTTCTTAGGTGTAGATTGCCCTACAATACAATTTATTCTCCTATACACACAGGGCCATTTTAACTGTTTTTGGGGCATGGGGCACAGACTGCCTTGCCCCACCCTGAAACCTATGTTCCTCCCGAAACCCATGTCACCTGCCTCCTCCTAACACTTGTGTATAGGCACCATACAAATGCCCAATAAATAAATAAATAATACACCCATGCCCTCTTCAAATTTGCAAACTGAAGCAATTACATTCCTGGAGTCAAATTCAACAGATACTTGCCCAGGCTTTAAATGGATTATCTAGTTGTTAATAAAATATAAATATTACACATCTCTTTGACCTCTTTCCCCAAGAGGATGCTATGTTAAAGACCTTTTCACTTTGTTTGAACTAGAACACCCATTGAAAATTAGAGTAACGCACTCTCTACTTGGTACCAACTGCTTCTTGCATTACCAATTTACACTGGTAATGTGCCTACATTCTCATCTAAAACCCATTGCATTCAAATTTTTTGGTTGTTCTGTTAGGCTGTGGCACTTGCGCAAACTATAAGCTGCAAGTATTGCATTGGAGTGCAGATAGGAAGAAATAGCATATGAGGAGGGACACAAAGCTTGTAGGTGCTGTTTGGTTATTTGACCGCCCATTGACTGCCCATGGCCATGCTTATCCCTATAACCACTCCCACCCAGTTCCTGCCTGTCCCCTCCCAAACCACTGCCTCACAGGACATTTTTGAGCTTGCTTTAATAAAAACTTACCATAAACACTCAGCTCAAAGTGCCTACCAGTTTTCTTACCAAAGCAGTATTCTGACAGTTAAAGACTTAATAGGAGCAGTTTACACGTTGTCAGCAGTAAACACTCTACTAAGCAGTATGCGTGTCCTTCACTGAAGTCCTGTTAAAACAAGCATTGACAAAGCCAACCGTTTTGGCTTGTGTATGAGTATTAGGCATTTGCAAAGTACTGCTATTAGAGTCCCAGTTATTCACAGCATTGTGAACCCACTACCTACTCCAATCTCAAGCTTTTGACATTGCCAATGCTTGTTTTCAATATAGGAAAGCCTCTAAGTGATGTTCTGGAACTGTTGGCTTTAGGTTGATATGTTTTTTAATTCCTGCAACTACACCTTTGTGTTATATTTGCATACAACACTGAGTGTGGGCTGTGTGCAATACAATTATCAACATTCCTTTTTATTCTCCTCCATTACGCTGTGGGATATATTTTGTCCAAAATGAAGGAAACGGTATTTAGCCATGTTGGGCCTAAAAGAAAAAAGGTTATTGAAATTGAAAACAAGCCGAGATGAATGTCAAACTGAAATGGCAGTATTTAATTTGCATCTGCCACATATCCCTACGCTGTTTCAAATAAAGAGAAATCCACTTCCTGATTGGGCCTTGCATGTGATTGATAAAGCCAAGAAAAGTAAAGGCATTTTCTACACGGAAAGCATGGCATTTGCAAACACAGATGTGGATGTGCGTGCAATGGGCAGCTGAAACAATAAACACATGGAGTTAACAAAAGGAACATATCATGATGAGAAAATGAACCAGTGCCGGCAAGACGCAATTATATTAAAAAGGCCTCATGTGCCCGAGGAAATGTAACCTTCACAAAGATAAGTGTCTGTTTCTAGAGGCATGACTTAAGTTCCTGTTCTTTGAGATAAACAATAAGATGGCCATTAGCCCTGAGAGAAGAAAGGCTGATGGGATAATTTCAGGCTAAAATCAACAACAGAGCAAGCGAGACTAGAGCAAATGCTCCAAGAAGAAGATAAACTTAGCTGTGAAATGAAAGGCAGGATCTGCATATATGTTGAAGATTCCCATTAGTTTAAACAGACAATCATAGGTTTGAATTTTCTCAAGAATCATACATTGGATCGTAATGGTTCAAGTATCACTACAATACAGCTGCACAGGTATTTATTGAAGTAACCATTATCAAAATTTGACCTTGGGGATAAAAGTCACAACCTAAAATGTGTTTTCCACCGACATTTTTAAAAAGTAGAGATTTGTGGATGCCATAACTTAATAAAGTAGACATCTGGCTAGAATATTTCATGTTCATAACTATTATAATTTTTGTGTAAACTGCAAATAAATTGCTGTTTGCACCTGCAACCTCCTGCCAAGACAGGAGTTTGTTCACATAGTTTGGAGACTTAACCCTTTTCTGTTATGGGGACAGTCACACTTTGTTTCGTATTGCCTTGGCTAAAAGAAAATGACAGCAAGTCTTTTGTAACCTGAGCCATGCAGCTGGCACCACGCACCAGCCATCTATGTCCTTTTGAAACTCTGTCAAGTATTAGATTTTTAGGAAGACTAAAATAGACCAAATTCCAAACTTGATGTAAAGGAAGCATGGAGCCACCGAGCCACGGCCCACAGATGCCGGTGACTCCAGTAGCGCAGGAAGCTGCTGGTGTCAATAAGCATCCAGAAGCATCCCGGAGCCAGTGAGCCACGGCCCACAGATGCCAATGACTCTAATAGCGCAGGAAGGGGCTGATGTCAATAAGCACCCAGGCGCATTGTGGAGCCAGTGAGCCAGAAGCCAAGGATTCTAGTGACTCCACTAGCATAGGAAGGAGATGGTGTCAATAAGCACACAGGAGCACTGTGGAGCCAGTGAGCCATGGCCCACAGATGCCAATGACTCCAGTAGCACAGGAAGGAGCTGGAGTTAATATTCACGCAGGAGCACCATGGAGCCTGTGAGCCACGGCCCACAGATGCCGGTGACTCCAGTAGCGCAGGAAGGAGCTGGTGCAAATAAGCACCCCTGAGCACTGCGGAGCCAGTGAGCCACGGCCCACAGATGCCAGTGACTCCAGTAGCGCAGGAAGGAGCTAGAATCAATAAGCATCCAGGAGCACTGCGGAGCCAGTGAGCCATGGACCATGGATTCTGGTGACTTCAGTAGCGCAGGAAGGAGCTGGTGTCAAGTACGCATCCATCAGCATCGCGGGGCCAGCGAGCCACAGGTCGAAGATTCTGGTGACTCCACTAGCAAGGGAAGGAGCTGGAGTCAATAAGCATCAAGGAGCACAGCAGAGCCAGTGACCACGGCAGACAGATGCTGATGACTTCGATAGCGCAGGAAGGAGCTGATGCAAATAAGCATCCAGGAGCTCTGTGGAGCCAGGGAGCCATGGCCCAAAGATGCTGGTAGCTCCAGTAACGCAGGAATGAGTTGTTGTCTCTGTAACTCAAGAAATGCAAACAGATGCCTTTGGGCCAGGCGCGCTTTACAAATAAAGAAATACAAATAAGCACCCAGGAGCACGGTGAAGCCAATGAGCCACAGCCCACAGATGCTGGTAGCTCCAGTAGCGCAAGAAGGAGTTGGTGACAATTAGCACCCAGGAGCCAGGGAGCCACAGCCCACAAACGCCAGTGACTCCAGTAGCGCAGAAAGGCGCTGGTGTCAATAAACATCCAGGAGCACCGCAGAGCCAGTGAGCCATATTGCCGGTGACTCATGTAGAGCAGAACGGAGCTGGTGTCAATAAGCATCCAGGAGCACTGTGGAGCCAGTGAGCCATGTTGCCGGTGAGACCAGACATGCCAAAAGGAAGACCTGAACTTCTTTTACCAGTTGTGCAGAGAGGAGATGCCAAGGTGTGAGAGAAGATGCCATGGTGTCACAGAGCATAAATTGACATTACAAGAAAAGTGACTGCATACATTCTTGAAGACTCTGATATGTTTGTGAGACCTGAACTTCTTTTATGATATGATAGTTTATTTATATTGTGCCTATACACAATGTGTTTCAAAGCGCTTCAAGGCAAGGGAGGGGACAAGGGAAAATAAAATGACTTTCTTACAGACCATGAACAGTAAGGATGTGAAATTAACTATCATACTCGGCCTGATGACATTTCAGATAGTGCAAGAGCTAAGACATAGATAAGGAAGGGAGGGGGAGAGTAGGAAGGAAATTGAAACAGACATGCGACTACCATACTAGGCCTGACAACATTGTCTGGTAGAGCTGGAGAAAAACAAAAGGTGAGGGAGAGGGGTGGAGAAAGGGAGGGGAGGAACAAAACAAGCACCTATCGTACTAGGCCTGACCGACATTTCCGATAGTGCTGGAGGTGGGGCAGGGGGACAAGTCAGTGGAGAAAGGAGGAGACAGACGAGGTTGATATCATACTAGGTCCAGGAACAATTCTGATAGAGTAAGTGCATAGACGGAAGTAAGGGGAGGAGAGGGGAGATAGGAAAAGGGAGAAAGGGAGAGGAGGAGAGAACAGAGATAAAGCAGTCAAAAAGAGTGGAGAAGCAAGAGGGGAGAGCGATTACAATTGCATAAGTCTGTAGTAATACATAATGTTGCAAGCCAGGATACAAGATGAAGATGGGAACAACATGATTCAGGGCCACCATGAGTACAAGATTCAAAGGACGTCCAGCATGAGAGTTGAGAAAGGGTGACGCACTGTGAATCAATGCAGTCCATAAAAGTCAAATCCAGCATTGGCCACAAGACGGTGATGGTGAAACCAGAATGTATCAGGACAGACTCCTGCTGAAGTAGGCTGGAGGGGGGGAGCGGGGGTGAGTGGGAGCTGGGTAGATGAATCAAGCAAAACAGGCAACAGCTGTGTGCGCGTAGGGGGGGGGCAAACGGAACATCAAGGGGGGACCAGAAGGGGTGGGGATGGCCTGTGCAGAGGGGAGATGCCATGGTGTTACACAGCATGAATCCACATTACAAGAAAAGTGACTGTGTGCATTCCTGAAGACTCTGAGATGTTTGTGGGTTTAGTGCCACAAGGATTATGTTAGGTGCTGCTTTGTAGGGTTAAAGCCCCATCACATTCATTCATTTAGCTTATTTTATGGGGCGGTTTAGTGCTTCCCTGTGCACTTCACAGCCTTGGAAAATAAGTGATGCGTCACATTCTTTTTATTGGCCGGCCCGAATTGCAGCAAGAGCTGACCCTACAGTGAAATGTACAGCATATTTCGTGTTATATTGTGCCTGCTATGTATGCTTCGCGCAGCAGCACATGGCCAAGTAATGCGGGGAGCACAACCAAACACTGTCAGAGCTCAGAATCATGAGCAGCACGTTATACAAGTGGCGAGGAGGCAAGAGGAGCAAGCATTCGCCAAATTCAATTTGGGGAATCCCGTTATGGCAATTCTCGGGTATGCAGAAAGCCAAGACTGTCACTGACTTACCCTTTTTGTTTGGTGCTGGCTACTGCTCATCTCCAGCATCCGGTCCATCCGGGCCTCTGTCTTTCCACTGACCACGACAGGATCTGTGGTGCTGCTTTGCTGCTGGCCCGGACTGTTGCTTCAGCCCCTCGTGCTTGAATTGTTGTTGCATATGCAGTCTCAGACTTGCAGGGAATCTAACAGCAGGTGCTGAGGCTGAGCTGTTCCTCAGCCATACTGTACATGAGCTGGCCAACAGCCCCACCCATTTGGACCCACCAGGGCCAACTTCCAAGACGCACACATTGAACCTGTCCCCCCACCCCCAGCACTTGATTGGTTGCTGGGGGCTGCGGGCAGGGAGGGGAAGCATTGCCAGCATGACTCCAGGCTGGGCACCAGACTCCCCTTTTGTTGTGGGGCGATCTCCAGGCCCCGCAATCTTGCGTGAGCCCCCTCCCGCTACAGACGTACACATGGACACGGCTGTCCAGTTCGGGCTCCCCGTTCACCCTAACGTGGCTGGGAACACCCTGTTTATTTATACGCACGTTGCGGAGTGCAACGTCACTCCGCCGCGTGCTAAACCCTTAAAGGTCTAGCACCACACTCCTCCTTTTTCATGAGGACAACAGCAAAACAACTTAACAACATCTGTAATAACCCAAACTCTTCACAGCAACCAAAACCCCACACCAAACCTCTTTAATCACAGCCACCCGGATCCCTGTGACACTTCCGCCTCACGGCCGGGTAATCCGGACTCACGACTCCAGCACATAGACACTGAGGTGGACAGGTTTCCCTTGCCCTGTCCTCAGGAGGTACCTCCTGCCTGCCTCCCGGATAGGAGATCCATCGTTGACCGTCTCTCGCTGGAGAGCAGGGAGAAGGGGCCACACCCCCGCCCTCATCTGGAACCTCCATCATGTCCCTGTCCGGGGATACCTCCGTCCCGAGGTTCTCCCAGTGCTTTAAAAAAACTCACATTCCGGGTTACTGACGCCTTGCCGCCCAAGGCCGTCACCATGGACCCCTTCACAGCCACTACGTCCAACGGCTCTGGTTCATAGGTCAATGAGATTTTCCCATCGGGGTGCCTGTTCTTGATGAGCACCTCATCCCCGGGACTCAGCTGCTGAGACCTGAGGCCTCTCCTCTGGTTCTCCTGTTCAATCCTTAACCTTCGGTCACGTTCCACCTGTTGATCATCAATGACAGCTGGCTCTTTCTCCCCGACCTCGGGTTTCAGTCCTCTCGTGCATCGTCTGAAAAGACCTTCCGCCAGCGCAACACCTGTTGATGTATGCGGAGTGGTCCGGTATCCACGCAAGAACTGGTACAGCACCCTCTGTAGATACACGCCTTGCCCCTGTGCGATGTGTAACACCTTATTGAGAGTCCTCATCATTCTCTCCGCCTCCCCATTTGCCTAAGGCCACAGAGGGGTAACCTTCCTGTAATGGATCACATAGCTCGCCTTCAGCATGGCAGAACTCTCACCCTGAAACGGCACACCATTGTCCGAACCCAGCACTTTGGGGAGTCCATGAGCCACAAAGATTTTCTCCATCACCATCACCACATTCTGAAAGGCGACTGACTCCACAAACTGGACTTCAGGGTACCTGGACCACTCGTCCACCACCACCAGGAAGTGTGTCCCCCGAATCGTGGAACGAAAGTCTGCATGCACCACCACCCACGGCTGGGTACCCCGAGGCATTGTTTCAATGGTAGGCTCCCTCTGGGCTGGAGACGCCACCTGACACCATACGCAGGACGCCACAAACTGTTCCACCCGTCTCTCCAGCTCAGGAAACCAAACATTCAGACGCAGCCATGCTTTTGTTTTGGCCGCTTCTTGGTGGCGCTGGTGAGCCAGACTGATGACCTCCTGAATCTTTGCCTGCGGGACTACGATCCGATCACCTCTGAGCAGGAGGCCCGATCCAGAGAATGAGAGTTCATCCCTTACTTTCCATAACGGTTCAAGAGTGATTTTCGCCTCCTGCGTCCTCTGCGCCAGATTGTCCTGCAACGCCTTCCAGGATCCTTGATGCATCGCTGATCTCAGGATGAGGAAACACTCATCTTGGGCAGCCGCCTTTGCCAGATATTCCAGCGGTACAGAGTTAGGAGTCACTGCCTCCACCACCAGATGAATGTACGCATCTGTCTCTTCTGCACAGTCATCTGCCCGGCCTTCCAGGTAACTACTGGGGTGGCGAAATAGTCAGCCGTGTTGTTACTATCAGGCCGATAAACAAGCGAGACCCCATATTGGAGCAGTGCCACCATCAACCATTCAATCCTGGCCAGTGGTTTGGAGGATGAACCTGCTAGGATGGGCAGTAGGGGTTTGTGGTCGGTCACCACTGTCACCGGACACCCCAGGACATACAGTCTGAAGTGCCTGCATCCCCACAGGACAGCCAGGGCCTCCCGCTTGATCTGGGAGTACCTTTGTTCTGTCTTGGTGAGAGCCCTGCTGGCGTATGCCACTGGCCGAACACTCAAGGTGGCGTCCACCTGTGTCAGAACTGCCCCCTGGCCAAACGGACTGGCGTCCACCACGATCTCGGACTGCAAGGCCGGGTCGAAGAACACCATGGTGTCTTCAGCTGTGAGGGCGCACTTGATATCGTCGAACGCCGCCTGTCCAGCAGCCCCCACTGCCATGTGACCTCCTTCTTGGTCAGGGCTTGCAGAGATTCGGATCGAGAGGCCAAGTTCTTGATGAAGCAACCACAGTACGTCACCAGGCCCAGAAAGCTCTGAACCTCTGACACATTCTCCGGTGGTTGTGCCTCCATAATGTCTTTGACCTTGCGGGGATCAGGTGACACTCCCCCCTCTTTGAACACGATCCGAAGAACTCAATTGTTGACTTGAGAAACTCACACTTGTCACTGTGTAGCGTTAGGCCAAGGGAGCGGAGCCGTTCAAACGTCTTGGCCAGTCTGTTTAAGTGTTCCGTTTCCGACTTGGAAAAGACCAGGATGTTATCATTGATGTTGAAGACTCCATACAGGTCCGCCAGAGCCCCACGTATAATGTTTTGAAAGACTTCCGCTGCAGAGGACACTCCAAAGTTTAGTCTTTTGTAACGGTATAATACCGTGTGGGTTGTAAATGTTGTGATATACCGTGACTCAGGGTGCAGCACTACTTGGTGGTAGCCGCTCTCAGGACTAATTTGGAAATGAACCTGGCTCCCTGTAACTCGGCAATGATGTTGTCAATGGTCGGTGTTAAATGCCTCTCTCTCTTGATGGCCTTGTTCGGGAGGCGCATGTCGACACAGATCTTCAGCGAGTCTGGCTGATTCGGCATTCTTGCCTTTGGGAACACCACACACAATTAAGACTACAAGTGACAGTACAAATTCACCTTTGGTACAAGCTTGTACTACACAGTAAAGTGGTAGCAATGGCTGAGCAGCCAGACTTATCTCAAGAGCAAGTGAGCAGTATCAATAGTTACACAAAGGACAGCAATTACTATGATTCAAACAAACACTGACTCAAGGTTTCTGAGTAAAAGAATATAAATTTATTTACACATCAGTTATAAAACATTTCACTAAAGTAAAGCAGTTGAAAAATCACGTTAGCAATAAAACCACACCACTCCCAATAGATTCTGGACAAGTTTAAACTCAAAATGAAGTGTAAGCAAAATGGCACTCCAGCAATTTAAAAAGGGAGGGAAAAACAAAGTTAGGCTA
This sequence comes from Ambystoma mexicanum, assembly GCF_040938575.1. Classification (NCBI taxonomy): domain Eukaryota; kingdom Metazoa; phylum Chordata; class Amphibia; order Caudata; family Ambystomatidae; genus Ambystoma; species Ambystoma mexicanum. The sequence goes on from NC_090927.1 coordinate 92,578,355, forward strand.
AAATTGAGCAGCACCAACAGGTAAGTAAGCAGGGCAATCTAGAAAGAGGAACTACAGTGAGGGAATCAAATCAACAGGGCTTAGGGCCAAAGTCAATAGAACAAAAGTCTTTTGCTCAAGATCACACAGTTTAGGGTAGTTCTCGTTTAAGTCTTTGCCAAGAGTTCCGGAAGAAGTTGGTTAGTAGAAATGTTTGTTTAAAGAGAAGAGAAGGACAAGCCCTCGGATTGGCGAAAGGTTTCACACACCTTCACCGCGGCTGAACGAAACGCACAACCGGATTTGCCCAGTACCTTTAAATGGAGAAGAAGCTGCAGCTGAGGCGGACGTTCCTGGTAGTTCCTGCAGGCTCACGGTTCCTGAAGCGACTGTCGGACTGACACGAAGTAGGAAAACTGGAGGGTCCTGCACTACCCAGGGAAGAAACCAGCAGCAGAGCAAAGCAACGAATAAAAGGTGCGCTCCTTAAAACTCAAGCAGGGTCCGACCTTCCTGGCTATCTGGCCCACTGTAGCTCTGTACAGTGAATTAGACCAGAGGAGGTAGTCCTGGCTTGCAGTTTGGGCAAACTGTTTGGTCCCACCAGTTCAGGGGAAGAAAATTCCTGGAGGATCTTCTCTGTTGTTGGAGTCTGAAGATTCGGATCTGCAGGGTCCTCTTCTGTCTGCTCCTCGTCGGTTATTTCATTCCAGTGGCCACTCTGCCTTTCCAATCCCAGAGACCTGCTTTTTATGCAGTTTTCCCCCATTCACACAGCCTGGCTGTCAATCACACAGCAGGGTGGCTGTCCTGGCGGGGACAGTTACCCAGCCAATTTACCAAGGGAACCCATGGTAGGGGTCTCAAAACCCCTCCCTCACATCCTGCCTATCCAGATTTCAGGCGCCCCCAGGAGGGATTCTGTGTAGAAGCCCGCGAAATGACGACAAACAAAGGAACCAAACCTGGTTTGGCACGCAGAGTAAAACACAAGAAAGACATTTTCAAAAAGAAATGGCGACTAAACCCAGCCGGAACCGTATAAAAACATATATGGTCTAGCGGGTTTAAGTTCAAGGCTACCAAGATAGCCTAAAACAATACCAAGGTTAATTAAGATAACCGCGGTAGAACAAATAGGGTAATTACCACTGCCACCAGCCAAGTCTTGATGAAAAGGGAGCAAAACAGTGCTCCAAGAGAAACAGACAAAAAGGGATAAGTATTAACCCTGTCCAATACTCCATGTAAGATGGGGTGTACTGGGTCTGTGGATTAAAGAGACTAAATAAAGTTAATGGCAACTTTACCTGTTCTGGGAGACGGTAGTCAGTCCCAGAAAATGGAGTCTGAGTTGGGAAGTCTAAAAGACAACCCTGTGTCACTGCACAGAAGTGCAGTGTAACACACAGTAAAAAGATGATGCCTATGGAATAGGTGAGGCTCCACAGTCCAAGAACACACAAAAAACGTAAAACACACATAGTACCTGGGTGTGGCTCCGATCTCGTCGCCACTGTTGTGGGGCTATCGCCAGGCCCCACAATCTTCCGTGAGTCCCCACCTGCTACAGACTTACAAATGGACACGTCTGTCCAGTTCGTGCTCCCCGGGCACTGTAATGCGGCCGGGCACGCCGCATTTATTTATACACACGCAGTGGAGTGCAACGTCACTCTGCTGCGTGCTAAACCGTTAAAGGGCCAGCACCACACTCCTCAAGCTCCAGTCCCCCCAAGTTGGACAGCAGGTGGGCCCTCCCAGGATGGGGAGGATAGGGGCACGTGCCCTGTTTTCCCACCCAATAAAGAGGTCACTGTGCAAACGCTTATCCACTTTCGTTCTCCTGGTGATATCTCTGACCTCTTTCTAACCTAAACAGACATCCCCTCTTCCTTCCTCCTCCCACGCTCCTCATTTCTCCTGATGTTTCTCCTCACCACCTTCTCCTCACTTCCCTCAAGATTCCGTCTCATCAGCTCTTCATCACTCTTCCAGTTGTGCCTCCTCACCTCCTGCTACTGACATCTCTCGCTGGTATTCTTCCTCTCACCTCCTCATGACTTCTCTCAACCTCCTCTACCTCTGATCTCCAAGATAACTCTCTCCCTCCTCCTGCCTCCTGTGCCAGCTCATCTCCTGCAGAAGCTAAATATGTAATCTCTTTCAGTCTGTTCCAAACTCTCTCTTGCTCCACCTCCAAACACCCATACCTTTCTCCAATCCCCCGGCCTAACCCATCTTGTGGAATTGCCCTTGCTGACAGGTTATAGGCGTGTGGGCGTTACAGTGATACATGATCGGCTGTATTTTATACCGTAGCCTTCCCACCATGTTCCTGAGCCGGCCTTCCCTGGCAATCATTCACGCCTCAAGTGATTAAGTTGTCTCAACTTACAGCTATGTGCTCTGTAATCTTGTGCTGGTTCTCCTGCTCGCGAAGAAAGTCCAGCAACAACGAGAATCCGAGTTGGACTATTCGGTCAGGCAAGGTTGTCTTTCCATGCAATCACTGTTGTATGTTGCTGGCACTCATGCTCCCTGCGGTCCCATATTAGAGTTGCTTGCCTTCCTGTCTGAGACCTATGCACACGTCATTATTTTGTAACCATGTCTGAGTTGAAATGCAATGACCGCAGGGAGGTTGTTATGCCCAAAAAGCGACCCTTATTTTTTTTTATTTTTTTTTTTATTTTTATTGGTTTATACAAACCTTCAAAACACTTCGAGTTAGTCCAGACCCAATACATAACAAAACAAGACAAAACATACGCATGAGATAAAGTTCCGTCCTTTTGACACGGTTTGTGTCTTTAGTGCCAAAGGAGCCTTGTCAGGGAGTGATTAGTTTGCTTCGCGTGATGACTAAGCCATGTTAGACACTATCCTAATGTCCTTATACTTCGGTGTCAGATATCTCAAGGCTCCTTTCAATCTCATGCAAAAACAGGGTTAACACCCTTGTCAGTTTTGTGTTTGAATCCATGAACATCTGCTGCCACCATTCTTCGGCGTTCCTCAGTGGATATTCATTTAACTTTTGGCCAAGATGTTTAGTTCTTAGAGATCTAAAGAAGGGGCAGAATAAGACCAGGTGTTTAAGCGTTTCGTCGCAGGCTGTACAAAACCTACATACGATATTAGACTTATCCTTTCCAGCCCAGTTCTTTGTTCGATCTTTAGTTCTAATCAGGTTTAGGCGGAATCTCATGTATGTGGCTCTCCTCCTGTTGTCTGGGAATAAGACCACATAATTTTGCAGTTTATTGAACGCTCTTGCTTCACTAGGAGCGTCCCTCATTGTTTTGGAAGTCCTTCGGTCTTCGCTGGTTTGGATTCAATAGAATTCCCAGATCTTTTTCTTTACCAACAGCGGATTGTCCTGCAGCGTTTTGGTGTTGGTCTCATACATGGTCAGAAGCTCTTCACATTTCTTAAACCATAAAGCTAACAGACAGTCTGGGTTCGCATTTCCAGGTTTGCTCAATATTTTAAATTGTGGAGCAGAGTCTGTCATTGTAGTTTTCCTAAATAGTGCCAGGGCATTCCACGTGATCTGTGCCTCAATAGAAATCAGGCCTAACTCATAACGTAGGCAGGCTGTTGAGATGCTATTTGGTAGATGTAAAGTTTTTACCCAGAAGATGTGTTCTAGGGTTGGCCAGAATTCAACTGGGCATCCAAAAGCATTTTCAGCTCCATATATGAGGGACGGGACAACCTTCTGCTGGTAAAAGGTTATCACTGGCTTAAACGAGAACTTCCCGTATTTTTTGTGTAGGATCAGTGCTTGAGAGGCAAAGTATCGGCATTTTGTTTTCGCAATCTCCATCCAAGGGCTATCATTTATGTTTGTGTTAATTTGCATGCCGAGATATCTAGTGCTTTCCACCGTGGTAAGTTTTTCTTTTCCCAGATGGCATCTAAATTTGTTGTTTTTCTGATGGCGGCCCGTTTGCAGGTTTTGCAGCGTCAGAATTTCACTTTTTGTGTTATTGATGTGCAGACCATTGGTTTCCACATAACGTTCCACTGCATTCATTTTACGCTGGAGGCCGATTGGGGTGGTATCTAACAAGATTAAGTCGTCCGCGTACAGCATCCAGCTTAGAGCACAGCCATGTATTTTTGGGGAAAAGGATTGAGGCTCGTTAATTGACATGCCAATGTCCGAGAGAAACAAGTAAAATATGATCGCCGCCAGAGGGCAGCCCTGTTTAACTCCGCAGAAGGTGTTAATTTCCTCTGTAAGAGATCCGCGTTGGTCGAGGCGCACTCTGATGGTAGTAGCAGTGTGAATTTCTTTAATGGCGGCTAATAGACTCTCAGGACAGCCCCAGTTGGTCATCTTTGTCCACAGTAGTTCTCGGTCGATGGAGTCGAAAGCATGGGAGAAGTCTATCAGGGCTAAATAGACCTTTCTACCAGATCTAATTGCTTCCATCTTTAGCAAATTTATTAGCAAAAGGTTTAGGCCACAGCCGACACCTTTTACGAAGCCCGTCTGTCGTACATCAGTGTGGTTGCTATCGACAATCCATTGTGACAGTTTCTGTTGGAGCATGGTTGCGTACACTTTGCCTAGCACGTCCAAGAGCGCTATCGGTCGATAGTTTTTGGGCTCAAGGCGATTTCCTTTTTTGAAGATGGGGACTATTATTGCAGTCTTCCAAGAGTTTGGAGTTTCACATCTTCTACAGATTCGGGTAAAGAGCTCTTCGCAAAACTCTGCCCATAGTTCTGGATTTTGCTTTATAGTGAAGTTGGTGAGGCCGTCCGGTCCCGGGGCCCTTGAGGCACTGACATTCTTAATTATCTGGAGCAGATCAGCTTTAGGGAAAGTGAGGTCCCATTTTATTAGGTTCGATGTCATCGGGGACGACCACTTCCCTTTTTTACTGTACAGATTTTCGAAATGTGAAGACCACCCTGCCTCTGAAACCATGTTGGTCATCAGTGCAGATTGAGGAGCACCTTCGTTGTTTAGTAAACTACAAAACTCAGGCGAGTTTTTGTTACTCATCTTTAGCAGCATCAATTCTGCGTCGTTTTGGAGCATTAGAGCCTTGTGGGATCTTATCCAGTTTTTATATTTCTGTTTTGCCGCATGTTTTTCTTGCAAGAATTTTGTGGGATCTCTGGATTTTATGTGTGTGTGTTATAGTGGCACGAAGTTCCCTCTTTCTCCTCATGACCTCAACATCAAATTTATGTTTATTTACAAACCCAGGATTTCTCGATCCATGTTTTTTTTCCACAAACGATTGTAGAAGACGAACGTATTCCACTCCAAAATCAGTCTTAATGAATGTTTCTGAAATTTTAGAGACTTCATCGGGACGGAGTGACAGCCTCACTCTGTTTGGCTCGACCAGGATCCGATGATTCCAGCATTTATCAGATGGTTGTTTTGCAACTCGCAAGGTTAAAATTGTCATCTCATGATCACTTTGGGTCATCTGCTTTACCACAAAAGACAGAGTCGACTGTTGAATCTTTTCTGAGACGAAAAAGTAATCCAAGATAGAATTCTGTGCGAGTCGTCTCCACGTTGGTTTGGCCGGTATATCACCGGTAGTGCTTCCATTCAGCATTACCAGATCTCTGGCTTCCATTTCCGCCATCCATTTAGTGGTCAAGTTATTCGGTAAATGAAGGACTTTGTTGTTTTTCCGTCTTATATCCATGCAGTTAATGTTCAAGTCTCCACATATAATTATGTTGTTTGACTCATTTTTGAGCAGTAGATCGTCAATTGTTGATGAGACTTGATCTATGAAGGGAGTTGTCCCGGCCTGAGTATGGTTCGGTGTCCAGTCAACTCGTCGAAAAAAAAACTGGTCGACTGCAATTTGGTCGACGCAATTTGGTCGAAAACCATTTCGTCGAAAAAATTTTTTTATTTATATTTTTATTTTTGGGTTTTCGTTTTGTTAAAAAAATGGGTTTTTAGAGAAAAAAAGGGGGTTGGGGGGGGGGGACCGCCCCAAAAAAAAAAAAAAAAGGGTTAAAATAGAAAGAAAAAAAAAATTCGACGAAATGGTTTTCGACCAATTTGATTCGACCATTTGTCTGGTCGACCAATTTTTTTCGACGAATTCACTGGCAACCTATGGTTCCAATATAGGTTAAGTAGATGGAAGTGGATCACATTGTTAGTTCTAGGCCCTACCGAGGCTAGCGTTGATACTTGAATAAAGGGCGACAAGTTTGTGGTATTTATAATACGGCACCCAGAACTTTTTTTTACGAGTGTCAGCAGGCCTGCCATAGGTCTTCCTCTGGTTTTTTTGATGGCCGGATTGAATGCCACTTCATAGGTATCCACGATCGGACAAGTAGTCAGCCAAGTTTCCTGAAGACAGACCACGTCAAGCACGTCCAGCCAGGGATCTTCGAATAGGTGGGAGAAGCCCCTAGTGTTCCAGGATCCGATCCCTTAAGAGGGCAGGGCCACAAGTTGACTGCACGTGGCAAGTCCCTGGCTCATAATGAGGGCATGGTAGGTAGGCATGGTACCCTCCCAACACTTCCTCTAGGTGCTGAATCACACAGAGGATAGCAGTCCCAGACCCCTGTGGCCACACTACCTATCCGCCGCCAATGTCAGCAAAGGAACTTACAGCCTGCACCCTTATCCCCAGTCTCTCGATTTCACACTTCTTAACATGGTTGATTCTAATGTCTGTTATTTGTCACCAGTCATCTTTTTTTATACATCTGGGATACATCAAAAAATCAATACATTGAGAACAATGTTGTTAGGGAGAATTCTCTGTTAAGGCTAATTTCCCAAACCTATTGAGTCCCCCAGCAGGTTTGCCGGATTTTTGGGGTTTATTTTTTTCTCCTGCCAAGAGTGAGACTCTTTTTCTCCCACTCTTAGACATGATTTGAGATATCCTTTGACTTTGTAATGTTTTATGGGCTATGGGGTCTTTTACTCCATAGGGTTTCATGTATTTTTGGTAAGTGTGTTACACAGCACCCTCAGTGCAGTAACACAGGGGTGTCATAGTGACCCCCAAACATAGACTCCATACCCTGGGACTGACTACTGTCTCCCAGGGCATGTAAAGTCATCATTGACTTTACCAGTCTTAAATTGTGAACAGAACCAGTACAAACCATCATATTGTGGAAGTACTGGTAGGGGTAATTAGATTGCCCCTGGGTCTGTTTTTCGAGGGGGAACTGTGCAGTCTGGCTGGTGGCAGTAGTTATCACACAAAGTATTCCAGCGGAATATTTCCTATGGGTTTTTCCCATTCATTTTAAACGCACCACTTTTTTTGGTGCAATGTTAAAGATACCGCCGGGTTATTTATTTAATATTTATTCCCCGGCTGGGTCTTTTTGCCAGGACTCGGTTTTAAAATGGCGTTTGTGTTCGCCTCTGTAACTCCAACCCAAGTCGAGCCCTTTGTTCCACTTTTTGGCGGGCTTCTGCACAGAAGCCTCCAAAAGTGGTGCCACTCTGTCTGGGTCTACAGGATGTGTGGGAGGGGAGTTTAGGCGCCCTGGACTGAGTTGCCTCGGCAACTCAAGTCGTACTCTTGTGTGATTGGCCCAGTGGTGAGCGGCCCAGGTCACCACTTAGCATGTTTGAGTGACAGCTAGGACTGACGATTGGGGGTTTTCTGCATAAAAGCAGGGCTTTGGGGACTGGAACTTCAGAAGTCGCCACAGGACCAAAGAATCCGAAGAGGGAGAAGCTGAGCCGACCTGCAACGACGAAACCAGCGGTGGAGCCCTGCTGAACCGTCTCACCACTTCCCAACGACAAAGAAGATTTTCATCTCGGAGAGTCTTCTTCCTCTGAACTGGTGGGGATAACCAGTTTGCCCTCTTTTTCGCCTTCCTGGATCATCTCATGGTCGAATCGCCCGTGCCAAGCACCCCGGCGGCCGGATAGCCACACTTGACCACTACCGCGAATAAAAGGGTAGTACCTTTTTACCGGGAAACTCCGCGGCTGGTTTCTTCCCTGGCAGTGCAACGACCTCCAGCTTTCCTCCACATCGAGATCTCCTCTTCCCCTGGACGAAGCACGACTTACACCCGCTGCCAGGAACAACTGCCTCCGCTGGAGCTTTCTCACCATTTCAGGTACTGTGTCCCGCCTGGTCTCCCTTGCAACAGACTATTCAAGGTGTCCTGTAAATCCTTGACTTTCTTTCCTGGGGTGACTTGGGACCTGCTAACTAACTTTTTCTGAACTGATCCAACCCTTTTTGAACTATCTGCAACGACTCTTTAAAGTACTGTTCAACTGTGTGATCTTGGACACATTCCGCCTTGCTCTCTCCAAGAGTGGGCCTGGCCTATGACTTTGTTGCTCCTCAGTAGACTCAGCCTTTGCTGACTTGCTCTGGTTCCCTTAAAGTGTTGGTATTGTGTATTTTTTCTAATTCTGCCTTTTTCCCTCCCTTTTTAATTAACTTATTGGAGTGCCATCTTAGGTTAAGCGCGCACCTCTGTCTGAAAATAAGTGGTGTTTTAACTAAGACTGGTTCAATAAGTAATCAGGGATGTATATATATTGATAGTGACAGTGGTTGAACTTGCTTGCCATATTAGTGTTAGTGTATTTTACAAGTGTGATTTTTAAATAAATAATTATATACTTTTATACCCAAGCTCTGGTCAGTGTTTGCTTGTGCTACTGTATTTTAGTACCTACCTTGTATACTCTATATACTGCCTAACTCGTCTTGAGAGAGGTCTGGCTGCTCAGCCACAGCTACCAGGTAAATCTGGGTGGTGCAGACTGCTACCAATTGGGTTTACTGCCAACACCTGTAGTCCTAAGCCTTTTGCAGTGGTTCCTAAGGGAACTGCACAGGTTTATGCCTAACAAGTGTCATTTTGGCTCCCCTATCAGTGCCTCGGTGTCCTGTCACATACTTCAGTGCTCTGCATGGATTTCAATGGTGAGAGCAGTGCAGTGTCTTCACCGCTGCAGGCTCTGCAGGCCATCTCCCATGTCTCGTCAGGATAGCTCAGGAGCAACGTGCTCACCTTGGAAGCAAGATGACAACATGGTGGAACATAGTTCAAAACCCAGGTCCGTGCTTAGAAACTTCTGGGTTTTAAGCGCATTATAAATAACCTATCATATCATTGTGGTCCCCATTGTGGGTGATGATTCCATGCTTTTGATGGGCTGCACTCATGACCTCCGTCTCCTGCGCTCCAGGGCAACGGCATGATAGCGACATGCTTCATGAGTGTCCATGGCATGCCATGTCAGAGCATCATTATCCCGTTTACAGATTTCAGGAAGTTCTCTTCTGGCTCCAAGTGGTTCACTGCTCTACAATCAGCAGCGCGGATGACTCCATCATACCTCACTTTTTACGACAGGTGTTTTTGCATAGAGTTTTTGCTGAGAACACTAATTGAAAAGATTTTTATATGATTTTTGTGGATGTTCCCTCCCAAGCCCCCCGTCCTCTACCTATTTTTTGTTATTCCCGACTCCCCCAATCTTTTATATGCCCTTTCCAACTTGCCCCAAAAAATGCGAAAAGTTTTTGGGGCAGAAACTCAGCATAAAAAGACCCATCGTAAAAATAGGTGTCAATGAAAGTACATTGTAGCAATTGCACACGGCACACTATTCGATCACACACACACACTTTCTCTATTTCTCTGTGTGTGTTTCCAGTGCCCCCCTCTCTTTTGCCTTCTCTTTCTCACCATCTTTCCAGTAGGGGTAGGAGCCGAATATAGCATGTGTCATGTGCCAGTGACACGTGCCACTGCATGTCACTACTACAAGTGACACGTGCTACTGGCAGGTGTCGCATGGGAGGCCCCAAAAATATCAGATGCGCCTCATGTTTCTTCATTTTTCAAATTGTAATCTTTTTTTTTAAAAAATAAAAATGTGAAGCTCCAATTGTGTAAAAATAAAAATGAGAAGCTCCTCGCGGAATTCGATCACAAGATCTCGTGATGTCGAGGCTAGCTCCTTATAGAGGCTCTAACTTAAACTTACTAACAGGTGTCACATGCTACGGCAAAACAAATAGCTGTCCCGCATGTCACTTCCACGGCATAACAAATAGATGTCCCGGTGTCACTTCGTTTTTAAAACGATAACCCTCTGTTTTAAAAATTAAAATGGGAAGCTCCAATTCATTATAATCCTATTTTCAAAATAAAAATGGAAAGCTTCTAAGAAAATTCGATCACAAGACCTCCCGAAGACGTGGCTAGCTCCTTATCCACCAGACCACCACATCCCATAGAAATCAGTTATTCAAACTCTAATATGAACTGTCACATGGTTCAGTGATGGTCCCTTTTCTATTTTGAGTTACATCTTTAAACAAACTGCATGTGCTATTCGGAAAGTTTGCAGGATCGAAACAATTTACTGAAAGTATTTACATCTTGTGCTTTTCTTGCATAATCTAAATTTAAAAAAACAGTTCAATCCTAAATCTGTTACTGTGTAATGCTTTAAATGTCAATTGTATTGTGTACATTTTTTCGAAAACAGTATGGTAACAATATTAAAGTGTGTGTTGTTGTACATTAATTCATGCATTTCACACTTGACTGTACGAACTATGACAAGTACTATACAACCATATCCTACTGATAATATTTATAACTTATATTTCACAGTATATGCATGATCATGAAAACCATATTTACAAATGTTGCTAAATATTCAGATTTAGTTTAAACAGCACTTACATATAACACATTCAAGCTTGCCCCATGAAAGTTTTCAGAGCCTCTCGAAAGGTCACATAATGTGATGTAATTTGTCATTTGTATAGCCCTGCATTTTCGCAAGTGGTGAACGCCCCTTGTGGACCACAGTCCAAGGTATGAGAAATTTTTTCAGATGATTTTAGAATGGTTTTGTGTATTATGGTCAATGCAAAGTAGGGTAGGGGTAGTCAAGCATCTACTACCTACCAATATCAAGCTGGCATGTGGATGGGTGCAGTACGATCATCGGTATAGTATGCAGGCGCGGCAGATTCATTATGTGTCCATCTAGACTGAATTTCTGTCGTAAGTGATAGCTGTATTTTTATGGCAGATATGCTGTGTGTTGTATCTTAAGAGTGTTGTGTGTTGGCAGCGTTGCCATCGGTTATTTTCCCTGAGCATGGAATGTGGTACGTACCCCTGTGTTTCGGCTGTTTTCCTGGTTTCGCAAATGTTGCGGGCATTCTGTCCTGTTTTCTGCTGGACTTTATTTTCTCTGTCGCCTGTTATAATTTATTTGCAGGTTCATTGCTGCCCTCGCTTACCTCAGAGGTGGTTGACTAACTGTTGTGGAGGGCCCCACCAATAAAGTACGCCACACCAAGAAGGAACTTCGAGGAGGTTTAGTTGAAGAGACATGGTAAGACAAACCCCAGCCTGGAAGCCAGACACCGACTCCCTCCAGATCTTCAACCTCCAACCCCCCACCATTCCACATTCCGAATCACAACAAGTATAAATGGAGGCACCAAGTATTCTAAGAACAAACAGGCCCCTGAGATGAGGCTTACAATAGAAAGCAATGTAAAAGAACTATATACAGCATGTTTACATGGAGAGATCCACATAGGTTGGATCCTCTCCTAACACTAACCCAATGTGAATCATGGACTTGTTGCCTGATCACAATTTTTTTTTGGGTTGGTAATTGATGAGGTTCGGTATTCTGGGCCTGTCTTGTGGAGGGCATGGTGGGTGATGCTCATGGTTTTAAAGTGCCTTGTCACCCTATAGAAAGCCAGGGAGGACACGGTGGGTGTTCTAGCTGGAATATGCTGTGTACTAGAACAGAATGTACAATTTGGATCCTTGGGAGAAAGATGCAGCAATGGCTGTCAGTTGGCTGTAGCAATAGATATGTACGGATGTATTTGGTGGGGTTTACTTGATTACCTAATTAAAGGACTTTATCTGCTTAACGTGTAGCAGGTAATTTCATGTACCCCTTCAAGCCCATGACAATTATCTTTTCCTTATGTACACCTTATATCTGGCACTGAATGTATGGAAGCTGCACACATGGCCTGCATATATCAAGAAAATAAAACTTAAAAAAATAAGTAAGACATTTAATAAATCAGAATTCCTATCAATGTATGTAGTGTAAATATTTTCATTAGGCGACTTTTCAGAGCAAATTAAAGTGTAATATATGATATATTGTCGAACAACAAAAGGTTTTCGAAAATGTAATGTGCATCAAGTGATGGTAAGTTAATTAGCTTTCATACTCTGCACCTCACCACCTTAGGGTCTTAAAGCATTGCAACCTTGTCAGTGTGGATGAACTGTGTCAACGCCCAGGGCGCAAAGCAGACCGTGGTCTGTGGGGTGAGAAGGAAATGAGGATACAGGCAAGAAGGAATTGGAAGCAGTGGGGTAAAGTCAATAATTAACCATAAAACAAAGGTGACAAAGGGAAGGGAGGATAACATGAGCAATGGCTGGCAGCACTAGCTGGGATGCATGTACCATAGGATGGGTTTAGATCGATATGGAGATGAAAAAAAGTAAGGAACTATCCATAATGTTCAAATCCTGATGTGAACAACATTGTTAGCTACCGAAGGTAACCTTGGTAGAGAGGGTATAATACATTGCATGTAATGTTATCCAACATGCTGTTGTCCAAGGTTTACACTACTATGGTGCATTTTCACAGGTGCCTGATGTGCAAATGTTATCCTTTGTAATACATTGCATTGCTAAATTGCTAAATACTATGTCAAATACATTTGAAATTGACTTCACGTGTTGCACATTATACCAGTAATGGTTAACTTATATTTTTCTAAGTGCAAAAAGTGGTTGCATTTGGACTGTACAGATTTAGCAGTAACTGGGAATATTTTGGACATGCAATTTCACTGTGGTTGTCACAAAAAATGTCCATCACCATTGGAGAGGTTAATATTGCAGTATAATATTATATTGTGTAAACATATATATATATTGATGTATCAAAATGGTGATGTTTGTTGATATTTACATGGGCCATTTCTGAGGTGTTGCAAACAAATATGGATAAAGGAAAGAAGACCAATTTTTTCATTATCCATTCGATCACAACGTAATCTTTGTGGTGTATACATATGTATATATTGTACAAGAATATCTAAAATAATGAGCTGAAAATAACGTGGGTGCTACAGCTTGAATAGTTTAGTAAAGAGAGAAGATGCATGCAGGACACAAATTGATCACAAACCTTAATTAAAATTGAAGTACAGGTAATTGACCTGTTTAGTCTTGGTAAACCAAACAGTAAGCAATTACAGACAAAACTGCAAATGCATATAATGGAATACTTTTAAAGTATGACACGGTTAACAGTGCCATGTCATGCATTACTAATGACACGTTTTCTATCCCGTGCTTTGTCAGAAATGGAATTACAAAAGATGAAGACATTTGAACAGAAGAGCTACTAAGTTATTTTTTATAAAGTAGTTACACCATAAGTTGAATTCAGTTCTTATATGGCACTTTGTGTGTTGCAGTGCTGCGAAGACAAGTGTCACTCATCGGGTGGTAATCCTGGTGATACTGCAGAACCTGGCCTGTGACTCGATAGTAGAGCCCTTAGACCTAAACTAAGGGCCTCCTCTCTGTTGAGGGAAAATAACTCTTTTTAGCAATATGTCCCCAGACTGTTCAGAACAGACAGTCAAGGAGACCGATCACTCAAAAGAACGGGAACACACACCGCTGTAGACACGGCTGTAAAGGAAACAACAAGGTTTTAATATCAGGTAATGATAATGGGTAAAACAGAGATATATCACAAATAATAATACCTGCACTAAATGGCAGCTAAATCTTCTTCTAGGTATCCTGACTCTGGGGACAGAGATAACAATGAGAAAGTGGTAAGCTCAACTAAACAACAGGAGTCAATGAATGTCTGGTAACTAGGAATGAGCCTATAGTCTTACCGTGTGAAAGGCGTATGAAGAATTTAAAAGGATATGAGAAAGTCCACAACGACTGGTGCAAAACAACAAATAGGTAAGGTTAGTAAGGGGACTAACCCCGACGGCACACGGATCACACTAGAGTCAGGGTGGTGCACGTCCCTGCAGAGCATTCTCGTGCACGAGGAAAAGGTAAGTATCAGGCGGGTAAGAGAACACAACCAGACTTGTAGGTGACATGGATAACAGTAAAGTAAATTGTAACACGGAAAGAAAGTATGAGGTTACCCAGGTAAAGAAATACTTGCAATGTGGCAGAAACCGCTGCAGAGAAGGAATGTCCAAAGCCAATCCGTTTAACAACTGAGATCCGGTACACAGGAAGGAGAGACCAGTGACAAATGCAGATTCAAGGAGGGTAGTCCATGGGCAGGCTGAAGGTCCGGTACACAGGAAGGAGAGACCAGTGACAAATGCAGATTCAAGGAGAGTAGTCCATAGGTAGGCTGAAGGTTTGGTACACAGGAAGGCTGATTATAACAAGGAAGTCCAAAAGGTGAGAAAATGACTACCGCGGTTATGGAACAAGCGGGAGCCTGTAAAGAAGGAGGAACCAGTTACGGAATCCTCAATAGCAGGCAAAGTTTACTGCAAGGAAACAAGGTTCTGAACAAAACCACTGTAATAACTTCGATAGGAAGCAAACTTCTACATTACGTAGAACGTAAAATACGAGTCAATGCGAGGCTCCACGTTTCCCATTGGATGAAACAACCCAGAAGCCCAAGAATGATGGGAAACGTAGTTCTTCCACATTACAACTCATATTGCTGTAACCTCCAGGGTCTATGAAATGGGGCTGCAAAGCACTGTATTCTGTGAGATAAAAACGTGCCATGTCTGGCAGAACGCCTCCGGACATGATAACGGGTAAGTGTTGATGTCCCAGGAGGTGATCCCAGGGGGGGCCGGCGCTCCCCGTATTATAACAAAAAGCTTGTTGGCCATGTGCTATTGTCCCAGCGCAGTTAAATTGTTTAGCATTGACATGGCATTGGTGGCGCAAACTGATTTGAGTGCGATGTAACAAATAGTATGTAAATATTTTATTTAACCATTAAACGTGGTTGATAATTCATGGTATTAGATCACTGTTTGTATGGATTACAAAGAGAGAAGAGAATTATTAAGAATAACGTTCATAGTGAAATGTCTTTCGAACCCTGGACATACTAATGTAAACATATATGGAATATGTACTTGCTTTAAAGCTTGTAGCTGGAATCTGATTACTGAAATGCATTTATCTATCACTATGAAATAAGAAATGTCTCAGAAATATATTGATTTGCAAATTCCATTTTTCAAGGCTAAAAGAAAAACTTGAAAGTGAAGGCGTGAAGAATTTGCTGAACAAAGATGAAATAAAGGCATGTATGAAAGAATTGTCATATTCATTGCTTAAGAATTGGAATTGTCTGAAAAGTGTACTGTAAATGTTGATTAAAAGTAAAAATAAGATAGTTATTTTCTACATGCAAAGAAATGTACTTTACTGATATAGTAGATTTTAATTATTTTAAAAAACAATTAATCTCAATATGATAGCTGTATTTCACACTTCCTTGAACATTAATATTCTGGGAGGACAAGCAAAACAGTCAGTCCTCAATGTTTTAACAGCAATTACATGGATCCAGTCTTTTCTTACCAATTGTTCTAAACAAATCAGTGTCGGTCCCTACTTATCTCAAGCGCATGCCATGGGATGTGGTGCCCAACAGGGTTAAACCCTTTCTACCATCCACAAATGGATCTTTTACATGAAACTGAGGTATCCCTATTTAATAATGCAATAACCTGATTGTGGTGGACTTAAAAGGGGGTGATGAGAACACATCCAAAAATACTGACTAGTCTCTGTTATAGAGTGAAGGACTCTAACTCCGTAAAGATCAATAAAAGCAAATCCAAAATGTTTGCGGTAAATGAATAGCCTAAAATGTCAACAACCCTCTGCTGGACATCCTCCTTGGTTAAATTGCGAAAACAGAAATGTGTTGTTAAGAACCTAGGTATTTATATTGATTTTGCGCTACTTTAAAGAGCCAAACCTCATCAATAACTAAATGATGCTTCATGTTAATAGGAAAAATCTGATATATCCTTCAATTTCTCTCTCTTTTTCTCTCTCTCTCCAGTTAATGGTTATAAACTCCATCTGCTCTCATGTGGAATATGGAAACTCCTGCTACCTTGGGGTTCCCAAAATACGCTATCACTATACTTCAGAGAGTGCAAAACAGAGCTGCAAGATTGATAATTAAACTTAATAAAGATGACCATACCAATCAAGTGCTACATAATATTACACATGAAAAAAATATGATTTTCTAATACATTGCAGTACAATTTGTATCAGAGACTGCGAACTAATGAAATTGCTGGTTGTGAAAACCAGTCTGTTTTGTTAATTAATGTTTATGAAGAAGACAGGTATATTTAAATTGCAAACTGCGTTAGACCACCTCTTAATGTGATGACAAATGATGGGGGTGCAGACTGTGAATGATAACTGTTAACAAATGTGAAACCTAAACAAAAATCCTATGTTCTTTTATCTTAAACAGGAACATGCATCTAATATTATCAAAGGTAGAAAGAAATCAAACCAAATGTTTCTCTTCTCAAATCCAACATATATGCCAAAATTAAAACTGGAACTGAAAATGAGGATGACTATATTCAGCGAAAGTGATGTGAGTAAAAAACGTTATTGTTTTGAAAAACCCTTTGTCTTGTAATTGTTAAAATAACCCCTAAATGAGAATTAGTTAAATGTCCTATATTTTATTTTAGACAAGAAGTTTGATGGAAGCAATTAAAAAAAGCTCTTAAATTTTCTTTGTCCTGTAGAAATACATCACTCATGGTCGATGTGTTAATACCAGAGGTAAGATGATACATGAATGTAAAATAATTAACCACAGCTTTTTATTAAAAAACTGTCAAAGCTTTCTTAAAAAATGCCTAGAATGATTGGGGTGGAGCCGTGTGTGGGCAGTTGCCTGCTGTATTGTTTTATCCCAGCCGAGAGAGGAGTTGCCTCCCCCAATTCCATTCAGGTGCCTAGGAGAGCCTATTTCAGCTACTGAGTTACTGGTACCTGCCAAAACTGATAAACAATCGTTTGGCATAGATAAGTTCCCTGTATTGATGTATGCCAGAATTGTAATGCTCATCTCCTTGACTCCATCAGTACTATGAAAACAATTCCATTTACATTTGATGGCCATGGACTGATGCTGAATCGTTCAAAAACAAAGTGCATGGTGTTTAGGCCACCAAGAAGCAAGTACGTGAAGCAAACCATTCAGATCGAGGGAAATACAATCTAACAGGTCAATTCCTTTGAATGTTTCTGCCTGAGGCTCACACACTGGAAATTAGTTTAGCCAGACTGAGAAAGTTATTTTTAGGCAGATACAGCTTAACCATAAAAAGGGTTATGGGTGGCAGCCCTTAGGCCTGTAATTGATATCTATAAGCTCCAAGTGTGCCAAGCTGAAAATTATGAAACTTAGAAATAAAGACTTGCAACAGCTAAAACATGAGAAATTACTGCTACTTATTTTTTAATAAAATGCATTAAACTCCCTGGGGGTACACCATCAATGCCGCTGCACAAAGAGACAGACCTTGGGCATATTCCACAGATGTTGGCCTCCAGACCTTTGCTCCACTAGATTGGAATCTGGAGTTCCCCTCCCCATGGCAAGTGCAGAGAAATCCTGCAGGATATACTGAGGCCAGAGGGGAAAAGTGTCTCCCTTGGTGCAAGCATGTGAAAAACTGCTTAATTGAACTAGGCTGCCAGCAGCTTTGGATAAACCCACATACTTTCATTCGGCAGGGCTAGATGAACAATGACACCTGAAATCTACCAGAAGACACAGGAGGATGTTTTGCCATGGGAGAGGGATTCCGCTCAATAGGTTTGTACTGGGACTCAAATTGTCCAATGGTTATAAACAGTATCTGGACTGACATGGTCCTGAGCTGGCAAGGGCGCTCTTGGTTAGATTTACATGTGAAAATGTACCACTAGCTTTGAGTACTCACTGCTGGGGGATTGAAAATGACAGATGACAAAATTGACATGCCAATGTCCGAGAGAAACAAGTAAAATATGATCGCCGCCAGAGGGCAGCCCTGTTTAACTCCGCAGAAGGTGTTAATTTCCTCTGTAAGAGATCCGCGTTGGTCGAGGCGCACTCTGATGGTAGTAGCAGTGTGAATTTCTTTAATGGCGGCTAATAGACTCTCAGGACAGCCCCAGTTGGTCATCTTTGTCCACAGTAGTTCTCGGTCGATGGAGTCGAAAGCATGGGAGAAGTCTATCAGGGCTAAATAGACCTTTCTACCAGATCTAATTGCTTCCATCTTTAGCAAATTTATTAGCAAAAGGTTTAGGCCACAGCCGACACCTTTTACGAAGCCCGTCTGTCGTACATCAGTGTGGTTGCTATCGACAATCCATTGTGACAGTTTCTGTTGGAGCATGGTTGCGTACACTTTGCCTAGCACGTCCAAGAGCGCTATCGGTCGATAGTTTTTGGGCTCAAGGCGATTTCCTTTTTTGAAGATGGGGACTATTATTGCAGTCTTCCAAGAGTTTGGAGTTTCACATCTTCTACAGATTCGGGTAAAGAGCTCTTCGCAAAACTCTGCCCATAGTTCTGGATTTTGCTTTATAGTGAAGTTGGTGAGGCCGTCCGGTCCCGGGGCCCTTGAGGCACTGACATTCTTAATTATCTGGAGCAGATCAGCTTTAGGGAAAGTGAGGTCCCATTTTATTAGGTTCGATGTCATCGGGGACGACCACTTCCCTTTTTTACTGTACAGATTTTCGAAATGTGAAGACCACCCTGCCTCTGAAACCATGTTGGTCATCAGTGCAGATTGAGGAGCACCTTCGTTGTTTAGTAAACTACAAAACTCAGGCGAGTTTTTGTTACTCATCTTTAGCAGCATCAATTCTGCGTCGTTTTGGAGCATTAGAGCCTTGTGGGATCTTATCCAGTTTTTATATTTCTGTTTTGCCGCATGTTTTTCTTGCAAGAATTTTGTGGGATCTCTGGATTTTATGTGTGTGTGTTATAGTGGCACGAAGTTCCCTCTTTCTCCTCATGACCTCAACATCAAATTTATGTTTATTTAAAAACCCAGGATTTCTCGATCCATGTTTTTTTTCCACAAACGATTGTAGAAGATGAACGTATTCCACTCCAAAATCAGTCTTAATGAATGTTTCTGAAATTTTAGAGACTTCATCGGGACGGAGTGACAGCCTCACTCTGTTTGGCTCGACCAGGATCCGATGATTCCAGCATTTATCAGATGGTTGTTTTGCAACTCGCAAGGTTAAAATTGTCATCTCATGATCACTTTGGGTCATCTGCTTTACCACAAAAGACAGAGTCGACTGTTGAATCTTTTCTGAGACGAAAAAGTAATCCAAGATAGAATTCTGTGCGAGTCGTCTCCACGTTGGTTTGGCCGGTATATCACCGGTAGTGCTTCCATTCAGCATTACCAGATCTCTGGCTTCCATTTCCGCCATCCATTTAGTGGTCAAGTTATTCGGTAAATGAAGGACTTTGTTGTTTTTCCGTCTTATATCCATGCAGTTAATGTTCAAGTCTCCACATATAATTATGTTGTTTGACTCATTTTTGAGCAGTAGATCGTCAATTGTTGATGAGACTTGATCTATGAAGGGAGTTGTCCCGGCCTGAGTATGGTTCGGTGTCCAGTCAACTCGTCGAAAAAAAAACTGGTCGACTGCAATTTGGTCGACGCAATTTGGTCGAAAACCATTTCGTCGAAAAAATTTTTTTATTTATATTTTTATTTTTGGGTTTTCGTTTTGTTAAAAAAATGGGTTTTTAGAGAAAAAAAGGGGGTTGGGGGGGGGGGACCGCCCCAAAAAAAAAAAAAAAAGGGTTAAAATAGAAAGAAAAAAAAAATTCGACGAAATGGTTTTCGACCAATTTGATTCGACCATTTGTCTGGTCGACCAATTTTTTTCGACGAATTCACTGGCAACCTATGGTTCCAATATAGGTTAAGTAGATGGAAGTGGATCACATTGTTAGTTCTAGGCCCTACCGAGGCTAGCGTTGATACTTGAATAAAGGGCGACAAGTTTGTGGTATTTATAATACGGCACCCAGAACTTTTTTTTACGAGTGTCAGCAGGCCTGCCATAGGTCTTCCTCTGGTTTTTTTGATGGCCGGATTGAATGCCACTTCATAGGTATCCACGATCGGACAAGTAGTCAGCCAAGTTTCCTGAAGACAGACCACGTCAAGCACGTCCAGCCAGGGATCTTCGAATAGGTGGGAGAAGCCCCTAGTGTTCCAGGATCCGATCCCTTAAGAGGGCAGGGCCACAAGTTGACTGCACGTGGCAAGTCCCTGGCTCATAATGAGGGCATGGTAGGTAGGCATGTTACCCTCCCAACACTTCCTCTAGGTGCTGAATCACACAGAGGATAGCAGTCCCAGACCCCTGTGGCCACACTACCTATCCGCCGCCAATGTCAGCAAAGGAACTTACAGCCTGCACCCTTATCCCCAGTCTCTCGATTTCACACTTCTTAACATGGTTGATTCTAATGTCTGTTATTTGTCACCAGTCATCTTTTTTTATACATCTGGGATACATCAAAAAATCAATACATTGAGAACAATGTTGTTAGGGAGAATTCTCTGTTAAGGCTAATTTCCCAAACCTATTGAGTCCCCCAGCAGGTTTGCCGGATTTTTGGGGTTTATTTTTTTCTCCTGCCAAGAGTGAGACTCTTTTTCTCCCACTCTTAGACATGATTTGAGATATCCTTTGACTTTGTAATGTTTTATGGGCTATGGGGTCTTTTACTCCATAGGGTTTCATGTATTTTTGGTAAGTGTGTTACACAGCACCCTCAGTGCAGTAACACAGGGGTGTCATAGTGACCCCCAAACATAGACTCCATACCCTGGGACTGACTACTGTCTCCCAGGGCATGTAAAGTCATCATTGACTTTACCAGTCTTAAATTGTGAACAGAACCAGTACAAACCATCATATTGTGGAAGTACTGGTAGGGGTAATTAGATTGCCCCTGGGTCTGTTTTTCGAGGGGGAACTGTGCAGTCTGGCTGGTGGCAGTAGTTATCACACAAAGTATTCCAGCGGAATATTTCCTATGGGATTTTCCCATTCATTTTAAACGCACCACTTTTTTTGGTGCAATGTTAAAGATACCGCCGGGTTATTTATTTAATATTTATTCCCCGGCTGGGTCTTTTTGCCAGGACTCGGTTTTAAAATGGCGTTTGTGTTCGCCTCTGTAACTCCAACCCAAGTCGAGCCCTTTGTTCCACTTTTTGGCGGGCTTCTGCACAGAAGCCTCCAAAAGTGGTGCCACTCTGTCTGGGTCTACAGGATGTGTGGGAGGGGAGTTTAGGCGCCCTGGACTGAGTTGCCTCGGCAACTCAAGTCGTACTCTTGTGTGATTGGCCCAGTGGTGAGCGGCCCAGGTCACCACTTAGCATGTTTGAGTGACAGCTAGGACTGACGATTGGGGGTTTTCTGCATAAAAGCAGGGCTTTGGGGACTGGAACTTCAGAAGTCGCCACAGGACCAAAGAATCCGAAGAGGGAGAAGCTGAGCCGACCTGCAACGACGAAACCAGCGGTGGAGCCCTGCTGAACCGTCTCACCACTTCCCAACGACAAAGAAGATTTTCATCTCGGAGAGTCTTCTTCCTCTGAACTGGTGGGGATAACCAGTTTGCCCTCTTTTTCGCCTTCCTGGATCATCTCATGGTCGAATCGCCCGTGCCAAGCACCCCGGCGGCCGGATAGCCACACTTGACCACTACCGCGAATAAAAGGGTAGTACCTTTTTACCGGGAAACTCCGCGGCTGGTTTCTTCCCTGGCAGTGCAACGACCTCCAGCTTTCCTCCACATCGAGATCTCCTCTTCCCCTGGACGAAGCACGACTTACACCCGCTGCCAGGAACAACTGCCTCCGCTGGAGCTTTCTCACCATTTCAGGTACTGTGTCCCGCCTGGTCTCCCTTGCAACAGACTATTCAAGGTGTCCTGTAAATCCTTGACTTTCTTTCCTGGGGTGACTTGGGACCTGCTAACTAACTTTTTCTGAACTGATCCAACCCTTTTTGAACTATCTGCAACGACTCTTTAAAGTACTGTTCAACTGTGTGATCTTGGACACATTCCGCCTTGCTCTCTCCAAGAGTGGGCCTGGCCTATGACTTTGTTGCTCCTCAGTAGACTCAGCCTTTGCTGACTTGCTCTGGTTCCCTTAAAGTGTTGGTATTGTGTATTTTTTCTAATTCTGCCTTTTTCCCTCCCTTTTTAATTAACTTATTGGAGTGCCATCTTAGGTTAAGCGCGCACCTCTGTCTGAAAATAAGTGGTGTTTTAACTAAGACTGGTTCAATAAGTAATCAGGGATGTATATATATTGATAGTGACAGTGGTTGAACTTGCTTGCCATATTAGTGTTAGTGTATTTTACAAGTGTGATTTTTAAATAAATAATTATATACTTTTATACCCAAGCTCTGGTCAGTGTTTGCTTGTGCTACTGTATTTTAGTACCTACCTTGTATACTCTATATACTGCCTAACTCGTCTTGAGAGAGGTCTGGCTGCTCAGCCACAGCTACCAGGTAAATCTGGGTGGTGCAGACTGCTACCAATTGGGTTTACTGCCAACACCTGTAGTCCTAAGCCTTTTGCAGTGGTTCCTAAGGGAACTGCACAGGTTTATGCCTAACAAGTGTCATTTTGGCTCCCCTATCAGTGCCTCGGTGTCCTGGCACATACTTCAGTGCTCTGCATGGATTTCAATGGTGAGAGCAGTGCAGTGTCTTCACCGCTGCAGGCTCTGCAGGCCATCTCCCATGTCTCGTCAGGATAGCTCAGGAGCAACGTGCTCACCTTGGAAGCAAGATGACAACATGGTGGAACATAGTTCAAAACCCAGGTCCGTGCTTAGAAACTTCTGGGTTTTAAGCGCATTATAAATAACCTATCATATCATTGTGGTCCCCATTGTGGGTGATGATTCCATGCTTTTGATGGGCTGCACTCATGACCTCCGTCTCCTGCGCTCCAGGGCAACGGCATGATAGCGACATGCTTCATGAGTGTCCATGGCATGCCATGTCAGAGCATCATTATCCCGTTTACAGATTTCAGGAAGTTCTCTTCTGGCTCCAAGTGGTTCACTGCTCTACAATCAGCAGCTCGGATGACTCCATCATACCTCACTTTTTACGACAGGTGTTTTTGCATAGAGTTTTTGCTGAGAACACTAATTGAAAAGATTTTTATATGATTTTTGTGGATGTTCCCTCCCAAGCCCCCCGTCCTCTACCTATTTTTTGTTATTCCCGACTCCCCCAATCTTTTATATGCCCTTTCCAACTTGCCCCAAAAAATGCGAAAAGTTTTTGGGGCAGAAACTCAGCATAAAAAGACCCATCGTAAAAATAGGTGTCAATGAAAGTACATTGTAGCAATTGCACACGGCACACTATTCGATCACACACACACACTTTCTCTATTTCTCTGTGTGTGTTTCCAGTGCCCCCCTCTCTTTTGCCTTCTCTTTCTCACCATCTTTCCAGTAGGGGTAGGAGCCGAATATAGCATGTGTCATGTGCCAGTGACACGTGCCACTGCATGTCACTACTACAAGTGACACGTGCTACTGGCAGGTGTCGCATGGGAGGCCCCAAAAATATCAGATGCGCCTCATGTTTCTTCATTTTTCAAATTGTAATCTTTTTTTTAAAAAAATAAAAATGTGAAGCTCCAATTGTGTAAAAATAAAAATGAGAAGCTCCTCGCGGAATTCGATCACAAGATCTCGTGATGTCGAGGCTAGCTCCTTATAGAGGCTCTAACTTAAACTTACTAACAGGTGTCACATGCTACGGCAAAACAAATAGCTGTCCCGCATGTCACTTCCACGGCATAACAAATAGATGTCCCGGTGTCACTTCGTTTTTAAAACGATAACCCTCTGTTTTAAAAATTAAAATGGGAAGCTCCAATTCATTATAATCCTATTTTCAAAATAAAAATGGAAAGCTTCTAAGAAAATTCGATCACAAGACCTCCCGAAGACGTGGCTAGCTCCTTATCCACCAGACCACCACATCCCATAGAAATCAGTTATTCAAACTCTAATATGAACTGTCACATGGTTCAGTGATGGTCCCTTTTCTATTTTGAGTTACATCTTTAAACAAACTGCATGTGCTATTCGGAAAGTTTGCAGGATCGAAACAATTTACTGAAAGTATTTACATCTTGTGCTTTTCTTGCATAATCTAAATTTAAAAAAACAGTTCAATCCTAAATCTGTTACTGTGTAATGCTTTAAATGTCAATTGTATTGTGTAAATTTTTTCGAAAACAGTATGGTAACAATATTAAAGTGTGTGTTGTTGTACATTAATTCATGCATTTCACACTTGACTGTACGAACTATGACAAGTACTATACAACCATATCCTACTGATAATATTTATAACTTATATTTCACAGTATATGCATGATCATGAAAACCATATTTACAAATGTTGCTAAATATTCAGATTTAGTTTAAACAGCACTTACATATAACACATTCAAGCTTGCCCCATGAAAGTTTTCAGAGCCTCTCGAAAGGTCACATAATGTGATGTAATTTGTCATTTGTATAGCCCTGCATTTTCGCAAGTGGTGAACGCCCCTTGTGGACCACAGTCCAAGGTATGAGAAATTTTTTCAGATGATTTTAGAATGGTTTTGTGTATTATGGTCAATGCAAAGTAGGGTAGGGGTAGTCAAGCATCTACTACCTACCAATATCAAGCTGGCATGTGGATGGGTGCAGTACGATCATCGGTATAGTATGCAGGCGCGGCAGATTCATTATGTGTCCATCTAGACTGAATTTCTGTCGTAAGTGATAGCTGTATTTTTATGGCAGATATGCTGTGTGTTGTATCTTAAGAGTGTTGTGTGTTGGCAGCGTTGCCATCGGTTATTTTCCCTGAGCATGGAATGTGGTACGTACCCCTGTGTTTCGGCTGTTTTCCTGGTTTCGCAAATGTTGCGGGCATTCTGTCCTGTTTTCTGCTGGACTTTATTTTCTCTGTCGCCTGTTATAATTTATTTGCAGGTTCATTGCTGCCCTCGCTTACCTCAGAGGTGGTTGACTAACTGTTGTGGAGGGCCCCACCAATAAAGTACGCCACACCAAGAAGGAACTTCGAGGAGGTTTAGTTGAAGAGACATGGTAAGACAAACCCCAGCCTGGAAGCCAGACACCGTCTCCCTCCAGATCTTCAACCTCCAACCCCCCACCATTCCACATTCCGAATCACAACAAGTATAAATGGAGGCACCAAGTATTCTAAGAACAAACAGGCCCCTGAGATGAGGCTTACAATAGAAAGCAATGTAAAAGAACTATATACAGCATGTTTACATGGAGAGATCCACATAGGTTGGATCCTCTCCTAACACTAACCCAATGTGAATCATGGACTTGTTGCCTGATCACAATTTTTTTTTGGGTTGGTAATTGATGAGGTTCGGTATTCTGGGCCTGTCTTGTGGAGGGCATGGTGGGTGATGCTCATGGTTTTAAAGTGCCTTGTCACCCTATAGAAAGCCAGGGAGGACACGGTGGGTGTTCTAGCTGGAATATGCTGTGTACTAGAACAGAATGTACAATTTGGATCCTTGGGAGAAAGATGCAGCAATGGCTGTCAGTTGGCTGTAGCAATAGATATGTACGGATGTATTTGGTGGGGTTTACTTGATTACCTAATTAAAGGACTTTATCTGCTTAACGTGTAGCAGGTAATTTCATGTACCCCTTCAAGCCCATGACAATTATCTTTTCCTTATGTACACCTTATATCTGGCACTGAATGTATGGAAGCTGCACACATGGCCTGCATATATCAAGAAAATAAAACTTAAAAAAATAAGTAAGACATTTAATAAATCAGAATTCCTATCAATGTATGTAGTGTAAATATTTTCATTAGGCGACTTTTCAGAGCAAATTAAAGTGTAATATATGATATATTGTCGAACAACAAAAGGTTTTCGAAAATGTAATGTGCATCAAGTGATGGTAAGTTAATTAGCTTTCATACTCTGCACCTCACCACCTTAGGGTCTTAAAGCATTGCAACCTTGTCAGTGTGGATGAACTGTGTCAACGCCCAGGGCGCAAAGCAGACCGTGGTCTGTGGGGTGAGAAGGAAATGAGGATACAGGCAAGAAGGAATTGGAAGCAGTGGGGTAAAGTCAATAATTAACCATAAAACAAAGGTGACAAAGGGAAGGGAGGATAACATGAGCAATGGCTGGCAGCACTAGCTGGGATGCATGTACCATAGGATGGGTTTAGATCGATATGGAGATGAAAAAAAGTAAGGAACTATCCATAATGTTCAAATCCTGATGTGAACAACATTGTTAGCTACCGAAGGTAACCTTGGTAGAGAGGGTATAATACATTGCATGTAATGTTATCCAACATGCTGTTGTCCAAGGTTTACACTACTATGGTGCATTTTCACAGGTGCCTGATGTGCAAATGTTATCCTTTGTAATACATTGCATTGCTAAATTGCTAAATACTATGTCAAATACATTTGAAATTGACTTCACGTGTTGCACATTATACCAGTAATGGTTAACTTATATTTTTCTAAGTGCAAAAAGTGGTTGCATTTGGACTGTACAGATTTAGCAGTAACTGGGAATATTTTGGACATGCAATTTCACTGTGGTTGTCACAAAAAATGTCCATCACCATTGGAGAGGTTAATATTGCAGTATAATATTATATTGTGTAAACATATATATATATTGATGTATCAAAATGGTGATGTTTGTTGATATTTACATGGGCCATTTCTGAGGTGTTGCAAACAAATATGGATAAAGGAAAGAAGACCAATTTTTTCATTATCCATTCGATCACAACGTAATCTTTGTGGTGTATACATATGTATATATTGTACAAGAATATCTAAAATAATGAGCTGAAAATAACGTGGGTGCTACAGCTTGAATAGTTTAGTAAAGAGAGAAGATGCATGCAGGACACAAATTGATCACAAACCTTAATTAAAATTGAAGTACAGGTAATTGACCTGTTTAGTCTTGGTAAACCAAACAGTAAGCAATTACAGACAAAACTGCAAATGCATATAATGGAATACTTTTAAAGTATGACACGGTTAACAGTGCCATGTCATGCATTACTAATGACACGTTTTCTATCCCGTGCTTTGTCAGAAATGGAATTACAAAAGATGAAGACATTTGAACAGAAGAGCTACTAAGTTATTTTTTTATAAAGTAGTTACACCATAAGTTGAATTCAGTTCTTATATGGCACTTTGTGTGTTGCAGTGCTGCGAAGACAAGTGTCACTCATCGGGTGGTAATCCTGGTGATACTGCAGAACCTGGCCTGTGACTCGATAGTAGAGCCCTTAGACCTAAACTAAGGGCCTCCTCTCTGTTGAGGGAAAATAACTCTTTTTAGCAATATGTCCCCAGACTGTTCAGAACAGACAGTCAAGGAGACCGATCACTCAAAAGAACGGGAACACACACCGCTGTAGACACGGCTGTAAAGGAAACAACAAGGTTTTAATATCAGGTAATGATAATGGGTAAAACAGAGATATATCACAAATAATAATACCTGCACTAAATGGCAGCTAAATCTTCTTCTAGGTATCCTGACTCTGGGGACAGAGATAACAATGAGAAAGTGGTAAGCTCAACTAAACAACAGGAGTCAATGAATGTCTGGTAACTAGGAATGAGCCTATAGTCTTACCGTGTGAAAGGCGTATGAAGAATTTAAAAGGATATGAGAAAGTCCACAACGACTGGTGCAAAACAACAAATAGGTAAGGTTAGTAAGGGGACTAACCCCGACGGCACACGGATCACACTAGAGTCAGGGTGGTGCACGTCCCTGCAGAGCATTCTCGTGCACGAGGAAAAGGTAAGTATCAGGCGGGTAAGAGAACACAACCAGACTTGTAGGTGACATGGATAACAGTAAAGTAAATTGTAACACGGAAAGAAAGTATGAGGTTACCCAGGTAAAGAAATACTTGCAATGTGGCAGAAACCGCTGCAGAGAAGGAATGTCCAAAGCCAATCCGTTTAACAACTGAGATCCGGTACACAGGAAGGAGAGACCAGTGACAAATGCAGATTCAAGGAGGGTAGTCCATGGGCAGGCTGAAGGTCCGGTACACAGGAAGGAGAGACCAGTGACAAATGCAGATTCAAGGAGAGTAGTCCATAGGTAGGCTGAAGGTTTGGTACACAGGAAGGCTGATTATAACAAGGAAGTCCAAAAGGTGAGAAAATGACTACCGCGGTTATGGAACAAGCGGGAGCCTGTAAAGAAGGAGGAACCAGTTACGGAATCCTCAATAGCAGGCAAAGTTTACTGCAAGGAAACAAGGTTCTGAACAAAACCACTGTAATAACTTCGAAAGGAAGCAAACTTCTACATTACGTAGAACGTAAAATACGAGTCAATGCGAGGCTCCACGTTTCCCATTGGATGAAACAACCCAGAAGCCCAAGAATGATGGGAAACGTAGTTCTTCCACATTACAACTCATATTGCTGTAACCTCCAGGGTCTATGAAATGGGGCTGCAAAGCACTGTATTCTGTGAGATAAAAACGTGCCATGTCTGGCAGAACGCCTCCGGACATGATAACGGGTAAGTGTTGATGTCCCAGGAGGTGATCCCAGGGGGGGCCGGCGCTCCCCGTATTATAACAAAAAGCTTGTTGGCCATGTGCTATTGTCCCAGCGCAGTTAAATTGTTTAGCATTGACATGGCATTGGTGGCGCAAACTGATTTGAGTGCGATGTAACAAATAGTATGTAAATATTTTATTTAACCATTAAACGTGGTTGATAATTCATGGTATTAGATCACTGTTTGTATGGATTACAAAGAGAGAAGAGAATTATTAAGAATAACGTTCATAGTGAAATGTCTTTCGAACCCTGGACATACTAATGTAAACATATATGGAATATGTACTTGCTTTAAAGCTTGTAGCTGGAATCTGATTACTGAAATGCATTTATCTATCACTATGAAATAAGAAATGTCTCAGAAATATATTGATTTGCAAATTCCATTTTTCAAGGCTAAAAGAAAAACTTGAAAGTGAAGGCGTGAAGAATGTGCTGAACAAAGATGAAATAAAGGCATGTATGAAAGAATTGTCATATTCATTGCTTAAGAATTGGAATTGTCTGAAAAGTGTACTGTAAATGTTGATTAAAAGTAAAAATAAGATAGTTATTTTCTACATGCAAAGAAATGTACTTTACTGATATAGTAGATTTTCATTATTTTAAAAAACAATTAATCTCAATATGATAGCTGTATTTCACACTTCCTTGAACATTAATATTCTGGGAGGACAAGCAAAACAGTCAGTCCTCAATGTTTTAACAGCAATTACATGGACCCAGTCTTTTCTTACCAATTGTTCTAAACAAATCAGTGTCGGTCCCTACTTATCTCAAGCGCATGCCATGGGATGTGGTGCCCAACAGGGTTAAACCCTTTCTACCATCCACAAATGGGGTATCCCTATTTAATGATGCAATAACCTGATTGTGGTTGACTTAAAAGGGGGTGATGAGACCATATGCGAAAATAATGACTAGTCTCTGTTATAGAGTGAAGGACTCTAACTCCTTAAAGATCAATAAAAGCAAATCCAAAAGGTTTGCGGTAAATGAAAAGCCTAAAAGTTGAACAACCCTCTGCTGGACAACCTCCTTGGTTAACTTGCGAAAACAGAAATGTGTTGTTAAGAACCTAGGTATTTATATTGATTTTGCGCTACTTTAAAGAGCCAAACCTCATCAATAACTTATTATTATTATTATAATTATTAAATAATTATGCTTCATGTTAATAGGAAAAATCTGATATATCCTTCAGTTTCTCTCTCTTTTTCTCTCTCTCTCCAGTTAATGGTTATGAACTCCATCTGCTCTCATGTGGAATATGGAAACTCCTGCTACCTTGGGGTTCCCAAAATACGCTATCACTCTACTTCAGAGAGTGCAAAACAGAGCTGCAAGATTGATAATTAAACTTAATAAAGATGACCATATCAATCAAGTGCTACATAATATTACACATGAACAAAATATGATTTTCTAATACATTGCAGTACAATTTGTACCAGAGACTGTGAACTAATGAAATTGCTGGTTGTGAAAACCACAGTCTGTTTTGTTAATTAATGTTTATGACGAAGACAGGTATATTTAAATTGCAAACTGCGGTAGACCACCTCTTAATGTGATGACAAATGATGGGGGTGTAGACTGTGAATGATAACTTAAATGTGAAACCTAAACAAAAATTCTATGTTCTTTTATCTTAAACAGGAGCATGCATCTAATATTATCAAAGGTAGAAAGAAATCAAACCGAATGTTTCTCTTCTCAAATCCAACATATATGCCAAAATTAAAACTGGAACTGAAAATGAGGATGACTATATTCAGCGAAAGTGATGTGAGTAAAAAACGTTATTGTTTTGAAAAACCCTTTGTCTTGTAATTGTTAAAATAACCCCTAAATGAGAATTAGTTAAATGTACTATATTTTATTGTAGACAAGAAGTTTGATGGAAGCAATTAAAAAAAGCTCTGAAATGTTCTTTGTCCTGTAGAAATACATCACTCATGCTCGATGTGTTAATACCAGAGGTAAGATGATACATGAGTGTAAAATAATTAACCACAGCTTTTTATTAAAAAACTGTCAACGCTTTCTTAAAAAATGCCTAGAATGATTGGGGTGGAGCCGTGTGTGGGCAGTTGCCTGCTGTATTGTTTTATCCCAGCCGAGAGAGGAGTTGCCTCCCCCAATTCCATTCAGGTGCCTAGGAGAGCCTATTTCAGCTATTGAGTTACTGGTACCTGCCAAAACTGATAAACAATCGTTTGGCATAGATAAGTTCCCTGTATTGATGTATGCCAGAATTGTAATGCTCATCTCCTTGACTCCATCAGTACAAAACAATTCCATTTACATTTGATGGCCATGGACTGATGCTGAATCGTTCAAAAACAAAGTGCAAGGTGTTTAGGCCACCAAGAAGCAAGTACGTGAAGCAAACCATTCAGATCGAGGGAAATACAATCTAACAGGTCAATTCCTTTGAATGTTTCTGCCTGAGGCTCACACACTGGAAATTAGTTCAGCCAGACTGAGAAAGTTATTTTTAGGCAGATACAGCTAAACCATAAAAAGGGTTATGGGTGACAGCCCTTAGGCCTGTAATTGATATCTATAAGCTCCAAGTGTGCCAAGCTGAAAATTATGAAACTTAGAAATAAAGACTTGCAAGAGCTAAAACATGAAAACATGAGAAATTACTGAGACTTATTTTTTTTTTTAAATGCATTAAACTCCCTGGGGGTACACTATCAATGCCGCTGCACAAAGAGACAGACCTTGGGCATATTCCACAGATGTTGGCCTCCAGACCTTTGCTCCACTAGATTGGAATCTGGAGTTCCCCTCCCCATGGCAAGTGCAGAGAAATCCTGCAGGATATACTGAGGCCAGAGGGGAAAAGTGTCTCCCTTGGTGCAAGCATGTGAAAAACTGCTTAATTGAACCAGGCTGCCAGCAGCTTTGGATAAACCCACATAACATCATTCGGCAGGGCTAGACGAACAATGACACATGAAATCTACCAGAAGACACAGGAGGATGTTTTGCCATGGGAGAGGGATTCCGCTCAATAGGTTTGTACTGGGACTCAAATTGTCCAATGGTTATAAACAGTATCTGGACTGACATGGTCCTGAGCTGGCAAGGGCGCTCTTGGTTAGATTTATATGTGAAAATGTACCACTAGCTTTGAGTACTCACTGCTGGGGTATTGAAAATGACAGATGCATATCCTCAATGCACAAATATCAGAGAGGTAGAGTTGCATTTTATGCGACTCTGGCCAAAGTACATCACTGTAGGAGGCCCTTTTTTATCACACCAAACATCCACAGCACTTATGATGCCTTAGTAGCTAGTAGTAGAAGTGAAAACGTGGACTTTATAAATATGCTGTAATAAATTGCATGTTTAAGTCTTGGTTAATTAGGCGAAAGGTGGAACAGTAGCTAACCACAGCCAGTCTATGCAACAGATATGTCTATTGTAATGACATACCTGGGTTTCTATGTTTCCACATTTAGCTAGCCAAAAACTACTAGACACATTACATAATTAACAGCTGCTGACTCCGACATTCAATATTCACGAGATATGTCAGTATTATTGATTGTCTTGTTGACTTTTATTTACCTTTGATATTTTAACAAGGTAACTAATGTTTTTTTTGCGCTAGGCACAGGCTATGGGATGTATTGACCTAGCCATTAGGGCAAGTCTGTTTCTATAGACTCTTTTAGTGTTTGATTGACTATAAGATATTTGATCTTTAACCGATAACTGCACTTGCATATGTATCTTGATTGTTTTAAAATTGATTTGTCACAATGTGTACTTAATGGCAATTGGTGAATAACATTTATTGATTATTTAAAGAATTACCAGAATGATCACAATTGAATATTAGTACAGTTTACGTTAAGTATGCATTTAAATATTCATACAAAATATACAGTGTAGTATTAGATAGGGTTTAAAGCAATAAATATGCTTTCTGAATAGCTGCATTCATTGTACTGATTGTTGTGAAGAGAAATTGAAAGTTTGTCTGGATAGTTCGCTAGTAAGATCGAAATAATCATGGGGCCTCATTACACGGTAGGCGGTAACCATGGCGCTATTAGCGCCATGGTTGCTGCCGGTACCGTACCGAGTCCGCCTTGGTGGATGGCGGAATTACCGCCCTACTCCAAGGTGTGCGGGGGCGGTAATTCCCCATTCACCAAGGCCCTTCCCCATTCCCATTTTTGCCCCATAGGGCATAATGGGAATGGGGAAGGTGCTAATTATGGTACTGCAAATTGCGGTACCGTAATTAGCTCCGAGGTCCCTTTGCGGGTCCCGTCCTTAACGCCTGGAAAAACCAGGCGTTAAGGGAGGACCCGCAAAGGGACCTCGTAGTAAGGCGGTAAGGGTTTACCGGTACCGGTACCCTTACCGGTACCGGTAAACCCTTACCGCACAACATGTAATGAGGCCCATTATTACAATCCTAGGAACCTCTAATCACGTTCTGCATATGTTAGGTGTAAGTATAGCAGATTCCCTAGCCTCAGATATTTGGCTATGATACAAAAAATGTTTGTAATTGTGGGGTAGAAAAACACCTCAACCTGCCAAACTTCTGGCATCGAACACCCTGTACTTCACCACTAATCTTTCCATGGGGACTGATTTTTCGGGCCGAGATTTTATTAAAATGTATTCAAACCCCTAACTTCATTGCAGACTGATTATAGTAAAGTGCAGTTGGCTTAGCATATGTCAAATGGAATACATTGTGTTTAAATAATATAGTCTAAAACAGAAAAGATCTAACTATTACAGCCTGGACTAAAAATGTATATAACATATCTAATAATTAAGTTTGTATGAGATGTGATAATTATATTATGGAGGTTTACATCACACAGCACTAAAATTTGAAGGTGCTCTTGAGGTTGTGAAAAAAAGGGCAGTTGGTCAGGTTAGTTGGAAAAGGGAAAATGCAATATAGCTTGGTTTGTAGATGTATGCACACTGCAAGTACCATGATATCAGCAGGCTGGATTGTTTCTAGGTTTCATGTGTAGAGAAAGTAGAGGCATATATGTTAATCTTTAGAGCTACGATTTGTGCGCCAGAGTTGCTAGGATACATTGGCTCGGACAGTAGATAGTGGATCAGAATATTATAAAAGGTGAGTTCATAGTAGGGGTTGCGTATAGGCATATTCCTGGTGGCGTCCCTAGGGCCAACTCAGCTTACTACAAGGTGAATTTGGAATATGCAGGAGCCAGTGGCAAAACAATTAAATTGAGTACTGAAGACATACAAGACAGCAGAGCACTAATTAATTGGCGAGCCGTAGGACCAAATGGCTGTGGGACCACAGGGTAGAAAACATAAGCAGGACAAAAGTGCATTGTGACACATGGGTGGAAATAACATCGACATAATCTCAACCGGTCACCAGGAAGTTAAAATTACAGTGGTAAGTTAACAAGCTTAACAAATAATAAAGCCAAATATATCGAGGAACAATACAGCCTAGCAGGGCATAAAAAGGTCATAACAAGACATTACTAAGAATTAAATGTCATAGCAATTCAGGATAAGCAGGGCAACTAATCCTCATTAGCCTCACTTTCATTATTTTTATCTACATCTCTCAAGCTGTCTCTCATGATCTTGAAATCATGGTTCAAAAGTCAATTAATAAACTTGGGAAATGTTGCTGAGTCCGAAAAGTATAGAATTTTATAATGTTTCAACGCAGTGGTTATTTGGATCTAAGAGTGGAAAGACTGGCTGCAAAACACTACTATGTTCTAGGCCGCTTTGTTGATCTCAAGCCACCCCTTTGCACTTTTGAGGGACATGTGCACCAACCACCCCACTGTGCTGACACCGACACACTCCCATCCACACCCATGTCATGCCGCCCAACCTCCAAAGACAATTACCTGTTTTAAGCCAGCACTCCGTTGTAGACGCATGTCAAACTCTTGTCTGTCTGTGAGTTTTTTCATGGCGCTGTTGTGAGTGTTGCACTTCCCCTAGCAGTCTGCAGACCATAGTCAGGTTATTTGTATGTTTACAATGTTGCACAATTGATGATCAGTTAAAGTAATAGTGACCAAAATGTGCCATTTTGTTTACTTTTTGCAGATGACAATCAAAATTCTCCAAAAATGTGAAGGACTGAACCGCTATGAAGCTGAACGTATGCTGATCTGTGGATGCACTTTAATTTGTGGAGAAGACACATAAAAAGAAAAGTAGTACAAGAAGTTACTATTTATTATTGGTAGCACAGTTTAATTAGACCTTTGCAGGTCGAGTGGTGGTATGTAAACCATTGACTAAGCTGGGATGGTCATGCTCTGCTGAGACGACATTAATAAACGTGATATATATACATTCTACCTAATGTTTTTACGGTTCATTTGCACTATTATATTTGTTATATGTATTTAAATAATAATTATTGTTGTCATAAGATGTGAGAGTCATGCTCTAGTGAAAATAAATATTAAAAATTGAGGTGTTATCATATGTATATATATACATATATAATTGTTAAATTCAATGCTTTTATGGTTTGTTTGCACTATTATATTTGTTTTATAATTTATTTATGTATTTAAATAATAAATAATTTTACTTTAATTGAGTTGGTGCAGTTTGATATTCATTCATGTTTACTAGACGTATACAGCAAAGTGATTGTTGAAAGGGCCAAGAAAACAGTAAACTAATCCACTGTAACAAGCGTTTATTGAGAGCATTTCAGTAAAAGATTAAAAATAAAAAATGTTCTGCATTTTCAGTTGAGATTCTAATTTTAGATAAGAGATTAGTGAGGTGGGGTAGCAACACTCGCTGCTGGGATCTACAGGTTGCCGGTCCGAATCCCAGAAAGGCCAACTTAAACTTTCAACGTTCTGAGACAGACAAATGAGTAACAACTTTGGTTGGGTGACTTTGTATGCAAATATGTTATATGTAAAGCGGTTATAACACGTCATTATTGTCCGTTTGAAAGCAGAGGCAGGCTTATGATAAAGTGAATTGAAATTAAGACAATGAATTAGAAAAATAAGCACACGATTAGCATCTAGATCAGCTAATATGCCATTAATTAATAACAATTACAAGGCCACATTAATCTTAATATATGATTATTGTATGCAAGAAAAGATAATTTAGTAGGAACAAGGAAACGTTTAAATTAGAGACGACCAGTTTAAAAAAAAGTAATTCGAAATTAAACAGAAGGTTATAACAAGGAAACATGCTTTTACATTAATAATACAACTGAGACTATGGTAAAGTGACCATGGTTATTATGAGATGGATATAATAAGAAATGTACTCCTTTCATCCTTTGTACAATAAATAACAGATTTCATTTAATACAATTTGGATGATGCTTAATTAAAATAAACATTTTTAAATATTGAAAAAGAATGAACTATGTAGTTGAAGACAACTGCAGAACGTTTGAAGGCCCTTCTCTGCTTTACTCGCTGTCAGAGGATTCTACTTATACCCAGGCCATATTGTGTAATGCACAGGCGACAGACAGCTAGCAGCCGCTAGGTGACGCCCAGTCTTTTTATGGTCGTGAGGCTATTTCTTCACTTGCTTAATGTCTTTGAAGTCATTTAAACAGTAAATTTGACATCAGCTAGTCCCGCGAGGGGTGAAATGCTGTGGCATGCTGGAGTTCTAAGTGCGTATAACCGTTCAATTGCTGAAAGGTATGAAACATAAGACAAGAGACTAAGAGGTGAGATGCCTGAAATAATTGTGAAGCAATGAAAAAACGGATTTGAAGCAGATATAAAGCAATCTAGGTGGCATGCCACGTTAGAATTGACACTGAAAAGGGACTTTCAGGCCCTGCTTTGTGAATAGGTCATAACAACTAACACCAGGGATTTCCCATCTAAAGTATTGCTGCAATGGTAGCACTTCAGACTACAGTGCATGAGGTTGAAAGTTTTAGCAAGCAGTCGGAATTATTTTTTTTTTAATTTGATTTATTAACATCTCACAATGATTGTGAGGCTTTATATTCACTTGTTTAATGTCTTTAAAGACATTTAAACATTAAA
The DNA here is from genome assembly GCF_040938575.1 of Ambystoma mexicanum. Classification (NCBI taxonomy): domain Eukaryota; kingdom Metazoa; phylum Chordata; class Amphibia; order Caudata; family Ambystomatidae; genus Ambystoma; species Ambystoma mexicanum. The sequence goes on from NC_090927.1 coordinate 92,615,221, forward strand.
TTTGACATCAGCTAGTCCCGAGATTGGTGACATGCTGTGGCATGATAAGTGCTTAAACTATGCATTTGCTGAAAGTGTTTCAATATAAAACAATGCAACAATGATTGAGGGGTTATTTTTCACTGTTGAATGTGTTTGAAATCCTTAAAACTGCACATTTTACATCAGCCAGTCCAGAGATTGGTGGCAAGCTGTGGCATGTGCCACATGTCACATTCGGCTCCTACCCCTTCTCCATCTTTCTCCATCTCTACATCTATCTCCATACACTCAACACACAACTGCAAAATGCACATACCTTCAAACTGTACACATATTCTCTGACTGCACAGAGCCACAAAATGCACACACACCCGTGCTATGGTGCCTTTAAGAGAAACAGTGCTGAGACCTCAGCATGTCTTCGAAATAAAGGGGGCATCACGCTACGTGTCCAGTTCAGGGCACGAGCAGACCCCGATACACAAGCACCGCTTCCTGGGTGTCATTATGGGAGAGGCAAGGTCAAGTCTAGTGGCCCGTGTGCCTGAAAGCACACAATAACCTGCCCACTATGCATGCAATCACAGTATGCATAGCGGCTCACAGTGCAAGCATTAGACCTCCATCCACACAATGCAGATAAATCCTCATAATGCACATATATGCCAAACTGTGAAAGGCACCTGCAGTGTGCCTAGACCCCCTTACTGCACTTAATGCACACACACATTCCGCCTAACCCTTTGCATACATCTACCCACTGCGTATGCACCCACAGACTGTGAAAGCCCTCACACTCTGAACATACACACATATACACCGACATGCCTCACAACTCAATGGCTACACAATAGACAAAACTCCTGGGTTTTCCAAAGGTTGCTTAAGAATATCTTCAAACACACCCTCTCGGAAGAAGACTTTATGAACCAACCTCACTTTCTTAACTGTGTCAAATCCACCTTTTCAGAAGGGCCCCCCCCCACATATCTTACCGATTTGAAGCTACCCCGTCAGCAGAGGAAAGATATTGCAGTCATGTTACCATATAAAACAAAACTTTATCACTTCCATTGAAAGCAGCAGAGAAAGGATCAGTGGATATTTATTAACCCAATACCACTTTCTGATGGCCATGATTATCAGGGGTTGGAAAGGGTTAATCTATATATTTGACCAGCTCATTCACCTCTTATATGGAGATGGACGGTCATGTGGTACAAGTTCGAAATACATGCTCATTGCCTTGAAGTTGTCATAAGGTGACACACTGTTACTCATCAGATCACCTTAATATATAACCATAAAAGCCAATAATATGTTCTTTGTAGATGCTTCTTGTATTGAGTGCATTTCTCCTCAAGATTCCAGGCACTCATGGACCAAGTCACATGATCTGTGTATACACTGTACAGTCCGAGAGGTGGACTGGCCTATGGGGAACTCTGGTGAGATCCTGGTGAGCCTCGGCCTCTTTTCAGTGGGTGCCTTGTTTTTCTGCTCCCCTTACACTCTCTCTCCCAGTCATCCCATCCCTTTCTTCCATGTCACCTCATCCCCACAAACCTTTCAAGCAAAGCATTAGCTATAAAACTTACATTACAATATTTCTATTCTATATCCATTTTGTGTCATGTGTAACTACCTTTTAATGGTCTATAGTCATTTTTTCGACTGCAATAATGTCGAAAGTCATTTTTTCGAAGAAAAAAATGTCGGAAAAAAAAAATTTGGAATTTTTTTTAATGCATTTTTTTCTTCGAAATGGGGGGTTCCCCCCCAACCCCCCTTTTTTAAATTTTTTTTTGTTTTACCCATTTTTTTTTTATCCCGAACCCCAAAATAAATATATAATTTAAAAAAACGGAATTCGACATTACTTTTTCGAAAAAATGACCGACCACCCTTTTTAATCCCTCTATAGGGGCAAAAAGTCTTCTAAATCCCTATTTAGAGCAATCTTTGCCCATTTTCTTTGGTGGAGGACCCCCAAATCTTACTCACTACATTCACTTGCACAGCGTAATATGGGACCACTTTGAAAAACAATTCCAAGGTCACTTTTGGTTCTCAGTCCACCCCAGTACAGTCCCCTTACTGCTACTGTACCTGGCTTGATGACATCAGTACATTCAATGCTACAGTCTCTCTGACAGCACTTCTGCCCTTCTGGACACTCAAAATCACAGGTGCAGGTGGTTTCCACTGGAATAATGTCGCACAAGTTGTCCGGCTTGGGGCAGGTCCCGGGTCTCTCTGGAAAGAAGAATGCAACATGTTGATAATTAACAGCAGGAAAATCATCGGCTGCAACTTGAATGTAACAATACATTTCTCTAACATAGTTTTCAGTTTCCTAAGTCTATGAGCTCCATAACAGCAGGGGCTATTAAAATACCCCTCATTTGTGCCAACAAGACAGTCCACTGCTTTTGTCTCCTCTTCTGGGAGGTTGCTCAAGGTTTTTAGAATTTCTGAAATGTGTTTAGAAAAATGATTTAGGCTAGGAGGGGCCTTTTGGAGGTTTGTGGAGTTCAAGACCTTAATGATTGAAATAGTTTCAGATTTGTTGCTCTAAAAGGGGTAGAGAATTGAATTCCTGTGGCACCCAGATATTTGTAGCAAAGCTTTCCATATCCCAATGACGAGTTTGAGAATATGGCCACAATGCCGCTAGCAGATGTAGGCCACTATACGACATTAATAGCAGATCTACAGCAGTTATCAAGGAATGAATCAGGAAAGTGATCACTTTCAGCCTGGAACACATCCTTAATCATACCAAACCCTCTGTACCATCATTTTGAATTCCATTTAAATTACATAAAAACTCCATCTCACGACCAGGAAGACCAGTTGTTCCTATCTGGGAATTGCTGCACGAACTACTTTTCTACAATGTTTGTGTTCTACAACTGGAACCTACTTGAAGGATACACTACCACTGATTAACTTAGTGGAAGACACACCAATCAACCCTCTTCATGGTTATGATGGATGCTGAAGCCTTATATATATATACATCCTCACTGGGCACGAGGAATACAGCACACTAAGAATGCATTGTAAGGCACTTACCTGTATCCAGTATACAGAATTGAATTCTAACTTGAACATATGAGCAACACTTATTATGTGTTTATAATATGCTCTACCAGCAGCATAGCATAAGGGAACAGCCATGGGGGCTGAGTTTTCCCATATTATTTCCATCATATTCATGGCAGCATTTAAAAACAAATATCTATTAATGGAAAGAAATCCCTGTTGTACTCAACTCCCTATGTGGAAATGTTAGGAAGAGGAGGTTTACTTAATTCATTTGGCACCCTTGAGGTGCTCCAAGGATTTTGTAATGGTTCATAATATTCAGTGCTGACAAAACTTAATCTTATTTTTAGTTCTTGGTTCCATGTAATTACATAGTTTTAAATTTGAAGGTGGTAGGTTTTATTAACTTATTTTGAATGAACTAGTTTCAATGTTTTGTTTCTTTGTGTGGGTATCCCATGCTCTCTCTCCTTTCCCCATGCCTGTCCATGTCCCTCGCCCCTCCACACCCACAACGCAGGCCTACCCTATGCATATATATGTCTTTATAGTCGGCCAAACTGAGTCAACATGCCTAAAATATGTGATCACTGCACACTGTTACAGTGTCTGTCCTGCCCATATTCTACTCCTTGACATCAGACACAAATAGGTTTAAGGAACTCTTGGTGGCAACAGTAAAGACAGACACAAGTGAATATTTTCAAGGGTTTTTATTTTATCCATGTACAGGTTGGAAAAACACCTAATCTAACCCAAATCTAAGATGGGAGCAACCTTCGACCATCAAATGAAAAATAAGGCAGTCCTTGTGGAGTCTGGTCAAAATAAAAGGGCCTATACTACAAACCCTATTGCCAGTCATTAGAACCTATATAGAAAGCATGTGGGATAAGCGGTACAATAAAGAAAAGAAATGTTCAAAAATAATAGCCAGGATGTGCTAGTTAGGGGTTTCCCTTCCCCGCGTTTTGAGCATGGTATAAGGTGGCACTTCTGAGCACAGCACACACTCGAGCTTTCCCCAGCACGAGTTGACAGTTCGGCTTTTCAAGCTATCAGGCTCTTCCGATTGTTGAGTCTCTTGGCACAAAAATGCTCTTTCCTTCTCAGACCTGATGTATTGTACAAACTTAAAGTACCTTTCAAACAATCGTTGGGGTGATAATGGTTCAGCCTTGGATCCCCCTCTTCCAGGTGCAGACCTCTCTAGATTTTCTCACGACACCTTAAAGTTCCGTTTACACGGTAGTGGGGTGATAATGAACCTCCCCTTGGATCTCCCTCTTCTGGGTGTAGACCCCGCTCATTTCTTAGCCTCCCTTGGTCGGGTTCACCTTGACTTCTCCTTCACTGGGTCCCTCTCTTTGGGTGCAGACCCCGCTTGAATATCAGCCTCCCTCCCATCAGGTTCACTCTGGCTTGTATTCAAAGACATTTTTCACGCTTAGCCTCCCTCGGTCAGGTTCACCTTGACTTCGCCTTCACTGGGTCCCCCTCTTCTGGCGTAGACCCCTCTTGAATATCAGCCTCTATCCAGTCAGGTTCACTCTAGCTTGTATTCTGAGAGTTTCTTCATGCTTCCTTTCACATGTAATTGGGGTGATGACTTCTCACCCCCTGGATCTCCCTCTGTCAGGTTTAGACCCCTCTTGAGTGGTTGCCTTCCTCAGCCGGGTTCACTACGGCTTTCTCACTCAACGTTACTTATAGCATTTTGCACGTCTTAATGTCTGAAATAACTTGGTACCAGAAACCAACACCCGGACCAGCAGGTAAGTTACTTGTAGGTTTATTGGTAGATATATGTCAGGAAGACACCGGCACGTCCTTGCATGCCAGCTTACACTCTCCAACTGTAACTGTTGGAACCGCTGTTTAGAACATAACACCATAGCAGTCTACATTCACTGACATCACAGCATTCCAGGGTAAGTGATGTCACCAGCCCTCAGAGATATACTACAACAATGTCCTTTTTAATACTGTTCAACGTGACATTCCTCTGCCAGGTTCACTTTCGTAAAAACACTGTTTCTTGGGTCTTTTAGACTTTTACCCTCATTATTGGCATCCCTCCAGCTGGATTCACTCTTGCCATTTCACAATTCCTTTTCCCCTCTCTACTTTGCTGGTCAAAGACTTTCGAATGTACAGAGGATTTTACAATTTGGTTAAAGCCCTCCTAAGTCCTTCTGGTATCGGTAGCTTCAGCCCTCCTAAGGCCTTCTGGTATCGGTAGTTTCACAAGTGTGGGATTTACCAGAGTCTTTCAAGTGAACACCCACAGGGTGCCGGACCCCTCTTGCAGCTGGTTCTCCCTTGTCATTCAAATGTTCTTTGAACTTCCCTTCTTTAGCCACTTTTTCAACACAGTTTGGTTTCTTATCAGCTGCCTCCTCGACTCACCGACTGTGATGAACTGCTTGGGTTCTTTGGCATCCGGAGTCATGGACGGTACCACGGTAGCAGGAGCCTCCATCTGTCCTGCTTATCTGCGTAGGCAGGTTTTGTGTACCATTGGCATCTGCTGCTACACACGTTAGCTATTGTCCGCTGGCTTACAGTTTTGCCAGGGGGTTCTGCAGGTCTGGATCGGAAAGGACAAGGTTGCTTCTCACCGTGTTGCCCTCATTGGTTCTTGCCACCTTTCTCCTCCTCTTGAATTGCTGTGCTGGGTAAGCTGTCTCGTTGTGCGTTCTGCCTTGCTCATACTGTGCTCTTGTGCTCCACCTTTTATCCCTGTGGGGAAAGAAAAGAGGCATCAGGTGTGTGAGGTGCTGGTCAATTGTCTGACTTTGCCTGACCTTTGGGTTGGGACATGTCAGGTAAACAGTTTTATTAGTCTGTTGTCTTTCGGGGGGTAAGATAGTGTATGTCGAAAAGGGGGAGAGGTTAGGGTGTCTTTGTCCTACGGAGTAGGATGGGGAAAAGGTGCTACATGGGATGACAACCCTCGTGCCAAGGGTTTGGATAAACTCAGAAGGGTGAGGTTGACAGGGTTTGTGAGACAGGCGGGAATTACCAGGATTATTGTTATGACGTGAACAGGGGGGACTGTGGGAATGATAATGTTTTGTCTGAGCAAAAGGGGAGTGTGGGAAATAATAATCAGAGGGACAGGATGGAGAAGGACTGGGAGTATTCGGGTATGCAACAGAAATACACGGATTGTGGGAGATGTAGTTTCCCACGGCACTGAGGTTTGGGTTCTGAAATGGCTCACAACAATAGTGTGGGGAATACAAATAGACAGCGGCTTCTTTTGCAACTAATATTAAGTTATATTTTAAAACTGTTGCTTGCCCATCGTGACCAGAAGGGCCTTTCAGCACTTTTGTGCTTTTAAACATAATTTTAGAGACTTGTGCTCCATTTTACCCGCTGCCTGCACTCAGGTAGGTTTGAGCTGCTAATTTCTTTGCATTTCGCATGTTTAGCATTGTGTTTTACTTGTGCTCTTGGAGTCTCGCAATTGTTGTTGCTGGCCTGGTTTTTCCCACTGCTTTATCTCCATTATCCCCGATTGGCCCTGTTTCATGACCCTCGTGACCATGACCTCCCTTTTCTGTGACTCCCCCAGGGCAGTAATGCCCGGGCAGCCAACTAAGGGGTACAGCGAAGGGCACCTCCCTTTGTGCAGCTCATTTCCCTTTTTGCCCCTGTTCTCCTGCGACATCTGCCATAGACAACCTACAGCAAATGAGAAATTAATTGTGCTCTGGGCGGGGAGTACAACCATTCCTGTACTCCAGTAAAACCCCACCACTCTAATTACCTTGTTACCTAATTACCTGGTTTCCCTCTCTGCTCTGCCTCCATTAGCCCTGATTGGCCCTGTCCCACGGCCCTCATGACCATGACCTCCCTTTTCTGTGGCTCCCACAGGGCAGCACTGCCCAGGAAGCCAACTAAGGGCTACATCAAATGGCGCCCATCTCTGGGCAGCTCATTTCCCTGTTTGCCCCTATTCGCCGGTGGACGTCTGCCGCAGATAACCTACAGCGACTGAGAAGGTAAGATGGTCTGGGTGGGGAGCAAAGCCATTACTGTACTCCAGTAAAATCCCACCACTCTAATTACCTTGTTACTTAATTACCATATACATACTTGCTTCTAGCACAATTGTGTGAATTAGCCCTTCCTCGCATCGACGCTAATTGTGTAAGTTAGCCCTACCTCGCACATAGCCTAATTGTGTAAGTTAGCTCTACCTCTCATCTAACCCAATTGTGTAAGCCCTATTTCGCATCTGCAAGTTAGCCCTACCTTGCATCTAGTCTAATTGAGTAAGTTAGCTCCACCTCACATTTAGCCCAATTGTGTAAGTTAGCCCTACCTCGCATTTCTAGCCCAATTGTTACAAGTTAGCCCTACCTCGCATCTAGCCTAATTATGTAAGTTAGCTCTACCTCACATCTTGCCCAATTGGTTAAATTAGCCCTACCTCGCTGTGATGCTGGAAATGCATCGGAGGGACAGGGCCTCCGTATCCTTGTCCTTTACTGCTCTTTATCGTGTGTTCTGTCGTGTTTTCCGCGCAGGAGTCATGTGGGACTCCTGGCGGTGCAGCTCTCTTTATTTTTGGTTTGGTGAACGGACCTGTGGGATACCCTTATGGCACCCATGGGTGGGGGTACAACCCTGTGCCCCTAGTGTATGTTTTTGGGCGCCTGTGGGTGGCCCGCAGAGCAGGGTATGGGCTGGTGGCAGCTCCATGCTGAATTTGACAGGTGCAAAGAGTATCCTCCATTTTGGGATTCCCCGGCCCTGACATTGGGATCAGTTGATCCCTGACGGAAAACAAGATGGCCCCTGTGGCCTCTTGCTTTCTATTACCCATTACCTTGTTTTCCCAAAGTCCTGGGAAGCCCTGACTCTGTCCCTTCCACCTGACTGGCTGTTGGGTGGAAATGCCATATATGGTGTTGTTGTGAAGGCCCGGCCAGACTAGCTGGAGCCTTCCCGGTGATGTATGTTGTGGGTACCTCCTGTGGGTGGGACCTGGGTGAATAGAGTGTGTGACGAATATGCATTCTGTGTTGTGGGTGTCTAGTATCTGGTGGTTGACACAATGACTGAGACAACCCTGCCCGAAACCGGTATGAATGCGGCTTGGAGTGTTGAATGGCTCGGTACTTCTCCCAATACACATAACTTGTATTGAGTGTCTGGAGAGAAGTGACTGGCCTGAATACCTTGTGCGCCTGATTGGCTGCCTGCCTGCATGAATGCCCGTAGTCGTGATTGGATGCTCGAGTGTGACCCAGCGGAATGAATGGGAGATCAACAGTATATCTGGGGACCCCTCACTGCTAGGAATCGTGTTCAGAAGCTGAAGTCCACTACGACGAGTAACTGGAGTAACTGACGCTTGACCTTGAAACACCCGCTGGACGAGAAGAAGTGCTTTGGCTCTCCATCGCTATCTGAAGGCCGCTGTGTTTCCAAGGACTGACCCAGAGAGGACGTGGTAAGGCGCCCTCTTCCCGAGCTACGAGGGACCATCGTACACAGCTGATCTTTGCCAACGCTCCCTGGTAGACAGACCTTCGACAGGCTGCCGACCCGATACGGGGACTGCTGCGGAACTCCAGGGCGAAGCACCCGGACTGTTGTCCGCCACTGTCGATGACCGCCGTCACCGACCGGAGCCGCCGTGCTCCCGTTTGCCTAAGAACTTCAATTGATCATCGGACGCTCTCGTCTGCATCGTCATCCGCTTTTCTCCCGCTGGAGAAGGCCCGACCGTCGACGCGCCGAGGAGCATCCACCGGTGGGTTTCCCGCCACCTAAAGACCACAGAGACGCCGACGATTCGACACCCTTGCTGGGCCACAGTTCTTCATCATCTCTTTGCGGTCCAGAACTATCGTCACCGAGGTGCCCCGCACGCCTCTTCCTTGCAGGATGCCAGCGCTCTGTCGTCGACGAGCACCGCTAGGAACGAAACTGCCACTTCCCTGCCGTAGTTCACCCTGTTCACCGTCGGACGTACGACGACCCGTGACTCCCGCCTTAAAGGGAGGGCACTCAAGAAGGGCCGTTGATTCCCCCACACCGAATGCCAAGTTCCCTGACACCTCTCGACGATCCGTGGCTCCCGCCTGAAAGGGAGGCACTCAAGAAGGATCGGTCGGCGCATCGTCGGAGAACTCTACTCCACCAGGTACATTGGGGGGGTAAAACCTTAATAGGAAGAAGTAAGACTATCGAACATTATATGGACTGGGCTTGTGCTATATATCTTTATTTACAGGTTGCCCAATTGGGGGGATCTCCACTCAGAACTGCGCCTAGCGGTAGGGGTCAGTGTTCTACCTATTGTTCCAACCATCTTACGTTCCTGCCTATCTCTATTGCTGGTTTCCTCGTTTTTAATCTGTGTGACATTTTAACTGTACAGTTGATGCACTTTAATGAGATTTCGATAACATTAGTGGTACCACTTTAGACTTGTATATATTTATCATTATTGACTTCCGAGTACAAAGTGCGTTATTGTGATCGTGTACATACCTTTGAATATTAATTATATAAAGACTGTTTTCAGTAATACAGTGTGTGGGCATTCCTTTGTGGGGGTTCGGGGACTACACTGTACTTAAGAACCAGCCTGCATCACCTCCTGAGAAGCTAGGCCTTGATTGCTTGTCTATTGCTACCTTATAGAGAATCTTGGCTGGTGTTCGCTGTGCCTCTCCTCTACCATATAGAGAGCGGAAGTACAGACACCGCCTACCAGTCTTTACATTCGCATATAGCCTAATTGTGTAAGTTAGCCCTACCTTGCATCTAGCCTAATTGTATAAGTTAGCCCTACCTCACAGCTTGCCTAATTGTGTAAGTTAGCCCTACCTTGCATAAATAAGTTAGCCCTACCTCCTTTTTAGCCTAATTGTGTAAGTTTAATCTACCTCACATCTAGCCCAATTGTGTAAATTAGCCTTACTTCACTTCAATAAGTTATCCCTACCTCCTTTCTAGCCTAATTGTGTAAGGTAGCCTTTCAATGGATGCTTTGAATCAAATTGTTTCTTTCGGAAGGACGTATGCCTCAGGAGCTAGACGAACTTTCCAGCCACAGTATATGTTTTGAAACTATGCATGCTTGTAAAACCACCAACAAACTCCCAAAAATTCTTATGACTCACCCTAAAACACAGAACATTATACAGCATACCTTTACCACAACAAAACACTAGACCTTTACAAACCACCATGAACTACACACATTAACAAGAAACCAAACCATCCATAAAATACACACAAACCCAAAATCACTGCAAGTCTACAACTACTAACAAGGATAACAAACCAGCACATAGTGACCGATGTCACCAAACTGAAACTACCAACAGCACCTCAAAGCACTTACGGAGGAGTGTACTGTCCAAGACCAATTTACATCAACATTAACAAAAAGCTCTCACAATGTTATGGATCCTTTGGTCAAGTAATTCATGTTATCAACCACAGCAAGAAACTGTTAACAACAGCATGAGCATAAGACACTGAATTTGACTGTCCTTGTAGCAAGAAATACATGCCGAAAACCATATACCCATACACATGAATATAAGTCAGCACCATTCACGTGTCATGTGTAAGACACTCACTCAGTAACGCATATAATTCAAATTAATCATACTGAAGATGACTTTGGTGGGTCATTGGGTGATTGAATTGGTCCCCCATAATATATGGACTACTGAATATGACCTTCGACTTCCCAGCACTGAGCAGCGATGGGCACAGTGCCTCATATCACATGTGCAGGGCCTGAATGAACATATAGAATGGTTTCTTAGGTCAGATGAGCTTAGCCTGCATGCCCAGAAATTCTGACTTATGCTTTTGTTCATACTGACTGCAAAACCGAGTGATAGCCCTCCCTTCATAAGATGCATGTAGGAGGTTTCAAGTAGGTCTTCTGTATTTTTAGAATTAACCTTTGTGAATATGTGAATAATGGTATTCACCTTTCTCGGGAGTAGTAGCGGCCGTGTGGCACTTTCTTCAATTAAGGGAGGCAGTATCAAAACTTACTTGGGGGTGGGAGGCAAAGCGATGCTGGCAACAAAAGCAGGGACTTTATTTCTTCTCCTTACCCACAGAGGAGATTCCGGGAGGCCCAGGGCTTAGGTTCCAACACGTGTATGGTGTTCTTATTTTCTCTTCCCCGCAAACACATTAATGTCTTCCCATTGTAGCCCAAAGCAGTGCAGACTTGCGGGAAAGCGCCTTAAGGTGCTGTGAGCTACACAAGCAGGCAGGCGGGTCCAGGCACTATATACAGCACACATCCATGAGTGCAGCAGACCGGGACCCTTGTCTGCGGTGCATGGCTCCCTAACCTTGATGCCCATCATGCAGCGGTTATGTACTAGTGCAAAGCGGACACCTGAGGCTCCTGTCAGGGCCACACACAAGCACACAATCATTGCAAACATTTGACATCGGAGGTGCACCTCAATACAAAATGGAGTCTCTGCACCCCACACGCGAGCTGAAAATGTCCAGTGGACAGACATGCAAGCAGTCCCTTGGCCGTTCCCAGCACATGTTTTTTACAACACAACACTAAAACAACTGCCGATGAAAGAGTGGTCCAAATCTGTGATGCCTCTTGTTGTGGCCGTGCAAATGATCACACCAGGCAGGAGATTGAGTCAGTGTGCTTTTATTCACACAACACATGTAACGCTGTCTTTATACACACATCACCTCTCTGCATACAGTGCAGTAACTGGTGGCATCATTGACATAGTCCTGCTGGTGGTTCCTGTATTGAAGGCAAGTTGTAGGCCCATGGCAGGAGGTTGCAAGGGAGAGCGTGGGGTAGCCTACCTTTCCGTTGCTCATAATCTCGTGGTTGTTCCTGCGGGACCCGGCACAGGACTCTCTAAAGGTCCTTTTCTCTACATACCTCCTTTTATTGGACAAAGTTTGTCTTACTCAATCACGTAGTCGTACTTTCCTGGTCTTCTTCTCTCTCTCTGTGGTTGGCTGCTCTCTGCATTCTCTTCTCGCAATGTTGCAGCCCTTTCACTGGTTCTCTCTTGCCTCGTCGCATTCCTCTTGGACTGCTTTCGGCTTGGGAGGGTGTCCCTAAGTCCTCCATCTCTGCATGTCAAGACTGTTCTCCCATGGTTGGGTTCTCTTTGGTCAAGCTCTTCTCTTGACTTCTGTGCTCTTGAGTTACAGGCTGAATGCTACATCTGTCTCGCTTTTGCATAGTGCTACCCTCTCTAAGTTCCGCCGCTTCCAGTCTTGGGTGCATACATGGATGTGTCCCTCGCTGCACCACACTCAATGGTCTGCTGAACTTGGAGCCAGTCTCAGGATCTCTGTGCACCATTTTAATCTTTATCAGATCTCCTTCTCGGACTGTGCTTTGTTGAAGCTTTCTCTTTCAATATCCCTTCATGTTATCTTTGCTCTTTTTAACTTGCCATAGCAATTCTTCCATGTCCACCTTTTTATCCTCTCTCATACTTGCCAACCATGGCAGGACCAGGATGGAGGCTGCCCTGCGTCCTCTGAGAAGATGGAACAGCAACATATTTGTGACCCCGTTGGGGGTGAGGTGATGAGCAGCTACAGCTTCCTCGACTGTGCAGAGCGGGTCCAGTCCTGCTGCTGTGGCTATCTGCAAGGTTCCCTTAATTAATCTGTTGGTTCGTTCGACCAACCCATTTGCTTGTGGGTGATATGAAGCTGCTTTGATTTGCTTGATGTTGTTCTCCTTCAAGAACTTTTCCATCTCTTTGGATATGAGTTGCACTCCTTTGTCGGTGACCAGTTCTCTGGGCAATCCTCCTCTCTGAAAGATGTTTTTGAGGAACCACTAGAAGAATCACTGTGGCTGTGGTTATGTTGGGTACAAATTCAACTTCTACCCATTTGGATAAATAGTTCTCTAACACTATACCATACTTGCTTTTGTGTTCCATGAATTCTAGTGGGCCTATGAAGTCCATGCCCAATTTTTGCCACACTCCTTCTGGCACTTCTGTGGGGTGTAGTGGCGCTTGTCTTACTTTAAGTTGCTTGTCGCTATTCACACACTCATGACACCTCTCTGTCATGGTCCTTATTTCCAAGTCTATACCTGGCCCTAATACCCTTCTCTCACTCTCCTTCTTGTCAAGTTGTTTCCAAGATGAGCGGTGTGAGCCCTGCATATGATGGTTTGTCTCATAGCTATGGTTGTGATCACTTGCTTGTCTCTCATGATCATCCCTTTGTTTTCAAATATTTAATCTGACACTTTACAATAGGGACGCAACCCCTCTGGAATGGACCTCTCATCGGGCCAAACTTTCCTGACCCATTCTGTGATTTATGTTGTGATGTCATCTTTGGCTGCTTCTTCTTTCCAGTGTCTTTCGCTCATTTCAAGGAATTCCCTACTCCTCAAGTCAGTGAGTGATGCGACGACACATTCATCCTGTAGAAAACTGGTTTCTGTATCTTTGCACTGCAGGAATCTGGACATACAGTCTGCCTGGGCATTTTTCCACCCTGCAATGTGCTGTATCTCACACATATATTCTAACAGCTTGGCTGCGACCTGAGCAAAGCGAGGTGTCACTGTGTGGGTCACTCCAGGGCTCAATAGGTGCACTAGGGGTATGTGATCGGTAACAAGACGAAATTGTGTACCCCAGACGTATGTTCAGAAGTGTCATCAGCACTGGCCCAAGAACACAGACACCACACCATCAAGTGATGGGGGTAATGGGTCTCAGGGCACACATACACAGGGGGCCCGGCTGGACTTTGATGCCAGGCTCATATCAGGAAGTAAGCAGGAACACTTTATTTTTGTGCAAGAGTGCTTCATTCACAAGACTTTTCACATGCTTTTATCCTGGAACATTTTCTATGAGAATACTGTTAGGGTGTGGCTCCCCAGGCCCAGGCTGCCCATGCATACTGCAGGAGTAGCAGGGTCTGGCAAGCAGGACAGAACTAGTGGGCGCACAGATGAACAAGTTACTTTCTTACCTGGTAACGTTCTTTCGATGGGATGGTCCGACGACGTATTCCATATCTATGACAGGTAATGTCCACAGCTGTGCTGCTTCGGAAAATCTTCGGCGTCTCGTCCTGCGTCGATGACGTCGATGCGCCGCCCCCGAGGACCTCCTGCGACGGCAGACATCACCCGATGTGATAAGTAGGACGCACAATGCCCATAGCCTCAGTTATAGTTTTTTCTCAGAACGTGTGCCACCAGTATTCTGCCAGTCAGGCACACAAGGCCTCGCGGAACGCAAGCTGCAATCGCAAAAGAAATTCTGCAGCGGGTAAGGTAGGGAGGGAGCGATATGGAATACGTCGTTGGACCATCCCATCGAAAGAACGTTACCAGGTAAGAAAGTAACTTGTTCTTCGAGGGGATTGGGTCCTCCGGCGTATTCCATATCTATGACAGACTCCCAAAGCAGTACCAAGCAAGGAGGTGGGAAAATAATTTAGAACACAAATTTAGTATGCCCAATCATATTGCGGAATATAGGACTGCCTTGCCAAAGGCCAGATCCTGCCCTCTGATTGAATCGAGGGAGTAGTGACGTACAAAAGTATGTACTGAAGCCCAGGTGGCTGCATCACAGATGTGACGAATAGGAACACCCCTCTGCAGGGCAGTAGATGCAGCCACTCCCCTGGTAGAATGGGCCCGCAAGCCAGCCGGAGGGTCCTTACCCGCCAAGCGGTAACACTCAGAGATAGCTAAAATAATCCAACAAGACAAATTCTGTTTCGTCACAGCTTGTCCCAAAGACTTTCCAGCGTAACCAATGAAAAGTTGATCATTCACTCTGACCCGGGACATGCACCAAATATAAAAGCTCAACGCTCTCCTAGGATCAAGCCTATGGAGCCTCTCCTCTTCCTTACCAGGATGTGGAGGAGGATAGAACGCCGGAAGAACAACCTTCTGGCTCAAATGAAATTCCGAAACCACCTTCTGAAGAAAAGAAGGACGAACTCTAAGGACAACCCTTTCCTTATGAAACACAGTGAAGGGTGGCTTAACTGAAAGTGCCTGTAACTCACTCACTCTGCGAGCGGAAGTAACCGCAACCAAAAACACAGTTTTAAGAGTTAGCAGTCTCAAAGGGCAAGAATGTAAAGGCTCAAACGGAACACCCATAAGAAACTTAAGAACAAGGTTCAAATCCCAACCGGGCACCAGAAAAGGTGACAGAGGGAACACATTAGTGAGCCCTTTCAAAAACTGAGAAATTAAAGGAATCTTAAAATAGGAACACTCTTCAGACGAGCGCTTAAATATGGACAGCGCCGCCAGGTAACCTTTAATGGTCCCTACTTGCAAGCCCCTGTGGGCCAAGGAAAGCAAAAAAGACAGAACCATGGGAATGTCACATTAAAAAGGATCCACATTCTTAACTCTGCACCAGTCGCAGAACTTTCTCCAACGGCAACGGTACAGAGACTTTGTTGCTGGCCGCCTGGCCGAGAGCAACACCTCCATCAAGTCTTCAGGGAGGTCCCAATCCTTATACCTCAACCTTTCAGAAGCCAAGCGTGAAGGTTGAGGGATCTGACCTCTGGATGGAGAACCTGACCCCCCTCCCGTGAGAGCAGATCGTCTCGGTAGGAAAGACGTCGTGGAGGGCAGATGGACAAGTCGAGAAGGTCCGGGTACCACGTCCTCCGGGCCCACGCCAGAGCAATGAGGATCATCCGGGAACCGAACCTCCGTAACCTCCGCAGTACTTGCGGGATGACGGGGACTGGAGGAAACGCGTACAGCAGTGGGAATGACCACTCCACCACGAAAGCGTCTCCTAGGGATCCTTTTGGAGGAAATTCCCGCGAGCAAAACCTTTCGCACTTCCGGTTGACACTGGAGGCGAAGAGATCTACTTGAGGGGTCCCCCAAAGGGCGAAGATCTCCAGGAGAATCTCCTGAGCCAGCTCCCACTCGTGAGAGACCGTGCTCTGCCAGCTCAGAGGGTCTGCCATCTCCTTGTCGTCTCCGGCCAGATGAACAGCTGAGATCGAAACTTCCTGCTGGATGGCCCAGAACTCGAGCTGAATCGCCTCCCTGCACAGAGGAAGTGACCCCGCCCCCCCCTTTTTGTTGAGGTAGTGCATGGCCACCGTGTTGTCCGTTAGAATCAAGACACTCTTTCCTCACACAGCCGGCAGAAAAGCCTTCAGGGCTAGCCTGACGGCCCTCAGCTCCAGCAGATTGATATGGAGTCTGGACTCCGACGGAGACCAACCACCGCTGACTGTCAACTCGTTGGCATGAGCTCCCCATCCTGTGAGGGATGCGTCCGCCACGATCGTCACCTCCGGCCAGGGCAGCCAAAATGGGGCCCCCTTCATCAGATTGCTTTCGACGGCCCACCACAGAAGGTCATGGGCGACCGAGGGCGGCACCTGAACAGGGTCCGACAGCCTGCCGGAGGACTGAGACCATTGGAGCTTCAGTGCCCACTGCAAAGATCTCATCCGCAGACGAGCCTCTGGCACCAGAAGAATGCAGGATGCCATGAGGCAGAGCAGTCTCAAGAATTTGGACGCTGGGAGATTCTGGGCAAGTTGAAAC
This sequence comes from Ambystoma mexicanum, assembly GCF_040938575.1. NCBI lineage: Eukaryota > Metazoa > Chordata > Amphibia > Caudata > Ambystomatidae > Ambystoma > Ambystoma mexicanum. The sequence goes on from NC_090927.1 coordinate 92,631,848, forward strand.
TTGTGCACCATCTGCTGAATGTGAAGAGCTCTCACCTGGGGAGAAAAACACTGCCCCAGGGATGTGTCGAGCACTGCTCCGATGTACTGGAGCCGCTGCGTTGGTGTCAAATGGGACTAATTTAAATTGAGGGAGAAGCCCAGCTTGTGAAGGGAGTGGCAGGTGACGGACAGAAGATCCAGGACTTGCTCGGGAGAGCTCCCCCTGATCAACCAATCGTCCAGGTAGGGGTAGACGTGAATCCCCCCTTTCCTGAGATGCGCTGCCACCACCACAATGAACTTGGTGAAAACCCTCGGGCGGAGGTCAATCCGAACGGCAGGACCCGAAACTGAAAGTGCAAGTCGCCAACTGCGAACCTCAGGTACTTCTTGTGCTTGGGATGGATCGGCACATGGAAGTAAGCATCCTTGAGGTCGAGAGACACCAACCAGTCCTGAAGTTGAAGGGCCTGGAGGACTTGAGAGAGAGTAACCATCTTGAACTTGTCCTTCCTTTGGAGTTTGTTCAAACCGCGCAAGTCCATGATGGGTCTCAATCCCCCGTCTTTCTTTGAAATCAAAAAATAAGGGGAAGAATACCATCCCTTGTTCCTCTACGCTACAGGCACCAGTTCTATGGCGCCTTTCTCCAGCAGGGCTTGAATTTCCTGCGCAAGGAGCGAATCCGGACTCTTCAAAGAGAGGTTCCCAGGTGGATTGTCGTGAGGCCTCTGGCGAAAAGGAAGACAGTAGCCGTGGGTTATGATCTCCAGAACCCACACATCTGAAGTAATGGCTTGCCACTCTACAAGATGCTGCATCAGCCTTCCCCCCAACCGGCGAACCATGGGACCTGGCCTCATGACTGAGTGGTAGCGGCTGCGGCATTGCCTGAGGGCAAAGAGGCAACTGCCCGAGCAGCCTTGGCACCTCGAGTACCCTTGTTTCCACCTCTGGCACTCTTACGGTGGCCTCTTTGACTGCTAGCTCCTCTCGCTTTACTGAAGGACGAGTAATAGCGAAAGGAACCTCCCCTCCATTTCTGTCCCCTAGGACGAAAAGCAGAGGTTGGCGAACTGCAGCGCCCAACGACTTTGCTGCAGCTTTGGAGGTCTGCAACCTCTCAAGGCTCTCGTCAGCCTTGCTGCCAAAAAGGTGTTCACCATCAAAGGGCATGTTGAGGAGCCGGGACTGCACATCAGGAGCGAACCCAGACTTCCTCAACCACGCAAACCTGCGTATTACGGTGCTCACCGCCATGGACCGGCTGAGATCAACCTGAACGAACTCCCCTGGGGGAGCTGACCAACCCAAGTACTCGGTGACCCGAGACATAAGGCACCGATATGAAGAATCGGCATGAGTGCCAGGCTCCGGCCTACAAAACTCCACCTCTGGGGAGGTGTCCAGTCCACTGGCATCATGCAGTGACTGCCTCAGGTCATCAAACTGGCTATGGCCCGAGATAAGCTTATCTGGAACCGGAACCAAGCCGTCATCAGAGCCTTCATCACCCTCTGAAATGTACTCCAGGCGGGGAGAGGAAGACCTCTGGGGACCAAAGCAGTGCCTGACCTTAGCCAGAGCCTTTCTAGGGGCTAACCCTGTGCCACGGGGCCCCTCCGACACCACCGCCTCGAAAGGCGTCGAGGGCGCCGAACGAGTCGGCGTCGCCAGAGGAGGCGTCGACATTGAGCGAATCGGCGTCGATGTCAGCTGCAGCGCCTCCTGCATCGACACATGCTTCGAAGCCGGAGCTCCGAGCGTGTCTCTCGATGACCTAGGCGCCGACAGCGCCGACGACCCCCGCGGAGGCGGAGCCTCGAGAAAAATCGTCGATGACCTCGGCGCCACAGGCGTTGATGTCTTGTTCGAAGACGGCACAGGATCACACAGTCTCGAGCGCGTCGAGGACCGGGACCTGGAACGGGCATGGCGAGAACGGCTACCCTTGTCCGAGCGGGACCTCTCCCGCGAGCCGTGCCGACCACCCGAGCCCGAAGACATACGAGTGGTGGCTCTCGACCGGTGCCGACCGACCTCACTCGGAGGGGCGGACGGACCGGTGCCCTGCGATTCAAGAATCGCTAGCATCTGCTTCCCGAAGGAAGCCCATTCCTCCGGTGTCGCTTGCATGGAGGGATAAGCGACCCGCCGACGGGCAGAGTCCTCGGAAGAGGACGGGGAAGGCGACCGATGCCGGCGCTTCCAGGAATGCCTCGAAGAGGCGGAGGAGTGGCGAGACCGACTCCTGGAAGGAGACCCACTGGACTTCTGATGATGACGCAGAGACTCGCCCCTCGAGTCATCCGTCGAAAGCCCCGCAGACCTCGACTTCCAGAGCTTAGACACCTGACCTACCGACAGCTTCTTCTTGCGTTCCCGCATGGCCTTTGGCGTGAGCGACTGGCAGTCGACACAGTCGTCCGTAGCGTGGGCCTCCCAGAGGCACCAGAGGCAGGCGTTGTGCGAGTCCGTGACCGACATCTTGGACCCACAGTCCCCGCAATTCTTGAAGCTCGGACGCAGGGTTGAAGACGAAGTAGACATTTCCACGAACAGGTCTTCACAAAAAACCGAACAGGTCCAACAAACCGAGAATTGAAAACAGCAAACTCCAAAGAGTCGAGGCGTACCGAGATTCACGAATCGAACACGTTCACGGAAAAAACGGAACTAAGGCTATGGGCGTTGTGCGTCCTACTTATCACATCGGGTGACGTTGGCCGTCGGAGGTCGTCTTCGGGACGGCGCATCGACGTCATCGACACAGGACGCAGACGCCGAAGATTTTCCGAAGCAGCACAGCTGTGGACATTACCTGTCATAGATATGGAATACGTCGGAGGACCCAATCCCCTCGAAATATAGGCTGAACCCATCCCCAATGGCAGCGATTCGCGTTACTTTACATTCTCATGCAACGTGACGCTCACCGCCGCTTGGACCAGTTTACTTACCCTTTTTGAACCCAGCGTTTATCCTGCAAACTCACCTTCTGGGATCCGGCGTTCATCAACTCATCTGCATACTCACCTTCTGGAATCTAGTGATCTTGATCCCGACGCCACGCCTCTCATCCACGAAGTCGGGTCCTGTGAAGAAGACAAAAGACAAGGTTAGAAGGCTATCATCCATCAGTCTAGGGTTGCGCCGCATTCGAACCACACGCGCATCTCTAGAAATCACTCACCTGTTACCGGACCATAGCGGGTTCATTTCTTGTTCGCTCCGACTGCCATCATCAGCTCTGCAACTGCTGCAGGGCCTGCAACACCACCTACATGGGGAGAGAGCAAAAGAACGGCACTAAAGAAAGAGCGGACATCAATACAGGAACAAACTATACAAACACAGCAAAAGCAGGCGGAAAGCAAACAAACTATACAAACATAACGAAAGCCACCAGGCGAGGGAAGACAAAGAAACAGAAACACTCACCTGCAGAGAAGTGGATTAGTCGCAGCTGGACTGGATTACCACGCGCGGGGACCAGTGAAGGAACTCGGTCCCAGGCAGACACGCGCCCCTGTCAGAAGTAGCAGGACGGAGAGCTCATCAATCAAGATAGTCAGGTGAGCCTCCTAGGGGCAGCGAAACCTACGAGAATCACGTCCTGGGTGGTAGGGTCTGGAAGGGGACCTGGATCACAGGCTGGCATACTCACGTCCTCTTATGTTCTCACAAGAGCAGTTTGGAGCATTGCTACCTATTGCCGCAGTAACAGTTTAAGTGCAGAGGGAGAAGCCAGACAAGGGTGAACTAATCCACAGGAGGGCTGCAACCGTACCCCAACACCTCCGCAGAGACTAGGTGAATGTAACAGAATGCAAAGTCTCGACGAATCTCTGCCTGGGTGAAATGGAGACCTCAGAAACTGACCAGTTGGCCCAATTACTGGGAGAGTTACGGGCTGAAGTTCATGCATCAAGACAAGAGACCAATGCCCTAAGAAGGGATCACATTGTGAATCGTGAGCATACTGATGAACTAGCAAGACAAATGCTCCAGGCGCAGGCTGGCCATGTCCTACTACCAGGGATAACCCCTTCTGCTACACCTGCACAGTCAACGCCAGTACAGGTGGTTCTTCCAAGGGTGGTTCCCCTGGCCCCGCCTGAACATTTCACAGGAGACCCAAATAAGTACACCCATTTTATGAACCAATGCCACCTACATTTCCTGTGCAGACCTGGGGCATTCCCCAACGAATAATCTAGAGTGGCATTTGTGCTTTCATATTTGGGAGGTAGTGCAGCAGACTGGTCAATACCCTTGGTCAATCAAGATGATCCTTTACTTCAGGACTGGGTGTTCTCAGCGTGAAATGGAGAAACTGTTTGCACGGCCTACTCAAGGACAAGCTTTGGACAACAAACTGTTGTCACTCCGGCAAGGTAATCAAGACTTTTTAACCTATTTCGCCTCCTTCAATCGTCTTATAGCCCAGACAAACTGGTCAGAGGAGAAGAGAACTGCACTCTTTTATCGAGGGTTGCAAGGAGAACGTAAGGACGTTTCATACCAAGTAGTAAATCCCCCGGATGGATGTGCAGAATACATCGACCTCACAGTGCAGTTTGATCACAGGTTACAGAATCAGAAAATGGATTGAGCATAAGCAGAGGGGGGTCAGCCTATGTACAACCCTGTGAGAATCAAACCAAGTCGGGGGCTTGCGGAGCCCGCTCACCAAAGCAGAAAGGCAGAAAAGGAGACAGCAACAACTTTGTTTATACTGTGGTAAGGCAGGCCACTTTCTCCGAGAATGCCCAGTGAAACCACCCAGGAAAACAGTTGGAGCAACTGACAAATGTGAAGAAGAAGAAACTCCAACGCCCGACAAGCGTAGGGGTCCACTTGTCGAGCGGTGAAAAGGATCCAACACAAACATCACATCTAGTCATCCCTGTGCTCTTGGTAAACCACAAACAACCATCAAAAATACATGTCTTGGAGGCATACAATGACAGTGGAGCTGTGGGAAATTACATTGACCAAGATCTGGCTACCCAGATAGGCTTCCGTCTCCCACAGAAGCAAATATCGGAAAATGTTACAGCCATTGATGGATCTCCGTTTTCATCCGGCCCAGTGACACATTACAATGAGAAGGTTACACTTCTGTGTCAGGACGGTCACCGAGATGACATCACCTTCGATCTCATCGGCGCTCCTCAGTTCCAGATGATATTGGGAATGTCCTGGCTGAGACCCACAATCCTAAGATTGACTGGCGTAAAAGAGTTCTGACCTTTCCAAAAGACTGCGTTGATATATGTTACAATAAAGAATACCCATTCAAAGGGCTCACTGACCCAGGAGCAAAGAAAACAACTCTACTGGGCCTCACAGATTCATTACCACCTGAATATTTGGATTATCAAGATGTTTTTCAAAAAGGAGCAAGCAAACATCCTACCTCCGTACAGGCCGTATGACTGCCAAATTGATCTCGTACCCGGGGCTCAAGTTCCCTGCCACCAGATCTACACCTTAACAGAACAGGAAAACCGGCATTTAAGAACATACCTTGACCAGTACCTGGCAAACGTCTTCATCCGTCCGTCCAAGTCCCCTGCATCCTCGCCTTTCTTTTTTGTGCCCAAAAAGGAGGGAGACTTAAGAACTTCCATTGACTATAGGGGACTTAACCAGATCACGGTAAAAAAAACATATCCGTTGCCACTTATCCCTGAACTGCTGGATCAAGTTAAAAACGCTCAGATTTATACAAAACTCGACCTACAAAGGGCCCATCATCTGTTAAGAGTCAAAAAAGGGGACGAGTAGAAGACTGCCTTTTGCACAAAATATGGCCTTTTTGAATACCAGGTCATTCCCTTTGGACTATGTAATGCCCCTGCAGCGTTCCAATTGTTCCTGAACGACATGCTCCATGAACAATTGGACGTCTGCACACTTGTCTTCATTGATGACATTCTCATCTACTAAACCAACAAGGAAGAACACGTCAGTCATGTTCGGGCAGTCTTAGAAAAACTTCGGCAACATCAGTTATATGCCAAACTAAGAAGTGCTCCTTCCATGTGACAGAGGTAGAATTCCTCGGCTTTGTTCTCACACCACGGGGCGTACGCATGGACATGAGCAAGGTAGACGCTATCCTCCTCTGGCCTTCACCAACGTCCACAAAGGGAGTACAGAGTGTGCTCGGGTTTGCCAACTTTTATTGTGGATTTAATTCCCGGGTTCTCTCAGATTATCCACCAAATCACCTCTTTGCTAAGGAAAAATAAACAAATTCATTGGTCTACAGAGGCAGAGGAAGCCTTCCAGACACTAAAACAAGCTTTCACAACAGCACCAGTTTTACGACATCCCCGACCAGCCTACCATACGTGGTCGAGACCTATGCTTCCAACATAGCAATGGGAGCAGTCCTGTCACAACGGGACCCTGAGACAGGACAGTTGCATCCCGTGACGTTCTGGTCCCGTAAGTTCTCACCCTGAATTAAACTATGCAATCACTGATAAAGAATTGCTAACGATCAAGGCAGCATTCAAAGCGTGGAGACATTATCTTCTCGGAGCTAGACATACAGTTACTGTAATCACAGATCATCGCAATCTGCAATACCTAAAGACTGCTAAAGCACAATCTTCACATCAACTCCGCTGGGCCCTCTTCTTCGCAGAATATGATTTGGTAATTACCTACAGACCCGGAGTATGCAATGGAAAAGCAGACTCCCGTCACGCATGAATGAGGAAGAGGAGGCTTTCACTACACCAGACCCCGTGGCCATCATCCCGGAAGGACGGATCCTAAGCATGATTGACGAAACCACCTCTTTAGATGATTTAAAATCTGGTCTACAACATTTGATGGATCAAGCAGCACAACGAGACTGGTTATCCAAAGGAGACCGACATACTATTGTGAACAATCTACCATATTTTCAAGGACGGTTGTACATTCCAGATAAAAAACTACAGAATCAAATCATCGAAAACTATAAAAATAAATAAGTAGGACATCCGAGAATGGCAAAACCCCTAGCTAAAATAAGAAAAAACTACTGGTGGCCAACTTGGCGAAAAGACAATGCCCAGTTCATCGCAACATGTGGTGTCTGCACACAAGTCCCAAAAACAAAGTCCTTTGTTAGGGAGAATTCTCATTCAATGGCTAATTTCCCTTACCTAGTGAGTCCCTCAGCAGCTTTGCTGGATTTCTGGAGTCCATTTTTTCCACTTGGTAAGAGTGTGAGCTTTTCCCCCACTCTTACCCATGTTTTGCCATGTGTATTTCATCTGTTTTTGTGATAGTGGGCTCTGGAGTACACAACTTCATTAGCCCCTTTCTTTTGTGTGTTACACAGCACCTTCAGTGCAGTGACACAGGGTTGTCTTTCAGACTTCTCACCGACTCAATTTCTGAGGCTGACTACTGTCCCCCAGAAAAGGGTAAAGTTGCCATTAACTTTAGTCATTTAACCACAGGTCCAGTACACCCCATTTACATGGAGTATTGGAAAGGGTTACTTCTTAGCCCTTTTATCTGTACCTCGTCGAGTATTGTTTCGCTCTTTTAACATTCGGACTTGGCTGGTGGCAGTGGTATCTACCCAAATGTTCTACCGCGATTATACTATATAAACGTGGTATTGTTGTAAGCTATTATATTAGCCTCGAACTTAAACCCGCTTCACCAAATACTTTTTCTTTTGGCTCCGGTCGGGTTTATCCGCCATTTCTTTTTGTTAAAGTCCTTCTTGTGTTTTACTTTGCGCGGCAAACCAGGTTTGCCTTCTTTGTTCACTGTCTTTTGGCGGGCTTCTGCCAAGAAGCACTTCTCTAGGCGCCTGGGTGTCTAGGTGGGCTGAATGTGAGGGAGGGGTGTAGTCACCCCCTTCACAGGGTATCCTAGGAAACCAAAGTCGCACTTTGGCACGATTGGCTGAGGTGGTTGTCCGGGCTGGACAACCCCCCTGCTGCGTGATTGACAGCCAGGCTCTGTAAATGGGGGATTTTCACATTAAAAGGCAGGACTCTTGGGCTGGAAGTCAGAGTCGCCACTGGAACGACTAGGAACCGAAGAGAAGCGGAGAAGAAGTCGGCTGCTGCAACTATACCGTCCCGGTGAATCCCTGCTGTAGTACTGAGCTATCTACCCTTTGACGACCAGAGAAGATCCAGTCCGGAGTCTTCTTCCCTTGAGCCTGGTGGGGATAACCAGCTCATCTTCTACAGCCAGAGGATCCTCTTCGTGGTCGAAATCGCTGCACACTGCTGTAGTGGTCCAGATAGCCATCTGAAGAGCCTCTCCTGTTTTTAAGGAGTGCATCTTTTATTCACCGTCGCTGCTGCCGGCATCAGCCCCGTGTGGTGCAGACCCCTCCAGATGTTCTCCTTCTTGCGGAAGCTTGAGGAACCGTGGGTCTGAAGGAAACTACCAGGAACAACTGCCGTGGCACCTGCTTCCTCATGGAATAAGGTACTGTGTTCTGCCTGAGGAATTAGGGTGAATCCCTTTTTCTCCTCTTACAAGGCTTGCCCTTATCTTCCCTCCTTCTTGTAACTTTTGCTTCCCCCATTGACAATATCTAAGTACTCCTGACTACGTTGAATCATGAACTATCCGACTGTGTGATCCTCAACAACAGGAACCCGGTTCCACTTGACACTGGCTCCGGCATATTGAATTTCTGTCCATGAGTGTTCTCTGATTCTGTCTGCCTTGACAAAAGTATTGCCTAGGATTTTTGCCCCCAACTCTCTCTGGGTATCTCAGGTGCTAAGTGTGTTTTGCCCCGGTAACATTTCTTGCCGCGGATACGCATTTCTTTAGTAAGACCAAACTGTCATTACTGTCAAAAAGTGATTGCATATGTATGCCCGGTAATGTCTTTTGTTTCACAACACCGTTCCGTTAAAACATAGGGTACTTACCTTGAGTTATACTGTACAAAGTGAATTGGTTAGTTGTAGTGTATTTTACGTGTGGTTTTGAATTAATAGAAGTGTTGTGTTTATAACAAACAGTTTAAAAATAAATGTACTTATATTTTTTACCTGACACCTTGAGTCAGTGTTTGATTGAGTCACAGTAATTGTGGTCCCTTTGTGTAATCTCTGATACTGCTCATTTACTCTTGGGATAAACCTGGCTGCTCTGCTACTGCTACCACTTTAACATAGTAGTACAGGCTTGTACCAAAGGTAACTTGTATTACCACCTGCAGTCTTAATTGTGTGTAGTGGTCCCTAAGGGCACTGCACAGGATTCTGCCTAACATCCTGCAGATCTACTATGTCCTTAAATGGTAGCCCCAGCGCCATGGCATACACTGTCAATGGATTTTATTACAGATCTTCCCCAGAGCAACGGATACAGCACCACCTTAGTCATCGTAGATCTGTTCTCTAAAATGGCCGCTTTCATTCCCCTGAAAGTTCTTCCTACTGCATCCGCTTTGGCTTCTGTGTTTCTGGAACAGATCGTTCAGCTACACGGGTTCCCATCAATATTAATATCTGACCGAGGGACTCAGTTTGTCTCCGCCTTTTGGAGAAGATGTTGCAAAATTGCCAAGATCGACCTTCGGTTATCCACAAGCCATCATCCCCAAACCGACAGCCAGACCGAATGGACCAACCAGACCCTAGAGCAATACATAAGGTGTATGTTGCAGCAAACCGAGGATGCCTGGATGGATATACTTTGGCTAGCAGAATAAGCATACAACAACTCCATCCCCACCAGTACTGGGCAAAGTCCATTCTACACAGTGTACGGACGACATCCACGGACATCCGTTTTTGATCCACCCGAGTCTTTGGAAATGCCAGCTGTTACGAGCTTACACAAGACCATCTCCCAGGTTCTTAAAGAAGAAGCACAACATCTGACCAGAGCCAAAGAGAAACAGAAGCAGTTTGTGGATCGACACAGAAGGGAAGCTCCAAATTATCAAGTCGGAGACAAGGTTTGGTTAGCATCCATAAACATTCCTCTGAAAGTACCACAGGCCTTCCGGCCCAGATAATTGGGACCCTAAATATCAAGGCTGTGATTAATCCTGCTGCCATGAAGTTAGTGTTACCATCTCACATGTGGATCCACCCTGTGTTTCACGTCTCCCTTCTAAAACCAATGGAACTAGGTACATGGATCAATACTCCACCGGACCCCGAGATAATAGAGGGAGAACCAGAATACAAAGTGAAAAGTATCTAGTCCAGCCCAAATTATACTATTTTATAGACTGGAAAGGCTATGGACCTCAAGACCGAACATGGGAACCCAGGGAACATGTCCACGCTCCAGGATTGATCAGGCAGTTCCATCGCAACAATCTCACCAAACCAGGACCGGGAGAGGAACCACCCTTGAGAGGGGCCTTGAGGGGGGAGTGCTGTCATGAGCACTGGCCCAAGAACACAGACACCACACCATCAAGTGATGGGGGTAATGGGTCTCAGGTCACACATACACAGGGGGCCCAGCTCGACTCAGTCCTGGCACCTTTGGCACCAGGCTCATATCAGGATGTAAGCAGGAACACCTTATTTTTGTGCAAAAGTGCTTCATTCACAAGAGCTTTTCCACATGCTTTTATTCTGGAACATTTTCCATGAGCATACTGTTGGGGTGTGGCTCCCCAGGCCCAGGCTGCACGTGCAGACTGTAGGAGTGGCAGGGTGTGGCAAGCAAGACAGAACTAGTCGGCATGGCCCCAGGAGTACAGCTATATAAGCTGATTCTATCCCCAATGCCAGCGCTTAACATTACTTTGCATTCTCATGCAAGGTGACGATCAGCGCCGCTTGGACCAGCTTACTTACCCTTTTTGAACCCAGCGTTCAGCCTGCATACTCACCTCCTGGAATCCGGCATTCATCATCTCACCTGCATACTCACCTTCTGGAACCCAGCGATCTTGATCCCGACGCCACGCTTCTCATCCACAAAGTCGGGTCCTGTGAAGAAGACGTAAGACAAGGTTAGACGGCTATCATCCATTCGTCTAGGGTCGCGCCATATTCGAACCACGCGCGCATCTCTAGAGATCACTCACCTGTTACTGGACCATTGCGGGTTCATTTCTTGTTCGCTCCGGCTGCCATCATCAGCTCCGCAACTGCTGCAGGGCCCGCAACGCCACCTACATGGGGAGAGAGCAAAAGAATGGCATTAAAGAAAGAGCGGACAACAATACAGGAACGAACCATACAAACACAGCAAAAACAGGCTGAAAGCAAACAAACTATACAAACATAACTAAAGCCACCAGGCAAAGGAAGACAAAGACAAACAGAAACACTCACCTGGAGAGAAGTGGATTAGTTGCAGCTGGACTGGACTACCATGTGCGGGGACCAGTGAAGGAACTCGGTCCCAGGCAGACAAGCGCCCATGCCAGAAGTAGCAGGACGGAGAGCTCATCAATCAAGATAATCAGGTGAGCCTCCTAGGGGCAGCGCAACCTACAAGAATCACGTCCTGGGTGGAAGGGTCTGGAAGAGGACCTGGATCACAGGCTGGCATACTCACGTCCCCTTATGTTCTCACAGGAACAGTTCTGAGCAGCGCTCCCTATTGCTGCAGTAACAGTTTAAGTGCAGAAGGAGAAGCCAGACAAGGGCCAACTAATCCCCGGGAGGGCTGAAACCGTGCCCCAACACCTCCGCAGAGACCAGGTGAGCATAACAGGAAGTAATCCACGGCCTATGCAGATGCCAACATCTCCTTTTCAATGGTGGAGTATTTTTTTCTGCTTGTGAGAGAACCCTGGACACAAACGCAAAGATATGTTCTTCATCGCCCTTCTTTTGCGCGAGGGTTGCTTCTATACCATACGCGCTGGCATCCGTGGTAATAATGGTCTTCCATTGAGGATTGAAGGGTTATAGACAAGGCTCATGCCTTATTCCCTCTGTGACATCTTCAAATGGCTTAGCTTGTTCTGCCTTCCACTGGTACTCCGTGCCTTTCTTGAGCAAATCTCTCATTGAAGCAGCCGTCTCTGGAACATTAGGTACGCATTTTGTATAGTATTCGATAATCCCAAAAATGATCTCAGCTCTGCTTTGCAGGTTGGGGGAGGAACCTTCATGATTGCTTTCAGTAAATCTTTCTTGGGACCGATACCTGCCTTGGATATTTGGATATGGTGTATCCCAGATATTCTACTTTGTCTTCCTGCAGTACGCATTTGTTATAGCGTAGTCACACTCCTGCTTCCTGGAGTTTTGTCAACACTTTGCAGAGAGCTGTGTCATGTGTCTCCTTATCTTCTGCATATATTAATATGTCATCCTGGAAGAGACATTTCCAATGTTTTCCAAGAGGGAGTCCATCATGCGTTGGAACGCAGATGTTGCCAAGGACAGCACAAATGGCATTCTAGTGAATTGATAAGTTCCAAATTGGGTTATGAACGCTGTGAGGGGTCTAGATTCTCGATGTAAGGTGATCTGGTAGTAGGCATCCCTCATGTCTAATTTCAAAAAGACTTTTGCATCCTTCATCAGCAAAATCAGTTAATTTATGCTCGGTAAGGGGTAACTGTCCGCCACCACCTGCAGATTTAGGCTGCTTAAGTAAGTGTATGAAACCACATGTTCAGCATGTCTGCCTTTCACATCGGTCTGTCCCCTTCTACCTGACAGCCAAGACAGATGAAGAACTAGATAAGTTGAAGAATGCCATGGTAATCAAGAAAGTCTCTAGGCTCACCCCTGGGTTTCTCTATTCATCATCATGCAAAAAAGGCCATTCAAAGAGGTTATGTCTAAGATCGACAACGTCATATCAGACCTGAGTGGTTGTGATTCTTCTCTAAACCTAATCTGAAGTCTGGTTAACACCAGCTAATGCAAGACAAAGCTTCCAGGTCGATAACCAGGTTCTAAACACATGTCTGACTTAGGTGATTCAATAGACTGAGCTTCGGTATATTGTTGACAGCTGGCACGTTTCAGAATACAATAAAAAAGCACAATGGCCGGTCTTGATGGATTCCCAGACATAAGTGATGACATCCTGGTATAACCCATCTGTGAATCCATACTGCAACTATGCTGCCTGTAGACCATTTATCAGTGTCTCCATGACAACAGGGTGACTCTACACTGTGAGAAGTGTGAATATTTCAAACCTACATTTGAGTTTTTCCAATATATCTTCGAATGGCAAGCCATGTGGCCCGATCCCAAGACAGTCAATGACATTAAGACCGCCCCTTGCCGAACTCAGTCTTTGAACAAGGCAGCTTTCTAGGTATGGCCAATTATTGCAGAGGTTTCATCACCCTGTTGGCCACACCACACTCAGAGTCTGATAAAAATCATCACATCCAAAACACCATGGGAGTAGACCAAGATACACCAAACATCTTTCCAAAACACCAAAGATCCCTATCGCAGGAGACAACCAAGGCCTGCTTCAGCATCAAGAGTAAGACCAAGTAGCTTGTGGGCGCCATCCCCTGCAGATTATGAGCCGCCCTGATCCAGATTCACACCATAGGTCACATATGCCTGCCACTTCCTTACACCAATGGAACAGAAGTCTTCCCTTATCGAAAATGAAGCTATTTCTGTCGTCTGGGGTATCCAAGATTGCCACCTTTATACCTAGGGGCACCCCTTTAAGGTAATCACCAACCACAGGCTACTACTTCCTATCCGTTGTGCACCTTCTCTTCCTCCATGTATTGAGAAGTGGCTACTACAGCTGTAAAGCTAGGAATTTATCCTCTAGTTAAAGCCCAGAGACCAAAATCCTGCCAACTACCACTCACAACACCCATGTGAGGCCACAGAGCGAGTGAGAGGGCACAAATGCAGAGCGCACAGAGGAACGCAGGTGCTTGATCATTGGCGTGGCTGCCCCTAAGGCAATCCAGTCAGATAAGATACTATTTGAGACAAAGCGATGTATCCCTACAGGCTGCCCTCAGAGCCACCAAGTCAGGAGAATGGAGAAACATTGTGCAACACCACAAACGCCAAAGCCTAGCTTTTCAGGCATGCCTGGTGGCCAGAATGAACATTCACTGAGAGCTATCTAAATCAATGGAAAGACTCCTGCTATGAGGAGCATCGCTAATGGTGCCTGGCGTACTAATGGACATAGTCATTCAACTGGCTCATGAAGATCCTCAAGGGCTCATCAAAACCAAGGCCAGGCTGAGGGAATGAGTGTGGTCTCCCGCTATTAACCGACCTTTGGAGATGATGGCATCAACCAGCATCAGGTGTCAAGCAGCATGTTGAGGAACACTCTCTACAGTGGTGTAACACAAACTTTGGGGGCCCCCTGCGAGCCATGCTGAGGTGGTCCCCACTCCCAAATCGGCAACAAATCACGGGTCACGACGCACTCTGGGCCGCCCTAGTTTACCATACGTGTGCAATACGCAGGAACGTGCCGCTGCCGGGGTACCCCGCACACTGCACTAGGAGAAAGATATAAATATCTGTTTTAATGCATTATACGGTGCGCTTTCTGAGAAAAATTGGCAACAAGGCCAAAGTGTTTGCAATTGTTTTGTAGGGGAACACCAATCCAAAAATCCAATACATGCAAGTCACCAACAGTGCACAGGAACATTAATGCTTTAATTCATATAATGCTCTGCTATTAAAAATGTTATGTGACAATGAAAAATTGTCCCAACTGGCTGCACAATGTAGACCAGTCTAGACACGTAATAACATATTACAGTAAAGCATGCCAGGCCACATTTAGACATGCCTAGACTGGTTGCACCAAAATGCCAGTCAAAGCAATAACACTTATCATGGTCATTTTATCACAGATGCACAGCACAGAAAAATATGCATGCCACAGTAAGAAACGGCTAGATTGGCAGTACCACCCAAATGCTAGTCTAGCCAGGTAACTACACTTAGCAGGACTGCTTTATCAGAGATGGCCAGGTAGAAACAAAGTCAATTATTTTACAGCAGTCCGAGACGTTCGTGTGCATGACTAGGTGGCCACATTTCTTAAGAATCCAATGAGAAAAGCCATGTTTTAGTTTCTTTTCTAAAAATGAGGTGTGTAGGAACGTATCTTGAGGCTACGGGCGTAGAGTTCCAAAGCTGCACAGCCAGGAATGGGAAGCTGCTTCTCCCTGCTTTCTTAAGTTTGAAGTTAGGTACCTTGAGACAGTTTGCGTGAAGGGACCTGATGGGTTGTTCAGAGGTATGCTTAGTAAATTTGTCCACCAGGTATTTCGGTGCCTGGTTGGAGAGGCATTTAAAAGTCAGGTTAAGGGCTCTGAAATTAACTCGGTCTTTAATGGCCAGCCATTTGGTGGAGCACCTGGCATTGGAGATATGCTGCATTCTAGGGAAGCTTAATGCAGTTTTGAGGGCGTTATTTTGTAAGGTTTGCAGTTTGCTAATGTTCTGTTAGCTGGACCCTAGGTACAGTGAATTACAGCAGTCTAGTTTAGACAGAATAAAAGCTCTGGCTAATGTAATGCAGCTGTCCGTGGATAGAAATGGATTACACGCGTTAACGAGTTTACATGTGTAGCTGGTGGCTGAGGCGGTAGCATTAACTTGTCTGTTCAGATTCAATGCCGAATCTAGGTAAAAGCCTAAGGTTTTTACCTCTTTAGAGACATTGATGTTTAAGCCGTCAATGTTGAATATCATAAATTGGTTGCTAAGTTTGCTCAGTTAAGTTGGGGAGCCAATGGGCAGGAGCTCTGTCTTGAGACAAAGCCCATGTGTAGGCATCCAATCTTGTATGACAAGGTCTGTATTGTAGTCACCTGTGATTGGAATGAGAATCTGGGTGTCATCTGCATACTTAGTGTAAAAGACACCCAGATTGTGTAACGCTTACCTCTGGTGCCCTGCAGGAGTACCAAGTCCGGATCGCCAGGAGGTGGTTCACAAGCTGAGTAGTTGGATTCCGGAACAGATGTGGATACAAACCACTCCTTCCCACTTTTTACGCTGAAAGGCAACTGCCCAGTGTGCAGTGCGGGTGGGAGTGGTTCGGTGTATAAGTTAGGAAGGAGGACGTGACTTCTATTTGAACTTAAGGGGCAAACAAGCATGGCATATTAGTGCCTGTGTTGTCCTGAGTATCCACCTCCCCTCACTACACCCCCTTAGGTCGGTTGATTGGCTAGGGAAACCAGGGCTCACCTTCTTAGTGCTGATGAATGGTGCAGGACAACATCTATCCCAGTTGCGTCACTGGATAGCGTTGTCCAGTCCTGCTGCGGCGCACAAGATGTTTGCTGCAAGGTAAGTTTTATAGTGATTTCCTTTCTTTGCTGTGCTGCCAAATGGCAGTGCAGAATGTCCTTCTTGTGAGCGTTTGTTCAGTTCTTAGTATTCAGCTGCACGCCCGATGGCCGTGCAGAATGTCTGATGTCTTGGAATGTTCGTTCCCTTCTGATGTTTGTAATGTCTTGTTGAGTTGAAGACTTGCGTTGCACAAATTATGCCATTTTTTATATGATTCACCTATCGCTTTCCCTTTCATCTGTTGCTAAGGCGAAGCGGGTGATCAGCTGGGAAGAAGGAAGCGGGTGATCAGCTGGAAGAACGGATGACAGTTCCAACCAGTGCGGACGACGCTGCGGTTGTAGGCTGTGCAGAAGGAAATGCTGGGTTGCTTGCAAGTAAGCACTATGGGCGCTGAGGGGTGCAGCGTGGGTGTACAAGCCTCCACACATACTTGTTCTATCTTTTGTCTGCAGGTGGCGGTCATGGACACTCCATCGTGTGCTGAGAGCTGCAGCGTGATGGTGGAAGGCTGAACCCGCTCCGGGTAAGTATGCAAATGAGGAAAGCTCCGTGCGAGCGAAGATCTGAGGATCAGGAGCAGGGGGAGCAGGTAAGTTAAAGCAGGAACTCTGTGAGGCTGTAGGCTACGGGTATGTGGGGATCTGAGCTTCGGCAAGTGTTACAGCACTTGCTCTGCTGATGGAAGAAATGCTTAGCGCCGAGTGTGGCCCAGGGTGGGCTTTTTATAGCTCTGGGCGGCATCTGACCACTCGACCACCAGGAAGCAATATGAAACAAACAACTTGGGGGCCATCTTGGATTCCACGCTGAGTCCAAACTCGGTGGCCATTTTGACAGGGGTATTTTAGACACAATACTGGTGCCTACACCAAACAGCAATTTTCTGTGTCCAAAGCCCACTTAAACATCTCTGCTGACTATGGGGGTGGATGCTTGGTGACCTGCATGTCCTGCTATGGTTCATGACAGCACTCCCCTCCAAAGCCCCCCACCAAGGATGGCTATCCAGTCCTGATCTGTTCGTGTAGTTACGGTGGTGGCGGGCCAATAGGCGTGCTGCATGTATGTTACCTGCTGGTTCCCAAATCCTGTCCAATACACCATACCCTTTCCAGTCGACAAGGTAATAAAGCTTTCTTCGGATGATTTTTTTAATCCAAAATGTCTCTGACCTCATATTTATTTTCTTCTCCCTGTGCTTCTACAGGCAGTGGCCTGATCGTGGATTCCCTAGTACCAGGTTGCACCGGCTTTAACAAGGATACATGGAAGACCAGGTGTATTAATAACAGATACTATGGGATATGGGCCAACATACTTTGGATGGAAGCTTTTTGGACCTTTCAACTGGATGTGTCTTGTAGCAAGCCAAACCGTATCCCCTAACTGATAAGAAGGTGCTTCTACCCTTCATTTATCTGCAAAGCGCTTTTGAGTTGTTTTGGAATCACAAAGGGTATTTGACAGAGTTTCTTTGATTGCCTGTGTGCAGGGATGTAACAGCCAGCATTTGCAAGGGTGCCTGTGGATCAAAAGCTGTAGTACGTGGGTCCCTTCCATGCAAGAAAAAGAAAGGGGATAAGCCAGTAGGACTGTGGACGAAATTGTTATAAGCGTATTCCGCTGTCCATAGGAGACCAACCCAGCCCTTGTCTGCCTGAATGACCATGCACCGCAAGTACTGCTTGAGAGACTGATTTGTTCTCTCGGTCTGACCATCGGTCTGGGGATGTGGGCTGGTTGATAGCCGGATGTCAATTTGGGCATTGGCCCAACAGCTTTTCCAGAATTTAGAAACAAATTGACTTCCATGGTCCGATATCACCACTGAGGGAAACCCATGTAACCTGACTATAATGGCCAGAAATACTTGTGCCAGTGTTCCTGCATTTGGTAGACCTTTTACTGCCATAAAGTGAGCCATCCTGGTTAGTAGGTCAACAACTGCAAGTATAGTATTGTATCGTTTACATGTTGAGAAGTCTGTAACAAAGTCCAATTATACAGTATGCCATGGAGCAGGTGGGATTGACAATGGTCGGAGTAAAGCGTGCCACTTGGTCTTTAATGTTTTGTTCCTCGCACAAATATCACAAGTCTTCACGTACTGTATGGTATCCTGTCGCCATTTAGACCACCAGAAGTTTTGTTGCATCTTGGCCATGGTTTTTGTGATAACGGCAATCGGGGTGGGGTTCGCGTACACATCCTCTCCTTCTGCATCCCAATCCATACGGGAAAGTGCATCAGCTTCCCCGTTCTTGACTCCGGGGCAATATGTTACTGTGAAATCAAATTCTGTGAAAAGCTGCGCCCATCTTAACTGGCGTGGGGACTGAGGTTTTGCTGTTTTCAGATATTGTAAATTGCGATGATCGGTAAGTACCGTTATAGTATGGCGTGCTCCCAGCAGATGGTGTCTCCATTCTTTAAAAGAGGCTTTGATGGTGAGCAACTCTGTCCGTTATTGCATAATTTAACTCATCCGGCGTACATTTTTTAGACCAGTACGCCACAGGGTGTAATTGGTTTATTTTAGGGTTCCGCTGGGACAGGACAGCACCCATGGCAACACTAGATGCATCAATTTCCACCAAGTAAGGAAGGTCTGGATCAGGATGTCCGAGTATGTTGCTTGAGCTGAATAAAAGCCTGTTCGGCCTCAACTGTCCAGAAAAAAGGTTTGTCCTTTCGGAGCAATGAGGTGATAGGATGAGCGATGTCGGAGAAGTTCGAAATGAAGCGCCGATAAAAACTGGCGAACCCCAGGAAACTTTGGAATGCTTTTACTGAAGTAGGTGATGGCCATTGCAGTATTGCTTCTACCTTTCGTTTATCCATTTGTATGCCTTGAGGGGTGAGGATGAATCCCAGAAACTCCAACTCAGTCACATGAAAATCACACTTTTCAAGTTTGGCAAATAGCCGATGTTGCCGTAGCTTTTCCAATACAGCCTTGAAGTATTGTACGTGTTCTTCCCATGTTGAGGAATAGATTAAAATGTCATCAATATAAACCATGGCACAAATGTCCAGCAGATCCCGAAGAACATCAGTCATGAAATATTGGATGGCTGCTGGTGCGTTGTACAAACCGAAAGGCATGACAGTGTATTCAAAAAGCCCAAACTTGGTGTGGAAGGCTGTCTTCCACTCGTCGCCTTCTTTTACGCGAACCAAGTGGTATGCACCCCTGAGGTCCAGTTTGGTGTAGCTCTTTGATCCTTTCACTTGGTCCAATGGTACCGGGATGAGTGGCAGAGGGTACCGGTTCTTTATGGTGATTTTATTAAGCCTCCTATAAGCTATACATGTTCTGAGGTCCCCCTCCATTTTAGGGACAAAGAAAAGAGCTGAGGAGGCCGGTGACTTGGAAGGCCGAATGTATCCGTTAGCCAAATATTGGTCCAGGTAATTTCATAGGTGTTGATTTTCTTTCTCAGTAAGCGCATATGGGATACATTACTCACCGTAATCGTATTTCTGATGCTTGTATCTGCTTAGATTCACATGCTTTGCATAGGCCGACATCTAGTGGAAGCTGCGGAGTATTACAGTTTGTTTTTCGAAACTCGAAAATGGGCGTCGACACAGGCGTGCCAGTAATACTATCCCTAGTGTGACGTCCACTGTACCCAAGATCCCTCACGCGTCTAGGATCCTCAGATTGTATTTTTTCTGACATGAGGAAGCATGAGGAGTAGCGTGAGTAAAGATAATCCAAGCAGATAGACAGAAAGGTAAGACTACCAGCAATCATGCGCCTTCTCTCGGAGGGGAGGAAGGGTGGGTCATATGTGAATCTAAGCATATACAAGCATCAGAAATACGATTACGGTGAGTAATGTATCCCTTCTGAGGCTTGTGGAATCTGCTTAGATCACATGCTGTGCATAGATTAGCGAGCAGTACCAGAAGAAGGAGGTGGGATGTGAGAAGAGTCATGAGCAAACAGGTGTCTCAGAACCGCTTGTCCCACTTGTGTATCTGTCTTGGAATGAGTGTCAATGCAGTAATGCTGAGTAAAAGTGTGAATAGAGCTCCAAGTAGCTGCTTTGCAAATGGTGTCGAGGGGAACATTTGCAATGAAAGCCAGAGTGGCCCCAATGCCTCTAGTAGAGTGGGCTCTTGGCGTAAAAGGCAGAGTTTTTTCAGAAAGAGAGTAACACAGCTGTATACAGTTGATAATCCACTTCGAGATAGCGCCTTTAGAGACGCGATCTCCCTCTCTGCCTGTAGCTACGGAGACAAACAGTTGATCTGTTTTCCTTAGCGGTCTGGTTTTGTTTACATAGTAGAGGACCGCCCTACGCACATCTAGGGTGTGTAGTTTCACCTCAGCCGAGCTTTGCGGGTTCTGGAAGAAAGCCGGAAGCTCGATGGACTGGTTTACATGGAATTTAGATATAAATTTAGGTGAGAACCTAGGGTGTGTGCGTAAAACCAGTTTGTCTTTGTGGATAGTAAAGAAAGGATCCTGCACTGACAGAGCCTGAATTTCACTGACCCTTCTTATAGAGGTAATGGCTACTAAGAAGGCAGTTTTATAAGTCAGGTGTTTGAGACTACTTTTATGCATGGGTTCGAAAGGGGGGCCCATGAGCTTAGCTAGCACCACATTAAGGTCCCATCCGGGCGGTGGTTTAGAAATAGGAGGGTGAAGTCTCTTTACTCCTTCCATGAAGGCTTTAACTACTGGTACTTTCCACCACGACACCTTGTTATGGGATGTGGTGTAAGCCGAGAGGGCAGCCAGGTGTACTTTCAGAGAGTTAAAAACCAATCCTGCATCCAGCAGGTGGAGCATGTATGTCACAATGTTGGAAGGAGTGCAATCAACCGGGTTGATTTGTTTATTCTGGCACCAAATAACAAATCTCTTCCACTTGTCAAAGTAACAGTGCCTAGTGTTTGGTTTCCTGGATTCTTTTAGGATGTCCATACACCTCTGTGGTAAATTGAGATGTCCAAACTCTATGACCTCAGGAGCCATGCTGCCAGGTTCATTGAATTGGGTTGCTGGTGCACTGTTTGACCTTGTTGCTGGGACAGTAGGTTGTACCAGGCTGGGAGTTTGATGGGCTCGCACACCGCCATCCTGCGTAGGTGTGGAAACCATGGTTGTCTCGGCCACATGGGAGCAACTAGGATGAGCGTCATCGATTCCTTGTTCATCTTGTACACTACCTTCCTGATGAGAGGAGTTGGTGGAAAAGCGTACGCAAACATCCCTGACCAATTCATCCACAGGGCGTTCCCTTGGGAGTGTGGCTGGGGGAACCTGGATGCAAATCCTGGGCATTGTTTGTTTTCGCTTGTGGCGAATAAGTCTATAGTGGGGAAACCCCACTGAGAGAAGAGATCTTCTACGATCTCTCTGTGAAGGACCCATTCGTGTTCCTTTGGGAGGGAGTCTCTGCTTAGAGCATCCGCTAGGGAATTGAGCTCCCCTGGAACATGTTGCGATGACAGGAAGATGTTCCGTCTGAGTGCCCATATCCAGATTTTCTGGGCAAGCTTGGACAGATTTGGCGAACGAGTCCCTCCTTGCTTGATCAGATAGAACATGGCTGTCGTGCTGTCCGTCCGGATCTGCACTGACAAGTTTATTAGATGGGGCTCGAACGCCCGAAGCGCTCTGAATACTGCCAAGAAGCTCTAGCAGGTTGATGTGGTTCTTGGCTACTGAGTGAGACCAGAGACCCTGAGCTGTGTGGTGGAGATGGCGAGCTCCCCACCCAGTCAGGCATGCATCTGTAGTCACCACTGCCTGCACTTCGGGATCGTAAAAGGGTTTTCCCCTTGCGAGATTCTCTCTTGTCCACCAGTGTAGGGTCTGTACAAGTGTTGGCGAAACGACCACTAGATCGTCCCACTGACCACTTGCCTGAGACCACTGTTTCGCCAACCATTCCTGCATAGGACGCATGCGCAGTCGCGCGTGGGGGACCAGGTAAATGCATGATGCCATCATGCCCAGTAACCGCATTGCTTTGCGTACCGTTATTTGTTGACCGGACTGATAATGTGGAATTTGCAGTAGTATATTCCGAATTCTCTCTTCCGAAGGGAAGGTCAACCCTTTCTGAGTATCTAGGATTGCTCCCAGGAACTGTTTTGAGGTGCTTGGCACTAGGCTTGACTTCTTCTCGTTGATTGAGAAGCCTAATTCGTGGAGGAGGTCGATAGTCCTTTGAATGTTTGTCCTGCAAATTCCTGGGGTTTCCCCCGTTATGAGCCAGTCGTCCAGATAAGGGTACACTGGGATTGCCTCCCTGCGTAGGTGTGCAGCTGCCACCGCCAGTACCTTGGTGAATACCCTGGGTGCTGAAGCTATCCCGAAGGGCAGTACCTTGAATTGGTAGTGGCGACTGTCCACCTTGAAGCGCAAGTACTTTCTGTGCGCCGGGAGCATGGAAATATGAAAATAAGCATCTTTCATATCCAAGGTTGCCATTTAATCCCCCTTTTTTAGGAGGGGGATTACCTCTTGTAGCGTGGTCATACGGAATTTTTGGGGCTTGACATACTTGTTGGCAGGCCGTAAGTCCAGTACTGGGCGCATTGTTAAATCTTTCTTTGGCACAAGGAAGTAAGTTGAATAGATACCCTTGTTTACCTGGTGTCCTGGGACGAGTTCTATCGCGTCCTTTTCTAGCAGAATGACAATCTCCTCGAGAAGGATCTTCTGATGTTCTAAGGAGTGTACTCTTTGTCGTGGAGGATGGTTCCGGGGACGCTGCAGTAATTCTATACAATATCCTGTGGACACTGTTGACAGCACCCATCTGTCTGAGGTGATCCCTTCCCAAGCCTGGGTGAAGTTGGAAATGCGTCCCCCTACTGGGGTTGCGTGAGAAGGGACCCTGAATTGAGCGTCACTGCTTTGGTGGGGTCGTGCCACCTCCCTTGTTGGGGCTGCCTCTGCCTCTTCCACGCCCTCTCTTGTTACCCCTGCCGTAACTTTGGGTAGACTGCTGGCTGTTGTTCCACTGTGTACCCTGTACCTGGGCATAGTTGCCTCTTTGTGAATTTTGGCCGCGTGGGCAACGAAAACTACTATTCCCCCTCTGGTTAGGGGGTTTGTTGGTTAGTTGGCCAAGGGATTTCAGTGTCTCGTATTCGTCCTTGGCGTTTTTAAGTGCGTCTTCGACCGCTTTCCCAAACAATCGATCGGGTTCCACCGGCTTGTCTATTAATGAAGCCTGAGTTTCTGTTTTGAACCCCGACTGCCGTAACCACGCATGTCTTTTGATAACCGTACCTTCTGCTATCAATCTTCCTGCGTTGTCCGCGGCGTCGAAAGTTGCTTTTAATATGCAACCAGACACGGCTCTCCCTTCTGCCGAGATCCGAGCCAATTGGCCCTTTAACGGTTCAGGAGCAGAGGCTATGAGCGCCGCGACCTCTTCCCATTGATGGCAGTTGTAGCTGGCCAACAGGGTGGTGGAGTTAGCAATCCTTGCTTGGTAGGCGGACGTTGAGGCTACCTTCCTGCCAAACCCGTAAAGTTTCTTGCTCTCCTTGTCGGGAGGAGCTTCTGATGAAGATAAGGGTGTTCCAGCCCTCTTGCGAGTGTTGGTAACAACTAGGGAGTCTGGTTTAAGATGTCCTCTTATATAGAGAGGGTCAGACTGGGCTGCCCGGAAAAGCTTTTCGACCCTGGGGTTGACTGCTCTGGTGAGGTTTGGGTTCACCAGGGACGGGTCTATTCTTCGTTGGATGGATTTAAGGATAGGGATGGTCTGAGCGACCGGCCTCCTCTCTCCCACCAACTCTTCTGCGAAGTCCCTTTCCTCCTGTACACCGTGGGTGTCGATGTGAAAATGTTCTGCCGCGCGAGCGAGAACCTCATTAAGGAGGGGCTGGTTATCGACTGGCGAGTCGGTAACTGGGGCTTCGTTCTCTACCGGGGAATCTACTCTGTAAATTTCCTGCTCATCTTCTCCCTCCTCCTGATCCTCATCATCCGCATAGTATTCCGTCCCGGCTTGTTCCTCCATAATTTCAAACTCCTGGTCCCCCTCAGGGAATGGAGTAGAGTAAGGCTGCACGTCGAAGGGTGCAGGTCTTTCGAACCGGGCCTTTTTACTTAGGGGGATAGGATCAGTGGAACCTGAGGGTGTGGCCCCGTGAGGGTCATACGAGAGGAAATGCTCTGGATTCTTGTCGTAGAAATCAGCCAAGGAAGACATCCTTGACATGACCCTGTATATGTCTTCACTGGACCATTCTTTGGAACAGGGTATGACTTTAGTAGGCAATTTAGGGGACTTATCAAGGGTACCCTTGCTGGATGTTGATCTCTCAGTAGACTTGTATTTAACTGTTTGCTTAGGGGGGAAGGATGGTCATACAGGAGTGGAAGAATGTGCTTTCCGCTGTTTCCCCCCCTCCCCGTGCGTGGAAAAATGTTTTCCCTGTCCCTTGGAGGCCCCGGAGACTTTCGACGCCTGGCGTCGAGGATCGGGAGAGGTATCTGTGTTTTTCAAGCGTGGGGCCTCGCTGGTGTTAACTACGGGCTCCGTCTCTTGGAGCGCGGCCTGGGGGTGGAAGTCGTCTTCGTCCTCCGACGATCGAACTTCCGTTAGTCTAGGGAGCGAGGCACTCTTGGCAAGAGTGGATGATTGCCTTGCGTCATGAGGCGATCTCGATCGAGAGCGCCCAGAGGACACCGAGTCGGACCGTTCTATCTGTGCCTCTTTCCGAGAAGTCGACGTCGTCGAGGTTCGGTTGGACTTAGTGTGCTTAGTGTGTGTAGGGTGTGTAGCGCTTGCGTCGCCGGGGGTCTTCCCCATAGCCGCCCTGCCGGACGACCTTCCGAGGTCGGGGACCTGCGCTCGGCTGTCTTTCGACGCCGTAATGCCCTCGCCGTCCGAAAGTACGGCGTCGCTGCCATCGCTGAAGGCGCCCTCCGCTGCCATGGCCGCCTGCCTGGTGTGGTGGGCCCAACGCTTAGTCGAACGGTCCTTAAGTGTCTTAGGTTTAAACCTACTACACGCTCTGCAATTCGCTTCGGGGTGGTCCCTCGGCAAGCAGAGATTGCACATGGCGTGCCTGTCGACCCAAGGGTATTTGCGGTTGCACTTGGGGCAGAATTGGAAAGGGGTACCCTCCATACGCACCTAAAGGCAGCGGGCTGGTAAGTGTATGAAATATATAAGATAAGGTGTACTTATATACCAAGAGTGAAGAGTATGTACCACCCCCCACTCTCCCTACTTGCAGGGCCGAGGCCAGCGGCCTACCAGGCCCGGGCCGAGGCCAGCGGCCTTCCGAGGCCCAGATCCGTCGTGCGGCAGCCGACGGTCGATGTCTTCTCCAGCCGTCGTCGAGTGTCGAGGGTCGACGTTGGGGTGGGGAAGGATGTCAATAAAGAATTATAATTTTCAATTATTAGCAAAAGTATGGCTAAGGCCAGGGAACTCCGCAAGATGCTTCCGACCAGTATGGCGGAAAAAAACAATCTGAGGATCCTAGACGCGTGAGGGATCTTGGGTACAGTGGACGTCACACTAGGGATAGTATTACTGGCACGCCTGTGTCGACGCCCATTTTCGAGTTTCGAAAAACAAACTGTAATACTCCGCAGCTTCCACTAGATGTCGGCCTATGCACAGCATGTGATCTAAGCAGATTCCACAAGCCTCAGAAATGAGACTACATGGGGCCTGAGATCCCGGGATTTGGTCTATATGACAGTCATATTGGGTGATGGGGCGGTAGCGTATTTGCCTGTTTTTTCTGAAAGACATCTTGGTATTCCTCGTATTCGATCGGTAGATGTCCCATGAACCCAATTGTTATCTCGTGACCAATGTCTGCTTTCTCCGTAGGAGTAGCACGGAGGGAGAATGAGTAACAAGTCTGCAAGCACTCCATAGGGAAGGTCAACGTGCACATCCGCCAGTTGAGGACTGGATTATGGCTCTACAACCAGGGCATGCCTAATATGAGCTGGAACTGAGGTGCATTGATCAGGTCAAAAACTATGGTTCTCAATGGCCATCATGACACAAGAGCTCCATCTCACCCGTACACTTCGTCACTGGCCCTGATGATAGTTGCGAACCGTCCACTGAGACTAGGTTATCCACCTTCGACCTCTGTTGTATGGGTACGCCTATCCACTGGGCCACTGTGAGGTCCATGGTGTTACCAACTGCACGGCAGTCTATGTAGGCTTCTAGGGTGTGCATTCATAGCAGAGACTCTTGGCAGATGAGGATTAATGGTGTTGTGAGGTGTGAGACCATTGACGTTTTACCCTGTCTCGACAAGCTGATCCCTACTCTTGTCGAGTCCTGCAGTTTTCCGCAGGCTTGCTTATTTCTTTCAATCCAGAGTCGATAGCCCCTAAAGGCTTCCTGGGTGACTTGTTTGGACAGTCTTTTAAGAAGTGTACTGCCTTGCCACAATATAGGCAGAGTTGTTGTCGTCTGCGCCTCTCTCTTTCCTCCTTTGTCAGAGGTCCTCTGGCACTGCCGAGTTTCATAGGCTCTGGTGCAGCTTCTGTGGGGCGAGATGTAGTCCCACGTGGGCGTAGGTACATAGGACGCCCCTCCGAATGAGACCGGTCAGACCTCCTTTTCTGCAACCGATGATCTAACTGCACCACCAAGTCTATGAATTCAGGAAAGCGCTCTGGTGGATTAACAACTTGAGCCAACACATCTTTTAGCTCACTGCAAAGGCCCCAGTAAAACAAGGTAGTACGTTTCTCCTCTGGCCAATTTGTTTCTACCACTAGGCGATTGAAGGTGGTGATATAAACCAAAAGGTCCTGATTTCCCTTTCTAAGGGTCAGCAATTCTCCATCCAAGGCCTGCTCCTGTGTCCGACAAGCGAAGAGTTTATGCAGTTCTTGTTGAAATACCGCAAAATTGTATAAAATGGGATTGTCCCCATTGACTAGTGGCACCAACCAACTAGCCGCATGCCCACTCAGAAATGACACAACAAAGGCAACTTGTGTCTGATCTGTTGGGAATGCCCCTGGCCGGCAAAGGAAATGGGGCCTACACTGGTTCATGAAAATGGCATACCTTTGGGGATCACCCAAGAATCGTTCAGGCGGTGCCAGTGGGACTGTAACAGGTGTGGTAACTTGTATTTGGGCAGGTGCTGCTGCAACGCTGTCTGATGGGCCCGGTAAAGATACCTGACCCGCTTGGTTCCTAGCTAAACGTTTAGCTAACTCCTCTGTTCTGTCTCGGTTTACCACCAACTCCTTTCTCATAGTGTTGGTTTCAGAGCAGGCAGCATGGACTTCCGTCCGCAATTCCCCTAACAAGGCAGCTAACTGGTCTACTTCCGAGGCCATGGCACTCGGGCATGGTTAATCAACATGGGCTTGGCGTTCTGTAACACTTACCTGTGGTGCCCTGCAGGAGTGCCAGGTCCAGATCACCGGGAAGTGGTTCACAAGCTAGTTGGATTCCGAAACAGATGCAGATCCAAACCACACCTTCGCCACTGTTTATGCTGAAAGGCAACTGCCCAGCGTGCAGTGCGGGTGGGAGTGGTTTGGTGTATAAGTTAGGAAGGAGGACGTGACTTGGATTTGGACCTAAGGGGCAAACAAGCATGAAATATTGGTGCCTGTGTTATCCTGATTACTCACCTCCTCTCAGTACACCCCCTTAGGTTGGTTGATTGGCTAGGGAAACCAGGGCTCACCTTCTTATTGCTGAAGAATGGTGCAGGACAACATCTATCCCAGTTGCATCACTGGATGGCGGGCCCAGTCCTGCTCCGACGTACAAGATACTTGCTTCAAGTTAAGTCTTACAGTGGTTTCCTTTCTTTGCTGTGCTGCCAAATGGTAGTGCAGAATGTCATTCTTGTGAATGTTCGTTCAGTTCTTAGTATTCAGCTGCACGGCCCGATGGCAGTGCAGAATGTCTTTGATGTCTTGGAATTTTCGTTCCCTTCTGATGTCTGTAATGTTTTGTTGAGTTGAAGACTCGCGTTGCGCGAGTTATGCCATTTTTGAAATGATTCACCTTTCACTTTCCCTTTCAGCTGCTGCAGAGGTGATGCCGGTGATCAGTTGGGAAGAAGGAAGTGGGTGATCAGCTGGAAGAGGCGGATGACAGCTCCAACCAGAGCGGACAATGCCACGGTTTAGGTTGTGCAGAGGCAAATGCTGGGTTGCTTGCAAGTAAGTACTATGAGCTCCGTGGGGTGCAGAGTGGGTGATCAAGCCTCAGCACTTATTTGTTCTATCTTTTGTCTGCAGGTGGCGTTTGTGCAAACTCCATTGTGTGCTGAGAGCTGCAGCGTGATGGTGGAAGGCTGGACCCACTCTGGGTAAGTATGTAGATGAGGAAAGCTCAGTCAAGCGAGCGAAAGGGCTGAGGATCAGGAGTAGGAGGAGCAGGTAAGTTAAAGCAGGAACTCTGCGAGGCTGTAGGCAGCAGGCACATGGGGATCGGAGCTCCAGCAAGCGTTACACCACTTGCTCTGCTGATGGAAGAAACGCTATGCCTTGGGTGTGGCCCAGAGTGGGGATTTTATAACCCTGGACTGCACCTGACCACTAGACCACCACAAAGCAATATGAAACTAACAACTTGGGGGCCATCTTGGATTCTAGACTGCTGCCTACGCCAAACAGCCATTTTCTATGTCCAAAGCCCACTTAAACATCTCTGGTGACTATTGGGGTGGATGCTTGGTGACCTGCTTGTTCTGCTATGGTCCATGACAGATTGTCAACATCGTCAAATAAAGGCTTTGTGAAAATGTTGTACATGGTAGGTAAGACGCAGGATGCCACCAGTACTTCATAGCTTACAGGGACTGGGTCCACTGAATCCGTAAAGGAAAAGACTCTCATAGAGCGGTTGTCTAAGAAGGATTGAATCCAGGCTATGGCCTCCTTGGAAAAATGGGCGGATGACATCAGATGATTGCAGGGGACCTGGTGATCCACCAAATCAAATGCGGCGGACAAGTCTAAGAGTAGGAGGATGGCTAATTCCCCCTTGTCCTTCAACGCACCCATTTGGTTTTTTAAATCAATGAGTGCCGTTTCCGTTGCATGTCTTGGCCTAAATCCGGATTGACAGAGTCCTAGCAGGTTGTTTCTTTCCAGATAAGACTGAATCTGGAGGTAGGCTGCCTTGTCTAAGATTTTTTGTGAAAAAGGGACTGTTATAATTGGCATCTAATTAGTAGGGATGGTGGGGTGTAGATTCGTTTTTTTTTTAGGAGGGGAGAACCCAAGCCTCTTTTAAATTAGTGGGCACTATGGATTCGAAGATGGCCGCGTAGTGTGGAGGACGCTGCGCCCCACACTCACGTCCTGCCCGCCTCAGTTGCAGCCCTCCCCGGCACCTGGATTTGGCGGAGAGGGGTCCTTGGAGCAAGGGACGGCGTTGAGTCCCGTGAACGGCGCCTGGGGGCCACTCGGCTGGTGGCATTGGTGTAGAGGCACTCTGGCAGCCTGTGCCCAACACCGCGGCTGCTGCGAGAGGTGTAAGTGAACCGGCGGCATTTGGAGCGGTTCCGGTCCCTCCGGCTGGGGGCTCGTCAGCTCGCTGTCGGTCCCCCCTCCTGGACCCCATAAAAAGGAGAGGAAGCAGACCAGTCCGGCACATCGGACGGCTGAAGCTGCTTTCGCCGAGGGACGTGGATGGGCAGCCAGCGGCGCTCGGAGCAAAGACGGAGAGCTCAAGCCGCGGGCGAGCTGGGAATCAGCTGTCCCTGTCGAGGCTGGAAGCGGACGCGAAGAGGCCCGGCCCACCTGGGGGCCGCCCGCTGAGGAAGGGCAAGGCTCCCCAGGGCTGAGGGAACAAGCTGGCTCTGGAGTTGAGCGGAGGAGCCGAGGAGCGAAGACAAGGGAGTGCTTTGGGTCTGCCGCCCCCCACCAGGACGTTTTGATCGGCGGGCTTGTGCTGGACCGCGGGGCCTGAGGTTGGAACCGGGCCCACAGGAGGGGAGCGCACGGAGGCTGGGATGGCCCCCGGCTTGGGAGCTGGTACCTGGGGGCCGCCGAGTTCACGACGGCCGGCGGCTATGAGGGGAGGTCCGGCGGGAGGCCTGTAGTTGGACACCTTGGGCACTGCAGAGATCAGGGGCATTAGATCTTGGACCGGCGAGACTGTTGGGGCCCTTGAACTTCGCCGGGTTCTGGGTGGGCTGGTGGTTGGACCAACTAATTAGGACCATCAAACGAGGGGGTGTTCCTGTCTGTGCCAGGGACTGTGGCCCGCTCGGGGCAGGGCGAGATATTTTCACACTGTTTGAGGCACGGCAGGATCCTTCTACAAATGGTCCGCCCCTCTCCCCCCTCCGCCGCCGTCTTGACAGTGCCTTTCCACCAACAGACCAACCCTCTGTCCTTTGCCGACCGGTGGGCGCAATCTCTTTCCCCGGAGATGTCAAGAAGCAATGGAAAAGACTGCCCGCCCCAGGGGAAGGCCTCCAAAAAACTCATGGATGGATCTCTCACACAATTGTGGTCTAGAGAGGCCGAGACGGCGGAGGCTCAAGAGATGGCTCAAGAGCTGGGTGGGAATTCCTCTTCTGGGTCCCGAGTGGCCCAAGATAAGCCGATAATGCAGGTGATGTTAGCACAGTTCATGGGCGAATTGGTGGACAAGATCACGGCAGCGAGGCAACAGCAAATGGACAAGTTGCGAGACGATCTGGCTGAAGGTCTGAGGGAAATTAAAAGAGACGTGAATAAGGTCGAGGAGAGAGTGGACACTAATGAACATGCCCTCCAAGAATTGACGCAAAACCTGGAGCCACAAGCGGAAGAGCTGGAGAACAGATGAAGAAGGGCGAACATTAGAGTGAAATCGCTGCCGGAAGATGTCCAAGATCAGGAGCTGGCCCCAGTGTTAAAAGAAATATTCAGTGATCTGCTAAATTCAGACTTGGATTCAGCTATGCAGTTCAACAGAGTTCATAGGGTGGGGCCATGTAGGCTGGAGTCCGGAGCCAGACCGCGTGATGTGTTGGTGGCCTTCCACAGCTATGCAGTCAAAGAGAAGATTATGGAGAAGGCGAGAAGGGCCGCTCTCATCACTTACAAGGGGGTCAGGAGATCTCGCTATATCAGGATCTGGCGAGGATAATGCTAGTTAAAAGGAGATAGATGGGTCCGGTCCTGTCCTTCCTTAGATCCCAACAAATTTGCTACAGGTGGGCTCACCCCTTCGGCTTGTCGCTCATCTGGCAATGTTCCCCTCATAAGATCACGTCCTGCGACCAAGGGATGGCCCTGCTGGGCTTGGAGGAACAGGCCTTGACCCCATGTCACGCTCACCTGATTCCCACGGGGGCGCTGGCCTGGTTTCGAGTGCTGATGCCTCTTCAATGGTGAAGCGCAGGGCTCTGAAGATGGATAGGACGGGCCCCTCTACTCTGGCTAATCTGGCTCGCAGGAATATCCTCCTGTACGTGAAAAGGGAGTATTACAATCTGGCGGAATAATGCTCGAGCCTCCCACTTCCTTCCAACCCTCCTCGATACCCTTCCACGATCCCCCGTGAAGTCTCACCTTAGGGTCTGAAAGGACGAGCTCTCCATCCTGCTTCTGACGCAGTGGCGCATTGAACCCAGTTACTTCACTGGATTGAGGTTGGATGGGAGTTCAGGTAAGTTTGATTATACTGGTAAGGCGCTGTAAAAGTTCGGTTGCAAGTTCAAAAGTTCAAGCTTTAAATAATAATGTTCATTGTCTTTTTCAGGTGATGAAAGAAGATTCCTTTGGAGACTTCTTGCAACAAAGCGCTAATGTTGATGTCTTTTCCCCATAGGGGCCGGGGTTCGGAATGCCGGAGATATGGCGCCGACCCGAAGTGAAAAGTGCAGTTCCAGTAAAGATCTGGTAAGTCCTAGATGAGCGCTCAGGTAATGTTTTTGCATTCGCTCATCTAATGTCTTTGTCTTTTTTCCCCATAGGGGCCGGGGTCCGGAAAATGCCTGGAAGCAGCAAGACCCGAAATGAAATGGGAATGACCCAACAGGTAAGTCTTAGAAGGAAACTGAGCTTTTCCTATTCCCTTCCTTCTCTCACCTTGTGTTCTTGTCTTTTTCTCTCTAGGCTCTGGGAAGTGGCTGCGAATCCGGATGATCGCTGCTGAAGATGGAGGCGCCCAAGAAAGGTGAGTAAAATGCAGCGCTGCAGCGATCGGAGCGAAATGCTTTTAAAAATGATGTCTTCCTTTTCAGGATCGTCGGTGAGATGTCTCCGTGATGCAGGTTTAGCAGGTAAGGCCTTCTTCCTCCCCAATTCTCTTCTTATCACCCTTTGCAGGTGTCGCAGGATGCTGACAGGCGTGGCTGAAGTCCAGAAGCAGGAGCTGACACGGTGAGCGTCCAGCTGCTAGGTGCAGAACAACGCGAAGCACGTTTGGCTGTTCGGGTGGGGTTTAAATAGCTTTGGAAGAAGTTCCAGGTATGTATCCTTCCACCGATCAGGTATGTATCCTTCCCCGACCACACCCGGGTGGAAAGTAGTCCCAGAGGTAAACTAGTCCCATTCAGGCATCAAGAGGACCTGGATGTAGCTGTATGGTCTGCATCAGGTAAGTGCACATAAAAACACTTGAACACATGTCCAGCTTTATGAGCCTGGCGCCTAAGGCGCCAGGACTGGGGTCCAACATGAGCCTGGCGCCTAAGGCGCCAGGACTGCGTCCAAAGAGCCCCAGCTTGGGCCCGCTGGAACTTCCCTCGGGGGAATGATGCCTGCCTCTGGGGTTGCTGGGTCGGACCTGGCTCCTTGGAGGTAGGCATCATGACAGTACCCCCTCTCAAGGCCCCTCCCAAGGTTGTTCCCTCCGGGGGTTTTGGCTTGTTCGGAAATCTCCGGTGGAACCTTTGTATTAATCGAGGTGCGTGAACATGGTTACTAGGCTCCCACGATCTCTCCTGAGGTCCATATCCCTTCCAGTCAACAAGATAGAAGAGTTTCGACTTTAACACCTTGGAGTCTAAAATGTCTTTAACTTCGAATTCTAATTCCCCTTCAATTTGAACTGGGTCTGGAGGCTTGGACAGTCGGGTTCCTGGTTGTACTGGCTTCAAAAGTGACGCATGAAAAACTGGATGAATACGCATGTTGGACGGTAAATCCAGTTTAAAGGCCACTGGGTTGATTATAGCTTTGATGGGATAAGGTCCTATGAATCTGGGATTGAAGGTTTGCGGGCCCTTGAGGGGTAAATGTTTAGTTGCTAGCCATACCTGGTCTCCTACTTGGTAAGGAGGAGTTTTACTTCGGTGCAAATCAGCGTTTTCTTTATACTTTTTCTTGGCTTGCTGTAAATGCTTCTTTGAAGGCTCAGGTTATTGTGGAATGCAGATGATTTACTGCGGGCATTTCCAGGGTCAGAGTTGGATCTAGGTCAGAGGTCCGAGGATGGTGACCATACAAAGTATAAAAAGGAGTTTGTCCGGTTCCAGAATGCACTGAATTGTTGTATGCATATTCTGCGATCCAAAGGATGTCTTTCCAATTCAACTCGGATTGGTGTAACATGCACCGAAGATATTGCTCGAGAGTCTGATTGGTTCTCTCGGTTTGTCCGTCGGTCTGGGGGTGGCGGCTGGTGGATAACCGCACATCTATTTGTGCTAGTTGACAACACTTCTTCCAAAAATGGGAGATAAATTGACTTCCACGATCCGAGACTAATATGGAAGGGAAACCATGTATGCGAACTATATTCTCCAGAAATTCCTTGGCCAAGGTGGAAGCTGAAGGCAACCCTTTTAAAGGAATAAAGTGGGCCATTTTGGAGAATAGATCCACAATTACAAGGATAGTGTTGTAACCACCACAAGGAGGCAGGTCAGTTATAAAGTCCATTGACAAGGTGTGCCATGGTGCCGGTGGAATATCCAAGGGTTGAAGTAGGCCGGCTGGCCTTTTCTTTTGACCCTTGTTTTGGGCGCAAATTCCGCAAGACAACACAAAAGACTTTATGTCTTTTCTCCAAGAAGGCCACCAGAAGTGGCGTTTGATTTTTTCCTCTGTTTTAGCGATACCAGGGTGTCCTTCCATTAATGGTTCAATAACAAGTTCCTGCAATTCTTTACTTGGCAGAAACAACCGCTCCTGGAAGTAGGGTAAATCATCCTTAACGGTGTAATGAGGACCCTTTTGACTCCATTCCAGTAAGGCTGAAGAGTCTAGAAGTTGTTTTACTTGCGTTTGGATATCCTCAATAGTTTGCAATGAAGTTAAGCCTAAGATTCTTTGTTCAGGTATGATTGGCACAGGTTCTAAACTCGAATTGGGTTCTTCCATGCCAATCCGGGATAAGGCGTCTGCTTTACCATTCTTGCAGCCAGGGCGATAGGTAATTACAAAATCAAATTCCGCAAAGAATAGAGCCCATCGGAGTTGTGGTGAAGATTGAGCTCTGGCCGTCTTTAAATACTGCAAATTTCTGTGGTCCGTAATTACGGTGATGGTGTGTCTTGCCCCGAGAAGGTAGTGACGCCAAGCCTTGAAAGCAGATTTAATAGCCAGTAACTCTTTGTCGGTAATTGCGTAGTTGATTTCAGGAGGAGAGAATTTTCTGGACCAAAAGGCCACAGGGTGTAGTTGGTTAGTTTCTGGGTCTCTTTGCGACAGGACAGCTCCCATGGCCGAACTGGATGCGTCGGTTTCCACAATGTAAGGGAGATCTGGGTGTGGGTGCCTCAATACAGGTGCAGAGGTGAATTTGGTTTTCAGGTCCTGAAAGGCTTGTTCGGCCTCAAGAGTCCATTCGAAGCATTTATTTTTCTTTAGGAGAGCTGTGATGGGTTGGACTGTTCGGGAAAATTCTGGGATGAATCTTCGATAGAAATTGGCAAAGCCAAGCATGCTCTGAACTCCCTTCACCGAGCTAGGAGATGGCCATTTGAGGATGGCGTCCACCTTTCGCGAGTCCATTCGGACTCCTTGAGGTGTCAGGATGAATCCGAGAAACTCAACTTCTGCGGTATGAAAAACGCATTTTTCGACCTTGGCAAATAGTTTGTGCTGGCGCAATTTCTAAAGAACTGCCCTAACATGTTTTCTGTGATCAGCTTCTGAAGAAGAGTACACCAGGATATCGTCAATATAAACAATGACACAGACATCAATAAGTTCCCGAAAAACATCATTCATAAAGTACTGAAAGGCGGCAGGTGCATTGCACAAACCGAAGGGCATCACCTGATATTCGAAGAGCCCAAATTTGGTGCAGAATGCAGTCTTCCATTCGTCGCCTTCTTTTATACGCACCAGGTGATAAGCTCCTCGGAGATCTAACTTGGTGTACACACTAGCGTCTTTCACCTGGTCGATAAGATCAGGGATCAGGGGCAGAGGATAACGATTCTTAATCGTTATTTGGTTTAGGGCGCGATAGTCTATACATGTTCTAAGGTCGCCCTCTTTTTTCGGCACGAAGAACAAAGCTGAAGAGACAGGAGACTTGGACGGGCGAATAAAACCATTGGCTAGGTATTGATCTAAATACTGACGCAAATGCAGGTTCTCAGGTTCCGTAAGAGCATAAATCCTACTACAGGGTAGTTGAGCATTGGGTACCAGATCGATTTGGCAATCATAAGATCGATGGGGAGGTAACGTGTTAGCCTGTTCTTTCTGAAAAACGTCTTGGAATTCTTGGTATTCTGACGGTAGCTGTACAGAGGTGGAAGTTGCTGAGGCTAAACCCATAGCTGGATTTCTTGGATAACAAGTTGGTTCACAATCAGGAAAACTTATCTTCTTTGCTCGCCAGTCTATTCTTGGATTATGTGTTTCTAACCAAGGAATTCCAAGAATTACTTGAAATTGTGGGGCCTTGATCACATCAAACACGATTGCTTCCCAATGTCCATCCTGACCCACCAGTGTCAATTCAACAGTGGAATGCGTTACAGGCCCTGAGGCTATTTCGGTTCCATCTACTGTAGTAATGACATCTTGGGTTACTTTCGGGCGGAGAGGGAGCTTAATCCTGTAAGCCAATTCACGGTCTACGTAATTTCCAATAGCTCCACTGTCGATGTATGCTTTTATAGCATGCAACTGCTGAGGCTGTTTTGGGTCCACGAGCACCATTGGCATGACAAAATGCGAGGTCAAAGAGTTTGTTTTCAAGCTCGGCAAGCGGACCCCTATGCTTGTCGGGCTAGGTCGTTTCCCGAATCAGGTGTCAATAAATCGTTATCAGTGGCTCCAACCACCTTCTTAGGTGGTTTAACCGGACAATTTCGAAGAAAGTGACCGGAAGCCCTGCAATACAGACAAAGTTGCATTTGCCGTCTTCTCTCTCGTTCCTTCTGCGTTAATGGTCCTTTAACACCGCCGATTTGCCTAGGTTCGGATACATCGGCGCTCTTGGAGTTAGCGTGGGTTTTGATCGGTACTCGAGTTTTGTACTTGAACCGATCTGCTTTTCTATTTTGAAGTCTGTGATCAAGTTGAACCACAAAGTCTATGTAGTCTGCGCAGACCTGGGGTGGATTTACTATCTGAGCTAGAACATCTTTAAGCTCTCCGCGCAGGCCTCGATGAAACAATGTGATCCTTTTATTTTCTGGCCAATCAGTTTCCACAACCAGTCTATTAAAGGTGGCAATGTAGGACAGGAGATCCTGATTACCTTGTCGTAAGGATAGCAGTTCGTTATCAAGGGCCTGTCCTTGAGAGTGTCGAGCAAACAATCTTTCTATGCTGGCCTGGAACCTCTGAAAATCCTGGAGAATGGGATCATCCTGATTTACCAAAGGAATAGACCAATCGGCAGCACTGCCACTGAGGTAAGATAGTATAAAGGCTACCTTGGTCTGGTCGTTAGGGAAGGCCCCGGGTCTGCATAGAAAGTGTAAACGACATTGGTTCATAAAGACGGCATATTTCTTGGGATCCCCCGCAAAACGTTCAGGCGGGGCCAAAAGCATGTGTCCAGGTAGATTGATTTGTACCGGGTTATTCAAACCCATTGATGTGGAAGTACCACCGGAATTCAGTAAAGGAATGTGCCCTGCCTGGGCCTGCAATAACCTTTTGGCCAGGTCATCTGTTCTTTCCTTGGATAGGATCAGTTCTCTTTTGAGAGCGTTAGTCTCCTGGCGGGCTGAGTGCACCTCTGCCCGTAATTCCCCCAAAAGCTGGGCCAGCTGGTCAGTCTCGGAAGTCTCCATAGCGCCCGGGTGGGAAATTGTGGGTAGGCTTCGCGTTCTGTCACGCTCACCTGATTCCCACGGGGGCGCTGGCCTGGTTTCGAGTGCTGATACCTCTTCAATGGTGAAGCGCAGGGCTCTGAAGATGGATAGGACGGGCCCCTCTACTCTGGCTAATCTGGCTCGCAGGAATATCCTCCTGTACGTGAAAAGGGAGTATTACAATCTGGCGGAATAATGCTCGAGCCTCCCACTTCCTTCCAACCCTCCTCGATACCCTTCCACAATCCCCCGTAAAGTCTCACCTTAGGGTCTGAAAGGACGAGCTCTCCATACTGCTTCTGACGCAGGGGCGCGTTGAACCCAGTTACTTCACTGGATTGAGGTTGGATGGGAGTTCAGGTAAGCTTAATTATACTGGTAAGGCGCTGTAAAAGTTCGGTTGCAAGTTCAAAAGTTCAAGCTTTAAATAATAATGTTCATTGTCTTTTTCAGGTGAAGAAAGAAGATTCCTTTGGAGACTTCTTGCAACAAAGCGCTAATGTTGATGTGTTTTCCCCATAGGGGCCGGGGTTCGGAATGCCGGAGATATGGCGCCGACCCGAAGTGAAAAGTGCAGTTCCAGTAAAGATCTGGTAAGTCCTAGATGAGCGCTTAGGTAATGTTTTTGCATTCGCTCATCTAATGTCTTTGTCTTTTTTCCCCTTAGGGGCTGGGGTCCGGAAAATGCCTGGAAGCAGCAAGACCCGAAATGAAATGGGAATGACCCAACAGGTAAGTCTTAGAAGGAAACTGAGCTTTTCCTATTCCCTTCCTTCTCTCACCTTGTGTTCTTGTCTTTTTCTCTCTAGGCTCTGGGAAGTGGCTGCGAATCCGGATGATCGCTGCTGAAGATGGAGGCGCCCAAGAAAGGTGAGTGAAATGCAGCGCTGCAGCGATCGGAGCAAAATGCTTTTAAAAATGATGTCTTCCTTTTCAGGATCGTCGGTGAGATGTCTCTGTGATGCAGGTTTAGCAGGTAAGGCCTTCTTCCTCTCCAATTCTCTTCTTATCACCCTTTGCAGGTGTCCCAGGATGCTGACAGGCGTGGCTGAAGTCCAGAAGCAGGAGCTGACACGGTGAGCGTCCAGCTGCTAGGTGCAGAACAACGCGAAGCACGTGTGGCTGTTCGGGTGGGGTTTAAATAGCTTTGGAAGAAGTTCCAGGTATGTATCCTTCCACCGATCAGGTATGTATCCTTCCCCGACCACACCCGGGTGGAAAGTAGTCCCACAGGTAAAGTAGTCCCATTCAGGCCTCAAGAGGGCCTGGATGTAGCAGCATGGTCTGCATCAGGTAAGTGCACATAAAAACACTTGAACACATGTCCAGCTTTATGAGCCTGGCGCCTAAGGCTCCAGGACTGGGGTCCAACATGAGCCTGGTGCCTAAGGCACCAGGACTGCGTCCAAAGGGCCCTAGCTTGGGCCCGCTGGAACTTCCCTGGGGGGAATGATGCCTGCCTCTGGGGTTGCTGGGTCGGACCTGGCTCCTTGGAGGTAGGCATCATGACACCCCAGTGGCAGAAGCGGAGGTCCAGCAGACGGGTCGCAAGCCATGGGAATGGTCCACTGTCAAGCATAGGAAAGGAAGGAAGAGACCTACGGACACAGCTCCCAGGAAATCTACCAATATTGGAGCTTAGGAAGGTTCGTCAGGGCAGGGTAGCCCTCCGGCTGCCACATAGGATATTCAATGGTGGAGAGACATCGGAGATTGGAGCCCGGGGAGGGCAAAATCGAAAGTTGGGCAGTTTTTGCCAAAGGGCAGTTCTCTAGTGTTGTTATGACTTGCAGGTTTGGGGTACGGGGAGCACGGGGGTCTTGGAATGGGAATGGGTTTTCCCGCATGGGAAGTTTCTTGGTCTGGTATTGAGATCGGCTCTCGTGGAGAACTCACGAGGGGGGCTGAGTGCCAGTCGATCTCGGCTTAATTGGGGGGGTTAGGGGCGTTGGGGGAGGGGGGTTTGGATCCAAGGTTCAGGGCTGCATGACCCATACACCAGATTGCGAGAGAAGG
This sequence comes from Ambystoma mexicanum, assembly GCF_040938575.1. Classification (NCBI taxonomy): domain Eukaryota; kingdom Metazoa; phylum Chordata; class Amphibia; order Caudata; family Ambystomatidae; genus Ambystoma; species Ambystoma mexicanum. The sequence continues at coordinate 92,671,269 of NC_090927.1, forward strand.
TACGGTCCACACAACAACTGGGGGTGGGATCAGAGGGTCCGAGAATGTCGGCAAAGTTCCATATGAAAAAGCCTTATGGATAGCCCAGATCTTTTAAAGTTTCTTTCACTGAATGTGAATGGCCTCAATTCCCAGGTAAAGAGGAGGAAGGTGGAGAGGATTCTCAAGAGGGAACATCCCCTGGTAGTAACCCTACAAGAGACACATGTACATACAAAGGACGCCTGCAGGATTAGATTCTGGGGATATTCCCGAGTGGTACAGGCCACCCAAGCAAGCAAGAAGGGGGGTGTATTAATTGCTCTGAGGGATGGAGCGGGTCTGACCATTAGGGATATGCAGAAGGATAGCCAAGGAAGGTACCTAGCGGTGTCACTCGAGGCCAAAGGGGAGTTCTTCACGGTGGCAACCATTAATGCTCCCAATCTGGTGCAAGACGCCTTTATACAAAAGTCTCTCACTCGGTTAGGGAAATGGGCGCGGGCGAACGTCCTCTTGATGGGGGATTTCAATTTAGCTTGGGACCCTGCCATGGACAGGAGTTCCGCATCATGGGGAACTCAGGGGGGACCGTTGGGCGATCTGGTGCAGAAAATGCGCGATTTGGCTCTGGTTGATACTTGGCGTGAACTCTACGGGCAGGCGGAGGGGTACACCTTCTTCTCGCATGCGCATAGGTCTCACTCGCGGATAGACTATGTCTGGATCTCGAAACCATTGATGGGAAGGGCGACAGCATTAGAGGTGGCGGCGCCTCTCACCCTGCTTCTGGCTAAACCCAGGGGACCAATAGCTATCTGGAAATGGAGATACCTAATCTCATTGTTCAGGGATCCTGTCTTGGTCAGGGAAATAGAGCAGGAAATGGTGGACTATACCGACCACAATAAGTGGGAGGACACGACCCCCCAGATATGGTGGGATGCCCTTAAGGCCACACTGAGGGGCAGGATCATAGCAATAAAGGCCAGAAGGGAACAGGAATTAAGGCGGGAGGAACAACAACTGGAAGCTAGGCTTAAGGAGGTCATGGCCCATATGGGATCAACGATGTCGGCAGCCATCAAGAAGGAATACAGAGCAGTCAGGGGCCAGTTGAACCTCATATAAACAAGAGCGGCCGAGCAAAATCTCCTCAAGTTGCGACAAAGGTTCTATATCAAAGGCAACAAAGCCGACCGCTTGTTGGCCAGAAAGTTGAGAAAGGAGGCAGGTGACAAAACAATACTAAAAGTAAAGGGAGAGGGAGGGGTCCTGCTCACGTCGAACCCTGATATTGAGGGTGAATTCACTAAATTTTATGTTGCCCTTTATAGTTCCAGTTACCCCAAGGGGGAGGATCAGGAAGCATATCTACGCGGTGTTGGCGTTCGATGTTTGATGCGGGACAATGGCGATGCGCTTGAAGTCGAGTTCACCACGGACTCAGTGAGGAGAGTCATTAATAATCTTCCATCTGGTAAAGCCCCTGGCCCCGATGGGTATGTCTCAGAATTCTATAAAACTCATAAGGAAGAGTTAATTCCCATTCTAACCAAATTATTTAACTATATAGGCTCCTCGGGGCACTTCCCTAACTCAATGAATGAAGCCAAGGTTATCCTGATACATAAACAGGGCAAGGATCCGACTGATTGCGCATCCTACCGTCCAATTGCTTTAATAAATGTGGATGCAAAAATCCATGCTAAAGTGCTGGCCAACCGCCTTGAGACCATTCTCCCTAAACTTATCCATAGCGACCAGTCAGGCTTTATAAAAGGTCGACAAACATCAGACAACGTTAGACGACTGGCCCATTTGGTTGAAAAGGTGCAGAAGAAGAATATCCCAGCTCTCCTTCTCGCGATTGACGCTGAGAAGGCTTTCGATCGGGTTGAGTGGAGGTTCCTGTTTGTGGTTTTGGATGAAATGGGATTTGGCCTGGGTTTTATTACACGAGTAAGGGCGAACTACTAAAACCCAGTGATACGGCTGGCAATCAATGGCCAAGTTTCCGCCCCGATAAGGGTGGGAAGGGGTACCAAGCAGGGACGCCCGTTGTCGCAGCTTCTTTATGCCCTCCACCTGGAACCGTTCTTGGAGACGGTGCGAGCAGCCGAGGATATCGAGGGAGTCCCGTTTGGGGGCGAGGTCCACAAGACCGCAGCATTTTGCTGATGATCTGATCCTGTCATTGACTCATCCATCCGCCTCAATGCAGGCAGTGGCAAGAGAACTGACTAGATTTGGCCAGGTGACGGGCCTAAAAATCAATGCCCACAAATCGGAAGCGCTTCCGCTCACCTTGTCGTCTGACGCGGTCTGACACCTCAAGAAGGCTTACAATTACAGATGGGTTGACTTCTCGCTTAGGTATCTGGGGATCCATCTGACCAAGTCTATGGAGAAATTATATGCAGCAAATTACCTCCCACTCCTTCAAAAGGTCAAATCGAAACTGGTGGACTGGGGCCCTCTGGAGATCCCGTGGTTGGATAGGATTAACACTTTAAAGATGACAATTCTCCCTCTGCTCCTTTATCACTTCTCAGTCTTACCGATCCAGGTCCCAACATCTTTTTTCAGGGCCCTGCAGAGAATAACCTCCCGGTTCGTATGGAACCGAAAGCGCCCGAGGGTGGCGGCATCATTTATGAAAGCCTTGCCAGACCAAGGGGGAGTAGGGCAGCCGGACTTTCGTGCATATTATTTAGCGGCACAGATTAGGGTTATTAGGGACTGGCAGAGAAATGACAGGGGCAAGGTGTGGAGGCCAATGGACAGGGCGGTAGTGGGAAGGGATCTGGAGGGGGTACTGTGGGTGCCGAAGTACAATAGGCCAACTAGAATGTATTGTAGTGCAATTACATAGACGACAAGGGAGGCCTGGGATCAAGCTATCGAGAGAGCCTGAATCACTTCCTTCCCTTCTCCGTTCTCGCCCCTCCATGGTAATTCGCAATTCACTCCAGTGGCCACAAACGGCCCAATCTTTGATCCATGATATTGTGGGGGCTGCAGGATGTTACGGGATATGCTAGTGGGGGGGAGGTGAAAAAGTTTGAGCAGTGCAAGAAGGATTTTGGCATGGGCGAGAAGCAGAGATTTTCATATCTCCAGTTCAGGCACTGGATCTCCCATCCGGCAGTAAGGCTAGCGGGCTCTCGACCCCTTACGGAGTTTGAAAAATATCTCGACACTGACACGGGAGACAAGGGGGTAGTCTCGTCCATCTAAACACTTATAAAACGGGAGAAACCTATACACTCTAGGACCTATATGAAGGGGGTTTTTGTTGCTACTAAATTTTGGCTTGTTCATTGAAAACTTAATAAAAACTTATTGACAAAAAAAAGAATTAGTGAGGACTATACTAGTGTTGAACGAGGAGTTGATTAGCTTGGTAATAAAAAGGAGCTAGTTCCCTAGCTGCCTCTTTGATAGTGGTCGCTGGACAAGAATCTCCAAGGCATCGAGATGGTTTAAGTGAAGAGATGATATTTACCACTTCTGGTATAGTGACAGGGGAAAAGTGGAATTCACCGGTTTGCTGCTTGTGCGTTTATGATGAAGCTTGACTCTTCAAATCATTGGGTGAAAGGGAGGCTTATTAGTTGCGATATTTTCTCGTAACAAGAGATTTTGTTGCATAAAGCATATTGGATGTTGGTACACCAAGTTTTGTTTTTGTTGCAGGTATCCGTCAAGGTGTTAGTAGATTCCAATTCTCTAAAAATGGTAAAGAGTTCCCTTGAGCGGGAATGGTCTTTGGCAATTTTATCGTTGAAGGTGTCTCTTTTTGTTTGATACATTTCTAGTGTGTATCTCTCAGAGATTGTGTCTCCTTATTCGGGTAGTAAGGTTGTTTTTCCAGAGTGTTTCTGCCTGCCTTTTTTCTTTACGTGTGGCTTTGAGGCTGGGAGTAAACCAGGAGTTAAGACAAGCTCGAGGTTTCTCTTTACATAATTTGAGAGGGGCAATTTTGTCAATAGCCTCGTTGAGTATAGAGCTCAACTAGTGCTAGTGGGTCTGAGCTAGGATTGGATGTGTTAGTGATAGGGTGGAGAAGAGGAAGTAGATTATTGACCGCTATATTACGTTTATTTCTGGTCATGGTAGTGTGGGCCATTAATATTACGTTTATTTCTGGTCATGGCAGTGGGGGTCATTTGAGATTTGCCGTTCATTAGGGGACGATCTTGAATGGTGAAGGCGATAAGATGATGGTACGTCCATGCATATGGCTCAACAGCAGTTATGGCTGTTGTGCAATTCAGGTCAGCCAACCAGTCTAATGTGTGACCTTCAGTATGGGTAGGTACATTGATCCTAAGGGTAAGGCCTACCTCAGTGATGGAGTTAGCCACTGTAGTGGCAATTGCATCATTCGGGTCATTAAGACCCAGTTGAAATCTCCAAGTATGATAACTTGCGAACCTGGTTTTGTATTGGTGGTCAGTAAGGCAGTGATGTCTTCATTAAATGAGGAGATGGGGCCAGTTGGTCTGTAGACTAGGTGCAAAGTAATAGTATGGGATGCAGTTAATGGTATTTTTACAGACAGTAGTTCACCAGATGTGAGTAATGAAGATTTTCCAATAAGTAACCAATGGATTAAAAAGCAGTGGTGCTACACCATTGAGCTGACTAGGATTCTGCCTTCTCCCCAAACCCCCCCATGACATTTTGGACTTTGTTGACTCGACCTGGCGGACCTACAGAGCCGTTGATGGACAGAACAGGACGCAGATGTTAAACGGCACCTGGGTTTCGCTGTTAAGAAAGGCCCAGCAATTACTAACATAAAGCATTTCGCTGGTAGTAATTCATTAGGCAATTGAAATGTTGATGTGGGTTTAGTGCTTGCATGCCAGGCAAGTGATTGGAAGGGTAGCGAGGTGACAGGAGGCCGCTTATTCTCACAGCAGTCCATAAGTGGGTGCTTTCAGACTTAAAGGAGAGAGTTAACTGCTTGTAACATCGAAGATGCACTAGAATAGTCTTGTTAGAATGCATAGAGAAGTTAGATACCCCCACGACCTTTGAAGTTAGCACCTCTCCCAACATTTGAATGGTTAGCAACCCACCTGAAATTTAGGTTTTATTACGCTTTCAAAACACACACACACACACACACACACACACACATATATATCATGGGGTTAAGGAGAGCACTATTACTTAAAAAAGAAGAACAAGTTACTTACCAATTGTAACATTCTTTCGATTGGATGTTCCACCCCAGTGATTCCTCATCTTGGATATATCCTTACCGTCAGCTTGCTGCTTCGGAACACATTTGTTCTTCTCTCCACCAGAGGGCGCTGCTCTCGAGGTTGCGGCGTCGATGTCCCTCGGCGGCATCCGTCGAGCACTGTTAGGGATAATTCTCTGTTAAGGCTAATTTCCCAAACCTAGTGAGTCCCCCAGCAGCTTTGCTGGATTTTTGGGGTTTATTTTATTTTCTCCTGCTAAGAGTGAGACTCTTTTTCTCCCACTCTTAGACACGATTTGAGATATCCTTTGACTTTGTAATGTGTTTTATGGGCTATGGGGTCTTTTACTCCATAGGATTTCATTTGGTGTTTGGTAAGTGTGTTACACAGCACCCTCAGTTTAGTAACACAGGGGTGTCATAGTGACCCCCAAAACATAGACTCCATACCCTTGGACTGACTACTGTCTCCCAGGGCATGTAAAGTCACCACTGACTTTACTAGACTTAAATTGTGAACAGAACCAGTACAAACCATCATATTGTGGAAGTACTGGTAGGGGTAATTAGATTGCCCCTGGGTCTGTTTTTCGAAGGGGCACTGTGCAGTCCCCCCTCGTCGAGTTTCTGGCTGATGGCAGTGGTTACTACGCGATTTTCCCATTCATTTTAAACACACCACTTTTTTGGTGCAATGTTAAAGATACCGCCGGGTTATTTATTTAATATTTATTCCCCGGTTGGGTCTTTTTGCCAGGACTCGGTTTTAAAATGGTGTTTGTGTTTGCCCCTGTAGCTTCAACCCAAGTCGAGCCCTTTGTTCCACTTTTTGGCGGGCTTCTGCACAGAAGCCTCCAAATGTGGTGCTACTCTGTCTGGGTCTACAGGATGTGAGGGAGGGGGGTTTAGGCACCCTGGACTGAGTTGCCTCGGCAACTCAAGTCGCACTCTTGTGTGATTGGCCCAGTGGTGAGCCGCCCGGCTCACCACTTAGCATGTTTGAGTGACAGCTAGGACTGATGAATGGGGGTTTTCTGCATAAAACCAAGGCTTTGGGGACTTGAATGGGGGTTTTCTGCATAAAACCAAGGCTTTGGGGACTGGAACTTCAGAAGTCACCACAGGACCAAAGAATCCGAAGAGGGAGAAGCTGAGCCGACAACACCACCGGTGGAGCCCTGCTGAACCGTCTCACCACTTCCCAACGACAGAGAAGATCTTCATCACGGAGAGTCTTCTTCCTCTGAACTGGTGGGGATAACCAGTTTGCCCTCTTTTCGCCTTCCTGGATCGTCTCGTGGTGGAATCGCCCGTGCCAAGCACCCCGGCGGCCGGATAGCCACGCTTCACCACTACCGCGAATAAAAGATTAGTACCTTTTAAACCGGGAAACTCTGTGGCTGGTTTCTTCCCTGGCAGTTCAACGACCTCCAGCTTTCCTCCACGTCGAGATCTTCTCTTCCCCTGGACGAAGCACTGACTCCAGGAACAACTGCCCCCGCTGGAGCTTTCTCACCATTTCAGGTACTGTGTCCCGCCTGGTCTCCCTTGCAACAGACTGTTCAAGGTGTCCGGTAAATCCTTGACTCTCTATCTTGGGGTGACTTGGAACCTGCTAACTAACTTTTTCTGAACTGATCCAACCCTTTTTGAACTATCTGCAAAGACGTTTTAAAGTATTATTCAACTTTGTGATCTTGGACACATTCCGCCTTGCTCCCTCCAAGAGTGGGCTTGGCCTATGAACTTTCTTGCTCTAACAGTAGACTCTGCCTTTTCTGACTTGCTGTGGTTCCTTTTAAAGTGTTGGTATTGTGTACTTTCCTAATTCTGCCCTTTCCCTCCCTTTTTAACTAACTTATTGGAGTGCCATCTTAGGTTAAACGCTCACCTCCGTCTGCAAATAAGTGGTGTTTTAACTAAGACTTGTTCAATAAGTAATCAGGGATGTATATATATTGATAGTGACTGTGTTTGAACTTGCTTGCCATATTAGTGTTAGTGTATTTTACAAGTGTGTTTTTAAATAAATAATTCTATGCTTTTATATACCCAAACTCTGGTCAGCGTTTGCTTGTGCTACTGTATCTCTGTACCTATTTTGTATACTCTATATACTGCCTAACTCTTCTTGAGAGAAGTCTGGCTGCTCAGCGACAGCTACCAGGTAAATCTGGGTGGTACAGACTGCTACCAATTGGGTTTACTTCTAACACCTGTAGTCATAAGCCTTTTGCAGTGGTCCCTAAGGGAACTGCACAGGTTTCTGCCTAACAAGCACCAACGTTATCCACTGTATAAGAGCCTCGAGCGCGCCCTTTGGCTTCAGTTCTGTTTTTTCGTATATTATAGTCCTTGGATTTTAATTAATGGCGTGCCTCTTTTGACCCAAGCCTTAAAAGAATTCAGAGTGTAATTCACGTAAACTGTACTGTGGGGTTGGTTGGGAGGGTCGATGAGGAATACATGGGAGGAACATCGAATCGAATGAATGTTACAGTAGGTAAGTAACTTGTTCTTCGAATGGATTGTGTCCTCCCACGTATTCCTCATCTTAGATAGGCTCCCAAAGCAGTTTTGTCTCGGAGGTGGGAGTAAATAATTTTTTCTAATCGTGTACAGAATGGAGTACATATTTAGCAAACAAACTTCCTTGAGAAGAAGTCGAGTCCAGAGCATAATGTTTTATAAAGGTATGCATGGATGACCATGTGGCTGCTGCACAAATATCTTGTACAGGGCACCCCTTTTTAAAGCTGTTGAAGTTGCCATGTCCCTGGTTGAATGAGCTCTCAGTCCATCAGGTGGTTCTTTCCCAGCCAATCTATAACATTCTGTTATAGCCAAAATTATCCATCTAGATAATGTTTGTCTAGTTACCGCAAGTCCCAGTTTGCGTCCAGTGTACCCCACAAAAAGTTGATCACACTGACATACTTTTGCCAATCTTGAAATGTAGAAACTAAGAACTCTTCTGGGATCTAGTCTATGTAGCCGCTCCTCTTCTTTGCTTGCATGAGGAGGAGGGTAAAAAGTAGATAATGTTATTTTCTGTGACAGATGAAAATCCGAAAAATATTGGCAAAAAAGATGGTTTAACTCTAAGAACTACTTGAGGACCGCTAGAAAGCGCCTGCAACTCACTTACCCTGCGGGCTGATGTCAATGCTACCAAAAGTATTGTTTTCAAAGTAAGGAGCCTTAGCGGACAAGAGTTTAAAGGCTCAAATGGAATACATGTGAGAAATTTTAGAACTAAGTTCAAATCCCACACTGGAACCTGGAAAGGTATTGGTGGAAAAACATTATTTAAACCTTTTAAGAATTGAATTATTAAAAAGGTATTGAAGTAAGATTCTTCTTCTGAAAGTGCTTAAAAATGGATAGCGCTGTTAAGTATCACTTTATTGTACCAACCTGCAGCCCCAGATTAGCTAAATGTAACAGAAAAGATAAAATTGTGGGGATATTAAATTGAAATGGATCCAGATTCTTTTCTCTGCACCAGTTACTGAACTTGTTCCAACGACACCGATACAGAGATTTGAGTGCTGGCCTTCTGGCAGAAAGCAAATCTCCATCACGTCATCTGGAAGATCGCAATCCTTATATCACAACCTCTCAGAAGCCAATCCGTGAAGGTTGAGTGTATTGACCTCCGGATGGAGAACATGACCTTCCTCTCGCGAGAGAAGATCCCCTTTCCTGGAAGATGTATTGGAGGGCCGATGGACATGTCCAGAAGGTCCGGGTACCACGTTCTCCTGGCCCAATCCGGGGCATTTAGGATCATGGTTTTTCTGAACTTTCTCAACCTCCTGATTACTCGAGGGATCACAGGGACTGGAGGGAATGCATATAGTAGTGGGAACTCCCAGTCCACCACAAATGCGTCCCCTAGAGCTCCTCTCAGGGGAAATTCCCTTGAGCAATACCGCTCGCACTTCCGGTTGGTATCGATCGTGAACAGATCCACTTGATGGGTTCCCCAAAGGGCGAAGATCTCTTGAATGACTTCCTGAGCTATCTCCCACTCATGGGAGACTGTGCTCTGCCTGCTCAGAGCGTCCGCTGCTGTGTTTTGCTCTCCGGATAGATGAATTGCCGACAGAGAGATCCCTTCTTGTATTGCCCAGAACCAGAGTTGCATCGCCTCTCTGCACAATGGTAGTGACCCCACTCCTCCTCTCTTGTTGAGGTAGTACATGGCCACAGTGTTGTCCGTCATTATCAGAACATTCTTTCCCCGTACAGAGGGCAGAAAGGCTTTCAGTGCTAGTCTGATTGCCCTCAACTCCAAAAGGTTGATGTGTATTTTGGACTCCGATAGAGACCAATGACCGCTGATTGTCAGATCGTTGGTATGGGCTCCCCAGACCGTGAGTGAGGCGTCCGTCACTACTGTTATCTCGGGCCATGGTTGCCAAAAAGATTCTCCTCTGAGGATATGATGTCTGCAAGCCCACCATTGTAGATCCTGTGCTACTTTGGCTGGAACCTGCAATGGATCTGACATTTTGCCTGAGAATTGGGACCATTGAGATCTGAGAGCCCACTGAAGGGATCTCATTCTCAATCTGGCTTCTGCCACCAGAAAAATGCAGGATGCCATCAGACTGAGCAACCTGAGAAAATCGAAGGCCGGAAGATACTGGCCATTCTGGAATTTTGTTACCATCTGCAGAATGTGGTGAGCTCTCTTTTCGGGAGGCGAGGCTTTGCCCGAGCAAGTATCCAGGATTGCTCCGATAAACTGGAGTTTCTGTGATGGTGTCATATTTGACTTTTTTAAATTCAGAGAAAACCCTAGTTAGTGAAGGAAATGGCAAGTCTTGGACAGAAGATCCTGGGTTTGCTCTGTTGAACATTCTCTGATCATCCAATCGTCCAGATGGGGGTAGACATGAATCCCCCCTCTCCTGAGACTCGCTGCCACCACTGCCATCAACTTAGTGAAAACTCTTGGGGCGGAGGTCAACCCAAATGGCAAAACTCGAAACTGATAGTGAGAATTGCCAATCGCAAACCTTAGGTACTTTCAGTGCTTGAGATGGATTGGCACATGAAAGTAAGCCTCCTGAAGGTCCAATGATACCAACCAATCCTGGAGTTGGAGAGCCTGAAGGATCTGAGAAAGTGTGACCATCTTGAACTTGTCCTTCCTTAGGAACTTGTTCAAGTTTCTCAAGTCCAAAATGTGTCTCAGTCCTCCGTCCTTCTTTGGGATGAGGAAATATGGGGAATACCAACCCTTGTTCCTCTCCGCTCGAGGTACATGTTCTATTGCACCTTTCTGTAGCAGGGATAAGACTTCCTGCAACAGGAGCGGATCCGGATGTTTGACTGAGTTGTATCCCGGGGGTATTCTGAGGTTTCTTTAGAAAAGGAAGGCAGTAACCTTGGGATACTGTTTCCAGTGACAAAGCATCTGAAGTAATGCCCCACCATTCTTCTAGATGCTGTGGGGTCCTGCCTCCCACCGGTGTCTTGTGGGTCAAAACCTCAGAGTGGTTTTGCGGCAGCAGCGGCTGAAGGGACAGATACCGCTGCTGGGGCAGATCTAGCACCTTTTCCTCGCCCCTGAGGACATTTTCTTTGACCTCTCTGACTAGCCTGTCCTCTTCCTCTTCCAATTGAGGAATAATAATGAAAAGGACGACCCCTGCAGGAAGATGAGCCTGTGTAGGAGCGTTGCTGAGGTTGTCTTATAGCTGCACTGAGAGATTTTGCCACCGCTTTGGAGGTCTGCAGCTTCTCCAAACTTTCATCCGCCTTGCTGCCAAACAACCTTAAGCCATCAAAAAGCATATTAAGAAGCCTGGATTGCACATCCGGAGCAAAACCAGACTTTCTTGGCCACGCAAATCTACGTAGCACTGTGCTAGTTGCCATGGACCTACTGATACTGTCAGCTGTGTCCAAACCCGAAGCCTCCTTCCATCCCTTATAATGGCCAGAAAGCCATCACGCTCTTCACCTTCTGGGATGTGTTCAGCGGCAGCTGACATGCCCTCCCACAGGGTATATGTGAACCTTGCCAAGGTACAGGTTACATTAGTACACTTCAAAGCCATAATCCCGGATGTAAAAATCTTCCTAGACTATGCATCTACCTGTTTATCGTCCCTATCTGGAGGGATTGTAAAATATGCATCATTTCTTGTGGAAGTGGCTGCTTGAACTACCAGACTTTCTGGAGTTGGAGGTTTGCTCAGGTATTCTGGATCAGAATTGCAGGGTCTATATTTTGACACACATTTTTTATTCACTGCCGGTATGCCTTCAGGGTGTTCCCATGCAGAATTAACCCTTATTTGCAAGGCAATGTGAAAAGGGAGAATGGGATCTTGCTGAGGTGTTCCTGAAAGTATTATCAGTCATGTTATCATCCTGACAGACTAGTGAACTTCTACCCCACCCATAAATTCCGTAAATCTATTCATGAGTTTTCTGTACCCGGCATCAGCCTGTTCTGATGGGTCTGGCTTGTCAAATTTGTACTCTGGAGAAGTGTCCAGACCACTTGCTGTTTGTAGGCATTCTTGTAAATCTTGAATTTTTGATTGACAATTAATTAATTCCTGTGGAACAGATCTTGTGCCAAATTTAACAACAGCAGAGGTGACTTCTTCCTCTTCTGATGATTCTCCCTCATAGATCAATGACATGGTCATAAACAAATCATGTCTACTCTCAGGTTGAAAAACCTTTTCTGGTAATGTGGGATTTTCCCTTATTAAAGGCTTGGGCGTCGAAATAAACGTTGATGGCGCCGATGACGTAACTACAGCATTCCATGTCGTCGAGGGAACCTTCGATGACTTCAATGTAATCGTCGAGGGAGTTGTGGTAACTGTCAAAGGAGCTTTCGAAGTTATCGATCATGAATTCGATTAACTTCCTTCGAAGGAATTGTCGACTCGAGAGCCTTTGGAGTCTTCGATGGTGCCGATGTCGACTTCAATGGCGTATGATGTTTCGCCGCCATTTTGTTTCCCTCTACCTTCGATTTATGTACCGAAAGGTCTTTTTCACGAGGTGATCGGGAAGAGTCCCTCGATGATACCCTCAACGCTTTTTATCAGCTTTTCTTGTTTTGGACCTTTCTCTGTCATGTTTTTCGTGAGCAGGGGTATGGTCTTCTTTAGCCTTTTTTGAGTGGGTCTGGGCCGCGTTCTCAAAAATGTTTAGCATGGAAACTCGAAAGGCTACCCATTTACTCGGGGAACCATGCTTTGATGGGCATGCTATCACCTCCTTCGAAGACGTCGAGGAAAATGAGGGAGATCGATGCCGTCTTTTCTTTGTCTTTTTAAATGACGAAGAAGAAGACTTTCTCAGTCTACTTCTCGACTTATGTTTTTTACTATATTTTTCCGAAGACTCGGCCGAGTCTTTCCCCTTCGAAGTAGACTTCGATGAACCCTCCCCCATTGCCAGATTACCTCTACGTTCTTTTAAGGCTTAATGGGTCATCGACTGGCACGAACCACAGTCTTCAATTCGGTGGTCGGAACTGAGGCACAAAAGACAGTTCTTATGTGGATCGGTCAAAGACATTTTCTTTCCACATTTCAGACATTTTTTAAATCCCGTCTTCGGTGTGGAAGGGTTTGAAGATGACGACATAGCTTTCTTTTCACGAAAGATTGAAGCACCGTTTCAAATGATCCAAAGCGAAGCTAACGGAAAAACGGAACTGAAGCCAAAGGTTGTGCTCGAGGCTCATACAGTGGACCGTGACCTCGAGAGGAGCGCCATCTGGTGGAGAGAAGAAAAAAAAAATTCCGAAGCAGCAAGCTGAAGGTAAAGATATATCTAAAATGAGGAATACGCGGGAGGACACAAGCCATTCGAAATGTTTTCTAAGTCATTCCGACTTCATGAAGAAATTATTTCCGTTAAGGACCAAACTATAATGGAAATAATTTCTTTATGAAGGCAGAGTGATTTCAAAACAAACTATTTTTTAAATCATAGAGCTCCACCGACCCCCATGACTTGGAGGACTCCAGCTTAGAGGCTTCCATGTCATTGGGTGGGTGGGGGGGGAGCCCTAGGACTTTAAAAAGAAATATTTTGTTTTTGTAGTCACACTGTTAGGCAGAATCCCCTGCAGTTCCCTAATGGAGCACTACCCAGGATTAGGACGACAGGTGAGAGCAATAAAAATCCCCTTTGGTATCAGTCTGTACCCCAAAGATTTAGTTGGTAGCTGTGGCTAAGTAGTCAGACTTATCTCAAGAGGGAGATGAGCAGTATTCAGGGTTTACACAATAGGTATCACAGCACTATGGAACAAGGAAACACTGACCAGAGCTTTGTATCAAAAACAAAATATATATTTATTTTATACACATCTAGTTCAACACATGAATCACAGTTGATAAAGCAAGTTCAGTCCAGTCAAGGAAAGGTATATACAACTCCATATTCAATTGTAGACAAGTTTGCGGTAGAGTGAAAACTGAGCAAAACTGCACAATGAAAACCAACTACAAATGGCACTGTAGCAATTTAACGAAAGGGAGGGAAAGCACAAGTTAAAACCAAAATATCTTCAGGCACCCCCTAGCAACACTTCCCTGAAGTTTTGTGAACAAGTAATACACAGTAACACTTTAGCAGAAAGATAAGTGAATGAAAACTGAGCAAAATGGCACTCCACAAGTTCAAACAGTAGGAAGGAAGAGGGGTTTAGAAGATTCAGGTGCATCAACACATTTCTCATTGAGCATCAATCTAGTGAGAGCAGATCTAACAAATCAGCCAGAGTCAATGGGCCTGAGCCAGAGTCAGTGGTACAGGACTAAGAGCTTTAGGAGCAAAAATGTTCTTGTAGCTGCAGTCAAGTCTTTGGTAAACGAATATTGAAAAGGTAGATGCGAGGTGAAAGACAATGTTAAGAGAGAGGACGGCCAACCCAACCAGTAGATAAAGGATTTAAAACACCTTTAGGGCTACCGCAGGGAAAGGGAGGGCTGACGGAACAATGTATCTTAAACGTGAAGAAGTGGCACCTGCGGTGGCGGTTGTTCCTGGTAGTTCGAGCGGTCCAGCAGAGGATGAGAGGCTCTCATCGTGGAGGAAGGTTTGAGTCACTGCACTACCCAGGGATGAAACCAGCACGGTGCTGCCAAACAAAGTTTAAAAGGTACGCTCCTTTTAATCGCGGTCTGGGGCAATAGCTGCCTGGCTATCCGGTCTCCAAGTGCTGGGCACTGTCGATTCGCCCAAAGCAGGTCAGAGGAAGCGATGGGTGAACTGGTTGGTCCCACCAGCTCAGGGGAAGAAGGCTCTTTCGATGAAGATCTCCTCTCGTCGTGTGGAAGAAAAGTGGTGAGACGATCCGGCAGGGCTTCATCAGTGGTGTAGATGCTGAAGATGTCTGTGCCTTCTCTCCCCTTCGGTTCCATAGTTCCAGTGGTGACGTCTTGCTCTTCCAGTCCTCAGGACCCTGCTTTTATGCTGAAAGAGACCCATTCATACAGCCTAGCTGTCACTCACACAGTGGAGTGGTCTTCTTGGCGGGAGACCCTCGAGCCTATCAGGTTAGAGTGCGACCTGAGTTGCTGCGGAAACTCTGTCCAGGGGTTCTACTCCCCCTCCCAAACAACAGACCCACCCCAGACACAGAGTCGCCAAAAGGAGGGCTTCTTGGCAGAAGCCCGCCAAAAGAGCGAACAAAGGATCCCCGACCTGGGTTAGGAGTTTAGAGTAAGACACGAGAAAGAATTTATATTAAAGTTCTGGCAAATAAAACCTACCTCGAACAATAGGAAAATCCCATAGGAAAATATTTGCGGTTGAATATTTATGGTAGTAACCACTGCCACCAGCCAGAAACTTTAGAGAGAGGGACTTTAAGGTACCCCCTCGAAAATGAACCCAAGGGAAAAACGATTAACCCTTCCCAGTACCTAAATAGTAGAATGGGTTGAATTGGTTAAGTTCATAAGATTTGACTAGTAAAGTCAATGGGGACTTTACATGCCCTGGGAAACAGTAGTCAGTCCCAGGGTATGGAGTCTATGTTTGGGGGTCGCTATGACACCCCTGTGTCACTGCACTGAGGGTACTGTGTAACACATGTGAATCAAGATAGTTCCTATGGGTGAAAGAAAATCCCATAGGCATTAAACGCAAAAATAGCCTAGAACACACATAGCAAAAACGCCTAAGAGTGGGAAAGAGTCTCATTCGCAGCAGGTAAAAAGAAACAAACCCTTCAAATCCAGCAAAGCTGCTGGGGGACTCTATAGGTAAGGGAAATTAGCTATAGAATGAGAATTCTCCCCAACACACACTTCCTTCATAAAGAAATTATTTCTATTCTGTTTTTTCTAAGTCCAAGGCCCCCCCCCCTCCTCACAGGACATGCAGTGGCAAGGCCCCTGACATGGCGGGGGCTGCGGGGACTTCTGTTACATCAGTGCCTTTCTCCACCAATCAAAACACAGTGGAGGAGCATCAAACCATGTAGCAAAATGAGAGCTAATGTCTCCTACCTGGTGAGAGACAGACACATTCCTAGTTCTTATCGATGTTATGTTACCATTATTTATAAAGCGTGACATTCACCACAAAATGCATCATGGCGCAACTCAACAAGACTGAGGGAAGCTAAACTAAAATAGATAGGTTTTCAGCATCTGACAGAAAGAAACATTATTAGATGTAACCCTAAGCACACAGGGGAGGGAGTTCCACAAAGAAGCAGCTGCAACAGAAAAAGAATGTACACCAGTCCCGCTAAATTTGAATCTAGGAATGGGGACAAGTCAGGCATCTGCAGAGCGATTTTCTAGCCCAGGAACATATGGGAGAAATTTCATCTGGAGATACTCAGCACCAAGACCATAAAAGCCACAATGCCCTAAGCAGAATGCTTTCAATTCAATGTGCTGGGCTACAGAAATTACTGTTACACAGGGGAAATTTGAGTGCAACGTGACTTAGAAGTAGCGACTCATTTTACGGAATCTTGAAGAACTTGGAGATGTCGCAATAGGTTGGCAGGCTGAGCAAGAAACAAAGAATTACAATACATCAATAGAAAATGTAACCAAAGCCGAAACCACAGGAGCACAAAGCTGCACAGGGATAAATGGAAGGACCCCGTGGATCAATGTTAGATAAAAATGGCACCGCTGACACACTGCACCCACTTCAGGCTCCATTGACAATGAGGCAGATATTTCCATTCCCAAATCCTTAACTATAGGAACCAGGGAAAGAAAGGTACCTGGGGATGATGGCCCAGAATGCAGGGACCCAGAAGGAAGACTCAGAGGGCGGGCGGGCCCACCCCGCCTCCCACTTCAGTTTTGTCACCATTCAACTTGAGCCAGTGGTTACCCATCCATTCTGGCCTCCAGATAACACCTGAGTCTGGCTGCCGACTTGAGAAGGGAAAAATCAAGGTGAACCAGTATCTGAATGTCATATGCATTTGAACAGCAAAAAAGACGTGGTAGACGATGAGTTTGATCAGAGGTTGAATATACGCGTTGAACAGTATTGGGGATATGGCAGACCCTTGAGGAACTCCACATGTGGCTTAGAGCGAAAATGCGCAGGAGAAAGAGTTCTACAGCGATCCGAAAGAAAAGAAAAGAAAAACGGGATAATAATGTAGCACAGAGGCTACATTGAGCAAAAGCAGTGCCCCAATATCATCTTGATCAAAAATCTGTGGCAGATAGTCAAAAATCTGTGACAGATAGTCCACAATGGAGACCAGTACACTCTTGGTTCCGCATGCTGGTCAAAAACCAGACTGTGAGAGATGGACCCACTAAGAATTTTCAAAGAAGGAGCTAAGCAGTGGACAGACAAAAGATTCTAAGAGCTTCATTAAGAATGGGAGAAGAGAGATGGGGTGAAAGTTGGTGGGGACAAAAGGGTCCAAAGACTGTTTCTTTAGCAAGGGGAATGACTGCAGCATGTTTAAGGGAAGTTGGAATCTGTAAAGTTTCAAAGGAGGAATTCACTGCTTCCAAGAGTAAAATACCCTCAAGAATACCAAGTGGGATATGATCCATAGGGACACAGATTTCAATTTAGAGACAGCCACTATAATATCCTCAACAGAAAACAGGGAAATTTGACCATAACGTGGTGGAGGTCGAAATGATCGCTGTAATAAGTGGAAGTTGCGACCTGAATCCAGACAAAAGGATACCGGAACATATTTCATCATACTTCTCCACAAAATAAACAGAGTCACAAAGACCCTGAGACAACAACATGGAGTCAGGTGGAACAGAAGATAGCGAACGCACACTCTTTAGAGTGTGCGTTCGCTATCTTCTTTAGAGTGGTTAATACTCTTTAGAGTGGTTAATAGATGCTTCTATGCTGCATGAGAAATAGGCCGTTTGGCTGTACAAATAGCGGAAATCATCGCCAAGACCCCATTTACGCTCTATTAGCCGGGATTGAAGGCGGAGCACGTAGATCGTCAGAGAACCAGGGCTCAGAAGGACAAGCTCTTACTTTAAAATGTTTAAGAGGAGCCAGACAATCGCCCACCGCCACAAACAGAGGAAGATAGAGTGCCTAAATCCACGAGCTGGTGTCTGTTCGACAATGTCCTACTTACACACCACACCGAGAGCCTTTGAGTTTTACTGTCTACTGGGTCATTGACTCTGAGACTAAAATAGCTGGCAATCAAAAGAAGTGCTTGCCAAAGGTGAAGATTAGCTGCAAGGTCAAGAAAAGCATTGCAAAAAACATTGGATCAAAGCCGGGAGGGTGATTTTCACATTCGATAAAGTGAGGCCGACGTGGTACAATTGCCAGTGCCATAATCCCGAAACTGGAGAAGATTCTGGAAGCAAAAGGGGTCCCGAACGAGTTAGAGACCAATAAAGGACACCCATTCAGTGGGACCAAATTCAATATTGTCATCACAAGAAATATTTCGGGAGCTTGAATCTGCCGACCGCGATGAAGACTGGAGTTATGAAATGAGGCATTAAGTGACCAGTGGTAGGTACAATTCTCACTCTTTTTTTGTTTAAAAATTAAAACTTGATTTTAAAATTGTGCAATTCTCTATCTGACTGGGGCTCTTTGGTAATCACTAATAGCTTCAAATATTTATTGTAGATTTCATTACGTTAAATGAACCGTAAAGAAAGAAAAATTATAAGAATGTAGAAGTGTTGCTACCCTCTGAAGAATGTCCTGCACTGAATAGCCAAGTGGACAGAAACGTGCGCAATTTGGGGCTGACACAACAGCCATTCAAACTGTGTGAAAGTGATATATGTTGTGTAAAATGATATAATTGAGTAGAGTGAGTGCTGGGATTTTGTAAACAAGTTGTGGAGGTAAATGATAGATTTTCACAGTGTGATAAGGGTTATGTGGAATTTTATTCTATATTAAAAATTTGGATGAATGTATGTATTATTGATCGCATTCATAAAGGATTTAGTTTTTAATATTGGACAATAAATGTGTACTTTTATAGTCTTTAAAATGCCTCAGATGGTCTGTAAGTGTGTTTCCATTGACCTTATTTCAGGAAGTTAGAAAGTTTTCCCCAGTACATGTATATTACTACATCCTATGACATTATGAAGAAGAGTAAAATGCCCTTTGATGTAATTTCCTGTGATGCCATTGGGTTTTTGATGTCTGTTCCAGTACCCCTGGCATTTTGTTGAATTGATGTCTCTGGGCCTGTTGGGAAATACAAAATAGAAAACCATACATTAAAGATGGTGGGAGGAGATAAGCTAAAACACTGAATTCTGGCAACTGTAGTCAAAGTACCAAAGTGTCCAGAAGAGATGGTGAGAGTCTCCAAAAAGAGAGTGACAGAAGGAAAGCAGAGGCAGTGCATTCTGGACACTGTAGTGAAAGTAGGTAAGTGTCTAATAAAGACTGTGAAAAAAAGGAACTTATTCTAGAAAACAGTCACAGTACTTCAGCGCCCGTACAGACTCTGAGAAAAGGCAGCATAATCTTCAATCAGTTTCCTGCCTTCAGCAAAAGTATATGCTCTACAATGGGCAGCTGCATTATAACACTAAGTGCCGCAGTACAAGTTTGGCGGTATTTTGCACATAAATCTGCCATAATACCTCCTAACAGACTTACTGTTACTGCCACTTGGTCCCATGGATTTACCGCAGGATTACAAGTGGTGGTAGGGTGGTGTAAATCCCCATTTTTGGAGGCTAAAAGACTCCATGAGGATTAGTACAGAATTAACGCTGGCGGAAATTCTTCGAGCATTAATTGTGGCGATTTTGGCGATAAGGTGGTAGATTTCCCTACAGCTTATTGCTGGAGTAAAATCCTCCACCTCCCCGCCAAGCCTGTAGTACGGCTTTGTAGTAATGCTGCGGTAATGGAATAACTGCCACAATACTGCTATTTTTACCGCAGGTCCATACTTATAATGAGGCTCTAAATGTTCTGTGCAAAACTCTTGCAGCACTGGAGATGAGCCATGTAATCCAAATGTTACAGGCTTTGATTCTTTACAAACTGAACTATTGCAACAGGACCTCACTGGGCTTCCCAAAAAGTAAGTCAAGATAATTCAGGTCATTCAGAACAGGGCAGCACCTCTAATGTGTTGCTGGAAGAACAATGAGCATATATAACCGGAGCACTGATAAGTCTCCACTGCCTCACCTGGAGCACTCATACGTCTACACTGCCTCTCCTGGAGCACTGATAAGTATCCACTGCCTCACCTGGCACACTCATAAGTCTACACTGCCTCACCTGGAGCACTCCTAAGTCCACACTGCCTTGCCCTGAGCACTCATAAGTCTACACTGCCTCACCTGGAGCACTCGTACGTCTCCACTGCCTCGCCTGGAGCACTCATACGTCTCCACTGCCTCGCCATCAGGCGAAGAGTAGAGGTTAAATTTGTTTGCATCACCAGGAGATCATCTTGGATGACCTCTCCAAAGTATTTGCCTGACCTACTGCAAACAAATGGGAAATAAAAATTTAAAAAACTGACTTTTTCGGACTCTTGACTTTTGTATTCGGTCATTTCACGTAGATCCTGCAAATACACCCAACGGAGTAAGTCTGACAGTAAACTTGCCCACAGAGCCTTCAAACCTAGGAGGTTTGGGGAAAGGAGTCTGGAGCAGCAGGGTGTAAAATGTGGAACGTGATCCTCCAGGCACGGAGACTGCAACCAGGCCACATGAAATTCAGGAAAGGAGTAAAAGGCCTCCTCTTTAGAAAAGAATTTCCAAAAGTCAGCGACCAATTGTCAGGAACACTGCAATCTGTTACCAGGATCTGGCGCCTACTTGATTCATCAAAGTTAAATAGTAGGTTTACCAAGTGGGGAGTTTGCTGCCCTGTACATGAACGCTGTTCCAGGTGATCCATTCCCAGCTAGTCCTTTGTTCCCCTTTACCCCAAACGTTTCTGCAGGCACACTGAAGTATCAAACACTAAATAAATAAACAAGCAAATAAATAAATACATGAAATGGCATGGTCTTGTGTTAGGTGGACTGACAGTAGTAGGGTTGCTTTCTGGTATGCAAATTCCCACAAGTAGCAGTCCCGAATGCAAGTCAGACCTGGGCCGAATCGGCCAAAGTAAAAATGATACTAACCTGTTCCTTCTTGTGGGTCCACACACTTAAATCCACAGATATCGCAGCACTTCTGGCATGCTGGGCAGTCATAATCGGTTTTGCACTGTGCCAGGGCTATCTTGATACAGTCATATATGTTTGGAGGACAGGTTCCATATTTCACTAACAAATAAAGCCATATTTTAAAATCTTTTTAATTTGAAAATTAACAGCTTTAAAACAACAGCCTATCCATTGCAATGCTCGTCATTATACAATTGCAAAACAAAACTGTCCGTCGATACTGACATAATATAATAACATCATAATACATGTGTCCTTTTTATAACCTTAACACAATTACTGCTTCTTGATTACACCAATGAAGAGGCCAATGTCGCAAACGTCAGAATATGTTTAGTTAGGCTGCTGGCATTTGTTAACCACACTTCTTCTAATTAAAGCAGGTGGTATTTCCTCTAGAAATGGAGGAATTACCGCTGGCCTGTTTACCACCTGTGGTAATTCCTCCAGTCCCCACTGGAGTACCTTGGGACATAATTATGAGGAACAACAATACATCGGAAATTGGAGATTCTTACTCCGACTACGGCTGCCGTGTCAGTGAACGAGTTTGTTGTAATTTGTGTAACTCGTAATGAGGTGGACTGTAGAATAGATTTTCTGACCTTGAAGTGGTTCATAAAGAGATTCTGCATTTCAGACATTGATAATATTGTGTTTTTGACCATGCACCAGAAATCCTTCAGTTGCATTGAATTACACACCTGACATCATTTAAATGTAGATTCATCCATCTTGAAAACTGAAGAACCAAGGGTCAGTCCAGTTAATGGCATTAAGAGCTTTCGTGTACTTGACTTGACCAAAGCTAAAATACGAGCTCAAAGATATTGAAGACTTTAAAGTGCTGAGGGCACGAATACCGCATGGAAATTACCAGCAAATGCAGACTTGATAAAAAGCATGAAATGCAGAGAATGGAACAGGAATTTGGAAGAGTGGAATCTGAATCCAGTTCCAGGAAGAGACACTTTGGAGTCACAGAAACACCTCAATGACAAACCTCTCACCCAGAGTCATCTACCTGCAATCAGTGCTCCCAATTGCTCCACCATTAACATTATTTCAAAACATAGGGCCTCATTACGAGTCTGGTGGCAACCAGCTGGTTTTTCCGCCTCAGTTACTGCCGGACTAGTATTACCATTCCGCCTCCGTGACTCCCGGAATTACCAGAGCATTACGGCCATGGTGTCCCGGGAATTCCAGAGGCGGAATTCGGTAAATCCCCATTCCCATTGAGTCCCATAGGAGTCCCATAGGACTCAATGGGAATGGGGAAGTGGAAACACCGGCACCATCTCGTGATGGTGCGGGTGTTTGCACGTCTGCCAGCAGGTGGGCGGTGTTAAACCCGCCAGGTCACACCTCGCGGGAAAGCCACCTCCCGCCTGCAGGACTCGGGATCGCGCGGTCCGGAATTAACAGTGGCGGCGGGTGTACCGCCACTGTTATTTCCGGACCGCCCGACCCGTAATGAGGCCCATACACTCTTCACTGCATGCTTTCCTCTGACATACACAAACTCACTTTGAAAGTTGCCTTTGATATTTGGTGGGATGGATGTTCCTAAATGTAAGAAACACATCTCAGCGTTCATGGCTGGCCACACCTATACAATGATGATTCATGATGTTTCTGTTAAGACAGAAGCATCATAGAATTCCTATTTGGAACCCAAAACATGGATTACTGCAGAGGACCGCCTTAAACAGCTCAATGAGTTCTTACATGATTTCTGATCTGAGGTCTCCTCGAAATTGGAGATAGACACAAACTTCTTTACCAAATCCCCATTTGGGTCAACCATGCAATGAAGGTCCATGAAAAGATGGTAGTTTGACCAAATTGGTATTTGTACAATCTCAAATATGACTTTGATTGTGAAAGATTTCTTTCTGCTAAGGGAAACCGTCTGGGATTTTTCAGGAATGTAATTGAAAGGAGTCCGTATGATATATGATATGATATGGCATTTATAACGCGCCTATACACAAGTGTTTCCAGGCGTATAAAAAGTAGGTCTGGTAAATAGCTTTACTTTAATTAAAAGGCCTGTGCTTCAAAAAGTGGTGCTAGTGGTTTCTAATCAGGTGAGTGTGGGCCTAGAGGTGGCACAACTGAACCAATGACATCCATGTATAGACACATATACGTACATTTTGCTGTGCAGCTCGTATTGAAACGTCAGCAGTTGATAAACAGCATTGCCACCTTTCAGTAAAAGTCAATGTCATCAAAGAAAGACATGCTAAAAACAGCCTTTATGTACTTTCCTTTACAGGCCTACTGGCCTTAGGGACATCAGATCAATACTGTACAGTCGTCAATTGCCACAACTGGCTTTAGTAGCGCCAAAGCTACTACTCAGAGAAAGTATAATATACATCTAAATAAGCCCAGACACACGCTTCTGCATCATGGGTTCATTTTAAACTTGTAGTCCATGGTCCAAATATATTAGCAGCTTTTTATCTCTGTCATATCTGTAGTAAATACTGGACAGGTTCTGCTGGAGAGATATACACATAACACACAGTGGGCTCATTACGAGGTTGGAGGTAACCATGGAGCTATTAGCTCCATGGCTGCCTCCAAAACCCTTCCGACTCCGCCCTGGTGAATGGAGCAATTACCGGTCCATTCCGAGGTCGGAGGGACCGGTAATTCCCCATTCACCAGGGCCATTCCCCATTCCCATTTGAGCCCCCGTAGGGCTCAATGGGAATGGGGAAGGCGCTAATAACGGTACCGCAAATTGTGGTACCGTTATTAGCTGTCGAGTCCCTTTGCGGGTCCCGTCCTTAACGACTGCAAAAACCAGGTGTTAGGGAGAATTCTCTGTTTAGGCTGAATTTCCTAACCTAGTGAGTCCCCCAGCAGCTTTGCTGGATTTTTGGGGTTTATTTTTTTCTCCTGTCAGGAGTGAGACTCTTTTACCCTCACTCCTGGACATGATTTGAGAGTGTTTTCTGTGACTTGTTATGTGCTAATGGGCTAGGGGGTAATTTTCCCCATAGGCCATCATTGGTTTTTGGAATGTGTGTTACACAGCACCATCAGTGCAGTAACACAGGGGTGTCTTAGAGACCCCCGATCATAGACTCCACACCCTGGGACTGACTACTGTCTCCCTGGGTCAGTAAAGTTACCATTGACTTTACTAGTCTTAACTTAGGAACTTAACCAGTACAAACCATCTTACTGTGGAAGTACTGGTAGGGGCAATTAGATTGCCCCTGGGTCTGTTGTCGAGGGGGTACTGTCCCGTCCCCCCTCGCCGAGTTCTGGCTGGTGGCAGTGGATACCACGGAAATATTCCACCGGAATATTTCCCAATGGGATTTCCCATTGTTTTTAAATGCACCACTTTTTGGTGCAATGTTAAGATACCGCCGGTTTATTTATTTAATATAAATTCACCGGTTGGGATTCTTGCCAGAACTCGCCGCCAAAATGGCGTCTAGGTTCACTTCAGTAACCCTGAACCCGAGTCGAGCCTTTGTTCCACTTTTGGCGGGCTTCTGCACAGAAGCCCTCCGAAGTGGTGCCATTCTGTCTGGGTACCACAGGGGGTGTGGGAGGGGGTTTCGGCACCCTGGACTGAGTTGCCTTGCCAACTCATGTCGCACTCTAGTGTGATTGGCCCAAGTGGTGAGCCACCCCGCTCACCACTTAGCATGTTTGAGTGACAGCTAGGCTGCATGAATGGGGGTTTGCTGCATAAAAGCAGGGTTTTTGGGACTGGTTCTTCAGAAGTCGCCACAGGACCTAAGAAGCCGAAGAGGGAGAAGCCGAGCCGACCTGCCAAGACGACACCACCGGTGGAGCCCTGCGGAACCGTCTCACCACTTTCCCGACGACAGAGGAGATCTCCCGCCGGAGAGTCTTCTTCCCTTAACTGGTGGGGACAACCAGTTGCTGCCTTCTTTTCGCCGTCCCGAAGCATCTCGTGGCCGCCTTGCCTGTGCCAAGCACCCCGGCAACCGGGATACCACTTTTTACCTCAACCGCGAAAGAGGGGTAAAACCCTTTGTGTGCGGAAAACTCCACGGCTGGCCTCATCCCTGGTAGTGCAACGACCTTCAGCTGTCCTCCACGTCGAGATCACCTCTTCCTCTGGACGACGCCGCGACTTGCACCCACTACCAGGAACGACTACCACCGCTGGAGGATCCTTTCCACTTTTAAAGGTACTGTGTTCCGCCCGGCCTCCCTTGCCACTGATTGTACGGGGTAGATTTAGTCCTCGGCTCTCGAACCTGGGTAGGCCTGGGACACCCTAACTAAACTTTTCGGAAACGTAGTAAAACCTTTTCTACTCACCTGCAAAGACTTGTGACATTGTGTGATCTTGGGCATATTTTCGCCTGGCTCCCTCTAAAGCGGGCCCCGAACTAATTTTCCTTGTTCCACAATTAACTGCCTTTTCTAACCTTATGTGAAAAGTGTTTTACCTTACTGCTCTCTTTATTTCTGCCTTTTCCCTCCCTTTTTTTAACTTGTTGGAGTACCATCTAACGTTAAGCGCTCACCTCTGGTTGGAAATAAGTGGTGTTAACTTAGAATTGTCCAACAAATGATTAGGGATGTACATATGAGTAATAGTAACTGTGTTTTGACTTCCTTACCTTTTTCTGTGCTAGTGTAATTTATGAGTGTGTCTTTAATAAATAAGTTTATACTTTTACACCTAGCTCTGGTCAGTGTTTGCTTGTACTACTGGGCCTCTGTACCTATTGTGTATCCTCTGTATACTGTCTAACTCTTCTTGAGGGAAGTCTGACTGCTCAGCCACAGCTACCACAGTGAATCTGTGTGGTACAGACTGCTACCAAGTGGGTTTACTGCCAACACTTGTAGTCTTAAATCTTTTGCAGTGGTCCCAGAGGGAACTGCACAGGTTTCTGCCTAACACCAGGCGTTAAGGAAGGACCCGCAAAGGGAACTCTTAGTAGGGAGGTAAGGGATTACCGGGACTGGTGCCCTTACCGGTGCCGGTAATCCCTTATCTCCCACCTCGTAATGAGGCCCAGTGTCCCAAAAGGATTCTGCTTTGGTATAACAGATCTAAAGCTATGGCCACTGTAGTTTCCAATTGTTTAATGTTCACACACGTGCATATCTGTGATTGCTGCTTAGCTAGTGTGAAGGTGAGTAACACTGCTATCCTTTCTAACAGAGCGCTCATTGGCGTACAGAGACCCTGACTATGACATCTTTTTTTCTAACAGACAGCAATTTGGAAATCCACATGTGAACTGAAGGCATGCAAGAGCTGAGCTGGGGCTGAAGGTAGGATGCCATTTGCTTTACGGTGATTACCTTTCACACCTCATTCACAGGTAGGGTTGACAGCTAATACATACTGTCTGGATCATATCACATAGCACTGGGGCACAGAAAGCAAGGGGTTAATCATAAAAAAGTCATTTTAGTCAGTCACTTTGGTCTATAGGGAGCAGGATATGGCCGGAACTATAGTAGCTTGAAAGCACTAGTGCAGGGAAGATCACTTTCATTTTGTTGTAAACACCCAGAATGCTTACCTAGAAAATATTGTGTCTACAAGAGCATATAAGGGCGTCCCTCCAATATGAGTGACATGTGAGGGCATATGCTGTCTACATCCGGACTATGATGGCTTTACCTGGGCATGTGAGGCTGCAACATGGCATAACATTGTTAAGGTTGGTCTGGGAATCCCAGTGTCAGCGGAAGTGGTAGGCCGGAAAATCCCATATCCAATAATGGAAATAGACAAAATAAATGGCAAAACCTGCTTTATTAACAATCCACATAAAACGGGAACAGCAACAAGTAATAGAATTCTAGCAGCTCTCAGCTCCGTCATACAAATCAATAGTTTAAGTACCACAGATACGTCAGTATTGATGTCACATCACAATCTTGCCCTATGGGGGCTCAAATGGGAATGGGGAAGGGCCCTGGTGAATGGGGAATTACCGCCCCGCCAACCTTGGAATGGGGCGGTAATAGCGCCATTCACCAGGGCGAAGTTGGTATGGGTTTGGAGGCAGCCTCCAAACTCGTAATGACCCCCATAGTCTTTTTCATCACATTGAGAAGGTCCACTAAGCAATGAGAACAGAGCTGGGTCCCAGGCCTGGGGACATCAGCTCCAGCCAATCAGGGAACACACATCCAGGGGTGGATGCCAGAGGGCAAGGGCCAATGGTAATCCTGCAACCCTGCAACAATGTAATAGATAGTTTTTGGTGAAGGGTCAGGCAAGCCACCCGACATGTGAGGGCCAGTAGAATAACTTCTATATGTGCCAGCCATAGGTGATACCACCCCAATCACCCAATCAGGCAGGCCCTTGGGTTTTGGGGGAAAAGCCCTGATTTGTGATGTCAAAATGGCACAGAAACTCCTGGCATAGGCTCAGGAGCTGTGATTATTGGAGAATTATTGTCCGTTATGGAAAATAAAAGACAGTTCTAACTTGGCCTTGGATGAGTGCTCCATTTGTATGCCAGGGGAGGGTTCATTGGGCCTTGGGTGCTTTGAACGGTGACTGCGTAGTGTGAAACCAGGTCCTCTCTGGCATTCCTATACAAAGTGGCAGCAGAGGATGGTTAGCTATGCCTGTTCGGCATAAGCTGCCTCTTCCGTTGCAGTGCCTGGAAGACTGAGGCACCAAGCGGAGGACGGGTGCACATGGAGGTGCCCCCCCGTGCAGAGGCCCTCAGGAGCCATCTGGGAAATATCCTGCCCCCGGTTCGTGAGGAGCCCAGCAGACAAGAAGGGTGGTGTGGCAGATTTGGGGGAGCCGGCAGCTGAGCAGCGTCAGTGGATCACGGAGTGTAAGTATTGACCCGGCCACACAGCAATTGAGGTGGGGTAAAGAAATGTTGGGCATGGTATGGTGATGACTATTGTTCAGTATTGGTGATGTATCATTGTATTGTTGAGTATTAGAGAGCAGAGTGTAGTATAGTAGGGAAAGGAGCAGAGGTAGATGCCATTTTTGTGGTTAGGGAACATTCAGTCTTGAGGTAAAAGGTTCAGGCGAATATCCTAGACTATTGACTTAAGGGTATGGATGACAGAAGTTATATAAATATTGGATTCCCTGTGGATTGGGCGTTTTAGCTCGGGTCATGGGTTATGGTATCCCTGTATATAGGGCTTAGCAAATGGAGCTAGCTTAAATTGTGGAAGGTGGTCTTCTGGTTAAGTCTTGCGGAGCCGTTTATCCACAAAGCGACGCTGTCGGTGCAGATTGAGCATGTGGGATACTGTTAGGAATCAGGATAACGGCCGTGGGGTATATGTCGGGGTTGTTGAAAATATCTGTGTATTGACAAAATATTGTTGTGAACTCTGTTAGCAATTTCTATCCTTCCCTTATTAGCAGGAATTGACGTCACCAGGGAGGTTTGTGTATAGGACTCGAGGGCACGAGGTGGTGCAGAATTCGGTCTCGGTAATCAAACAAAATTGATGGAGTCAGTTGTTCTGAAGTGGTCCGTGGAAGGCGCATGCATGAGATTGGTGGGTGTGCCTGAGGAGGCAGATAATTGCAGAGGGACAGTGCGCAAATCACGCCTGAGAAGTTGGTTGGGAGCCAGAGAGGGTTATGGCAGCAGAAAACCAATTATTATTACGAAATTTGACATTGTGCATGACAAGTCATATTTGGTCAAATGACAGCAAAGTTTTCGAAAACCTCGACTAGAGGTCAAGTAAGTATTAAAAACAATGTATTGTGATAAAGGCGCCGGGGACATGCCCCTACAGCACCTACGTGAGGCCCTTCCGCAATATGAGGATAGAATTAGTAAATATAGCCTAGAATGGACAAAAAAAGCACAGAAGTTAAATTGACTAAGCCATGGCCAAAGGGTGGGAGCTTCTCCAAATATGTGTAGCAACTGTTACAAACACATTTGCAGGAGGTATATAAGGGAAAGAAATTGAGCAATCGTGTGGCAATATTCGAGCTCTGGAAACTGTTTCAGGATGACGGGGGTATGTGGCGAGGTGTCAATGGATGGTGAGCCAACAGAAGACCCCGGGCGAAATGCCCTCGCCTCCCCTCTGCCACCTCCTGCTGACCAAAAGAGTGAAGGGGCTTCCACAAGAATACAGGGATTATACCCTATACAGGAGTTAAAAGCAGCAGAGGGGTACTCAAATATTAGAACCTCCACCATATACCAAGGAGGAGGGGCAGAAAACAGGAGGTGGAAAAGGGGTGCACATCAAGACACAGACCAGCAAAAGGGAAGGGCTGAAGAATATAGGTTTATGGTCATTGCATCGAATTCCTTGCATCGAGATGCATTTGCATCGAATTTTTTCCATCTAAAAAATTTGCATCTAATGCATTTTATTTTTTCATTTTTTTATGGGGGTTCCCCCCAATCACCTGTTTTTACCCATTAAAAAGCACCTGAACAAAAATTAACCTTTACCCCCCAAAAATGTGCATTTGATGGACATTTCTTTTTTCAATGAAATGCGATTCGATGGAATGGCATTCGATGCAATGACCAGATACCAAGAATACAGCATTGAACCAGTGGGTAGGAGGACTAATACTCATGATATGAGATGGGAAGACAGCGGGAGAAACAGGAGGGGCGAGTAAGGAAGAAGCAGGTTGTAAAGAGTGGGTATGAGATAATGAAAGAGGTGGAGAGAAAAAAAAAAGAGGAACAAGAACATGATAAATTGCGAAGGGAGAAGCTAAATGCAGAAGAGAAAGAGCAGGAGCAGCGAGAGATGAGGAGGAGAGAGCTCAAAGACAGAGAGAAGGGAGGAAGATGAGAAGGAAAGGCAAGTTATAGTAAAGAGGGAACAGAGGAAGTGGCAAATAGAGTGGTTTGCAAGAGAGTGCTAATGCGAGGAGGAGCGCGCAATAAGAGACATACTATTAATGTTGGCATGGACTACATTCAATGATAACGAAGGAAGGGATAGGCAAGTGAAGCAAGAGCGCGGCACGTAATGTGACCGGGCAGCTATGCTGCCAGACAAAACTAACGCAGGGTCCTCCCTGAGGGGGGACTGCAGGAAACTTGATTGACCTAGAAGGGGAACCAAAGAGAGCAAAAGTACTGAGGAGACTAAGCTTCCATGACGACTTGGTCAGTGACTTGGGAGACACCGATTCAGAAGGCGACTTGGTGGGGAGTCAGGACAAGGGAGTAGGACAACTTGACCGACGATCGACAGAGAAACACACTGATCAAAGCTCAACATGGGGAGCATACAAAGACACAGGAGGAGTGCGGGGTGACGAGGACAAGAGACAACAGTCTAGAGCTACATTGCACAGCCTGGATGACTTAACCCCATATGTGCAAAGGCTTGGAGACCTTCCAGCACGAAGGAGGGGAGAAGTGGCAAGGGCATCCACATCCACCAAAGACACTGAGAGACTGGATGGGGTGGCAGGGCTGTCACAGTTCCCCTTACTGGAAAACGGAGGGTGGAGACCTCAGTGCATACCCAGGAAACATATTGACAATGAAAATATAAGGTTAGGCAACCTTTGTTGACAGCGGATGCAGGGAAATGGATATACGAAATGGAAAGGAGGACAGCAGGACAAAAATTAGCAGTAGGGGATGTAAAAGGTTTACTAATGGCGGTCCTCGGGGAGGCTGCCGATGACGTATGGAAAAGAGCGGGATCCCCAGGAGTAACAACAGAGAACACAAAGCGCCCAATGGTTCACTGTTTGCTAACTGCCGAGCGGCCGTATGGCAAGCTCTACAGAAGCGATACACAGGCACATCAGATATAAGTGTGATTATGACACGCAGAATGGTGGAAGACGAAGACCCCTTACAATATATTCAAGAGTTATGGCACCTTGAAATGTGAGAACAGTGGGATAAAACAGTGGCATTATTCTATCAAAAACTATGCCAAGGGTTACCAGAACAGGTGCAAAGGCAACTAAAGAAGTTGGTGGAAATGGAAGCAAAACTATGGTCAAAATACAACGTACAATAGTACATTATTGCAGGCTAAAGCAAGAAAACATGAGGAAAAAGTGTGAGGATACAAAGCAGGAGGCGGGGAAGTTGGTGCAGAAGACAGTTTCCAAATGCGCCATGGGAGGAGCAGTGTTAACAAGCGTGGGAGGTCAGAACACATCACAGACACAGTATGGACCACTGCCGAGGGAGGAGGGTTCATTGGGTTCGGGGGTACACAGCATGGGTTTTGAGGAAGAGGGGGCACTAAGGGGATGCAGGTATCAGCAGAAAATACAACAGAGTCAAGGGAGCTTTATGAGAGGGTATCGAGGATATGGTCAACAAATGCAGCAAGGTCCGGAGCGGTTCTCGGCAAGGTATCAGAGGCAAATAAGAACAACTCCAGTACTGGGTGTGTGGACAGACAGGACATATCTCTAGGCTATGTAGAAGCAGAATGGGGAAATGCAACAGAACGGGCGAATGCAATACCAGCCAACATACCGAGGGGAAAATAATGAGTTCTATGCACAAGACCAGACACAACAACAAGGACAGATCCCAAATACATACCCGCAGACACAACATCCCATGACACAAGACACCAGAGATGCAGGCACCAGTGCAACAGTACTCACAGATACCCTTATCTGCAAGCCAAGGCTCACAGCCAAGGTCAGAGACCAGCAACACATTCCTAAGCTCAGAGACAAGAGGCCATCTGCAGAAAAACAGAATAAATCCTCACTAATTGCAGACCTTGAAGGCTTAATTTGCGGTCTTTACCCACGTGGTGCAGCTGAGCCGACTATGGACATTTACCTGTGGTGAGAATAGGAGCAGTTCCCAGCGGCGCAGACACAACATAATACAAAAATTGTTTTACAACGTTGCAACCCTGCAGGCACTCTCAAAGGCAAAGTGGTAATACTGACGGCTACAATGGGAACACACAGTGTTTCTCATCACAATGAGAAGGTGCACTAAGCACTGAGAACAGAGCTGAGTCCCAGACAGATACCGCAGATGCAGAATAACATGCAGCCATCATACACGGCACAGCCGAACAAGGAGACACTAGTACGCACAGACTCCATGACACCAACTCCCATTAAAAATGGGGTGGTCACTCTAATGGGGGCAACCAATTCTTGGGAAATGGAATGTCATTATACCCTCAATAGGACAGCCCACAGATGGACTTGATGTTTTCCTTCCTACTGATTACACCCAACCCGGGGAGAGGATAGGTAACACAACTATTTCCGTTCTTGTAGACACAGGGGCGACAAGATCCTGCATCCGGGAGGGGAAGTATAGTATGTCAGGCGATGCCATGAATACTCAAGGATTCTCTGGGGCGACAGAATGTTTTCCATTTACAGACGTTATTACACTTTCTATAGGAAGACATGACTTAGCTCTACCCTTACTGTATTCCCGACAGACACCAGTAAACATAATGGAGAGGGATATCATGAGAAAACTCAGCATGACCATCTCATTCGCTGACAAGGGGATAGTGTGTTCCATACCTGGCATCCACCTTCTAAACGTCAGAGAGATTATTCAAGCTTAACAAGCTTATTGTGGGTGCAGGGTACAGAGGGGGGTGCCAGCAGATGAGGAGCTATTTTGATATGGAACTGAAATAATAGTAGCATGGCTCCCAGGGATTCAGGGAAAAATATGGCGCATTCCAAACGAATACTTGTTCGGACCAGAAATATCATTAGATGAGAAGGAGGTATGATAGTGCCACTAGAATTAGAGGCAGTAATAGTGGGGGACAAATGGATAGCTATGCATGGGGCACACGACACAGGGAGACCATGGCGAGCAGTGATCGCTGTGGCAGAATGATACAGGTTGACTACGGTTACAGACAAAGAACTATTCAAAGTCAACAGATCAGACCATGAGATGGTGTTCGAAATGAGCATCACATATTGGGTGAAAATACACTACAGAGAGGTACCACAAAGAATGTAGATGATGCTAAAAGCACAGCCAACATTTCTTGAGGAAGAGATGGCAAAGGTCCCCAGCATCCTATGGACCACAAGTCCCTATGATGTGGGGCTTCTGAAAGGGATAGGAGCAGTAAAAATAAATCTCAAGCCAGGAGCCATTTTACTAAGACCTAAGCAACATCCCGTGTCGAGGGAGGCAGACGAGGGTATCTATGAGGCCATTTCTGCACTAGTCAAGCAGGGCACCCTAGTGCCATCAGAATCACCATGCATCACGGCTGTGTACCCTGTCAAAAAAGCAACGGGGTGGTCATGGCGTTTTATTCAGGACTTGCGTCCTCTGAACCACATTATAGATGCAGAATTTCCTTTAGTTTCAAATACAGCAACAATTGTTACGCTCACCTGGCTCCCACAGGGGCGTCGATCAGACCCGAACAGCTGCGGTCTCCACCAACGTGATGCGTAGTGCAGAGATGACAGACTGGACTGGCCCGCCTAATCTCGTCTGCTTGACCCGTAGAAGTATTCTCCTGCAAGTGGAGAAAGGGATTTAGCCACCCGTGGATTTAGTGATGGAACCCCACTGTTCTCCCCACTAGTCACCTCCGATATCCCCTTATAGTAATCTCACCATATGTTTTTAAATGATGAGCTCTCCATTCTGCGTGGAATGCAGGGGCACGTAGATACCAGTTACTTCACTGGTTTGAAGGTGTTGGAAGAGTTCAGGATGAATATTGACTCCGAGATTCTTGGCGAGGACCCGTAAGTATAAAGTTCAAAGAGTTCAATATGTCCGATGTTCACTCTTGTTCCATTTTCCCTTTTTGAATTGCAGGGGTCCGAGAGAATATTGTCTTGAGGCAACTGATGGCATTCAGGTAAGAGTCTGTATTACCCAACACTGTCCGGTAAAAGTTGCATGTGTTTAACTTGTTGTTTTCTCTCTCTTTACAGGTGCGACATAAGAAGATGTGGCATGTTAAAGGTTAATGCCTCTGGTGGTAATCAGGCAAGTCTATGGTGGTAGAAGAGATTATATTTGTTGGTTCTCTCGGCTCACCTTGTTATGTCTTTTGTTCCCCAGGTGCTGGAGTTCGAAGAAGAAAATGATGGAGGCAGCGCCGAATCGAAAGATGCTGTGAGGACTGGTGAATATGGCACGGCGCTGCTGCTGGCAATGCGACGCGTGCAGAAATAATGTCCTTTCCAGGCTCGGAGACGTGCTGGATCCGGAATCAGGTAAGGAATTAAAATAATGTCCTTTCCAGGTTCGGAGGCGTGCTGGATCCGGAATCAGGTAAGAAATCAAAATAATGTCCGTGATCTAACCTTTCCTTCTTCTTTCCCCTTTTTCTAGGAGCTCCGGATTCGAGGTGGGCATGGCAGAAGGCTGGATGCTGACTTGCAGGCAAGGTGAGCGTTACGCTGCTGAGTGCAGAATAACGCGAAGCGTGTGCTGCTGTTCGGGCGTGGTTTAAATAGCCTCAAAAGTAGTTCAAGGTAAGAAGTTCCCCAGAACCACACCCGAGTAAAAAATAGTCCCTGTAGTAAAATAGTCCCATCCAGGCCTGACGTTGGCTTGGATTCATTTGCAGCATGGTCTGCATGAGGTAAGTAAAGTCTATGAGCCTGGTGCCTAAGGCGCCAGGACTGAGCCCAGACAGCCCCCAGCCGGGGCTGCTGGGGTTTTAATAAATATCTGGATGCCTGCTCCCGGGGCTGATGGGCTTGATCTGGATGCCCAGGGGTAGGCATCATGACAACAATTTTGTGTAGCATTCCCACGGATGCTGCCTACTTAGATTTGAAGAATGCATTCTTCTCTATACCATTACACCCAGACTCACAGGACTTAACTTTGTTTCTATATAGAAATAAGAGGTGGAAACTGTCATGATGCCTACCCCCGGGAATCCAGATCAAGTCCAGCAACCCCGGATGCAGGCATCAAGTTATTCCAAGCAAGCCCAACAACCTCTGCTAGGGGCTATTTGGTTGCAGTCCTGGCGTCTATGGGGCCAGGCTCATATGGAGAGTCAGTCCTGGCGCCATAGGCGCCAGGCTCATAGATTAAAACTTACCTGATGCAGACCATGCTGCAAACTTACCCGATGCAGACCATGATGCAAGAGCTCCAAGCCACAGGAGGCTTGGAAGGGACTACTTTACCTAGGGACTATTTTTTACTCGGGTGGGGTCGAGGATGAATACTTACCTGGGACTACTTTGGAGGCTATTTAAACCACGCCCGAAGAGCAGCACACGTTTCGCGCTATTCTGCATCCAGCAGCGTAATGCTCACCGTGCCTGCAAGTCTGCATCCAGTCTTCTGCCACGCCCGCCTCGGGTCTGGAGCTCCTAGAAAGACGGAGAAAAGGTTAGAACAAGAGCAGTACCTTTGATCCTTACTTGAATTCCCGATCCACCGCGCCTTCGAGCTGGAAGAAAGAAGTTATTTGATGCGCGTCGCCTCGCATGCTGCAGCGCTGCGCTGAACTCACTGCCCTTCGCAGCATCTTCACTATCCACTGCATCCTTCTGCATGTTCCCGCCGCACTCCGGCACCTAAGTGGAACACAAGAAAAGCAAGGTGAGCCAAGGGAATAAACAGAGGCAATATTAGCTACCCCCCATAGACTTACCTGATTTTACTGCCGGGGGTACTATTCCTCTTCACGGGTCGGCGCAGCCTCCACTGCATCTTCGCCGTAACCCAGCCCCTAAGGGGAACAAAAGGACAGCAAGGTGAAACAAAGGGACAAACAAGGGGAATCCTTCTCACCACAATAGACTTACCTAATTTTACCGCCGGAGGTTATTCCCCGAGACTTCATAATTTCTCTCAGTACCTGAATAAGGGAGAAAGCAACAGGTTACATACTGACATTATTTTATCGAACTGTGTTGGATAATGCAAATCCTTACCTGAATGTTACCGGTTGGCACGAGGAACTCTTCGCTAGGGTGAAGCTGCAACCTGCAAGGAATCGGACAAGAGTGAAAGTCAGACATTTGAACTCTTATGAACTATATACTCACGCATCTCGCCGGAAATCTCAGAGTCAATATTGTTCTGGAACTCACCAATTCCTTCGAACCAGTGAAGCAACTGGTTGTCTACGCATCCCTGCGCTCAATGCAGGATGGAGAGCTCATCTTTCCAAACCATCAGGTGAGACTATAAGAGGGGACATTAAAGGTGATCAGTGGGGAGAACAGCGGGGGGTGGGGGTTAACACTCAACTCCACGGTGGTTAATTCCCTTTCTCCATTTGCAGAAGAATACTCCTACGAGCCAAGCAAACAAAGCTAGATGGGCCAGTCCAGTCTGTCATCTCGGCACTATGCGTCACATTGGTGGAGACCGCAGCTGTCCAGTTCAGATCGACGCCCCTGTGGGAGCCAGGTGAGCGTAACAGAAACATACAAGACTTCCTCAAGGGTACTGTGAATCCCCTTCTATATTCAACAGAGTACTTCAAATGGACTTAGGCAACGTACAGATGAAGAGTACGGTTTAACAGTACGTAGATGACATATTGATTTGCAGCAAGACAGAGGAATATTGGAGAAACGACTCAGTACAAATGCTGACAGTACTAGCAGACAAAGGATACAAGGTAGACAAAGCAAAACTACACTATTGCCTGAAAGAGGTGTTGTATATTGGACAGCTGATATCACAAGACGGTCGAAGGGTGATACCAGAAAGAGCAAAGGCAATACGCAAGACAGCAAAACCCACAACAATAAGACAAATGCAGCAGTTTCTAGGAATATGTAATTACTACAGAGCATGGGTCTTCAACTACAGCACTCACACTAGGCCCTTATTGAGTGCACTGAACGAATCACAAAGAGGGGAGAGGACATTACAATGGATAGCAGAAATGACTGAGAAATTTGACGAGCTGAAAGAAGCAATATGCACAGCTTCAATGTTAGGGATCCCAGATTATTAAAGGGATTTTTTCTTATTCACACACTCAGATGGAGTGGTTATGACTGCAACATTGACAAAAAAGACAAGCATGGGGCACAAGCCTCTAGAATACTGTAGTGGGAAATTAGCCCCAGTAATGAGAGGACACTATGCATGCAAACAAGCATTGGCCGCTGCCGCATTTGCAGTGGATAAATCAGCGAGTATTACCATGAGATGCAGCACCACTCTTGAAGGAGCACGCTCTCTTCGCAATACTGGAAAGACCGAAAAGTACAATAACATCACAGACAGCTTCAGGGTATGATGTATTACTGTCAAACCCAGTTCTCAAGAGAGTGGTATGCAGACTGGTATACCCGGCGACTTTCGTCACCGAACTAGTAGGGGAGGGCAACCACGTGCACGACTGCGCAGCCAACATAGAACAATTCAGTGACACTAGAAAAGTACAGGAGAATGACCTTGAGCGGGGAAACATGCTTAATATTAACGGGTCATCAACTATTGACCAAACAACTTGGGAAAGACATACTGGGAGCGCAGTAGTGAGATTGGGAGAGGACGGGACGAGCGAGGTCTTGACAAGAGCACGTCTAGCGTCACATTTATCAGCACATGCAGCAAAATTAGTAGCTTTAACACTGGTGCTAGAACACAGGAAAGAGAAGGAAGTAACAGTGTATTCGGAATTCAGCCTACGTGACATCCACAGTGCAATCTGGGATGTCACATTGGCTGAGAAGGGGTTTGAGATGCGCTGATGGGTCACTGGGGCAGCACGCAATACTATTGGGCAGACTGAAAGAGGCACTTCAGTACCAACAGTGCATAGCAGTGGGGAAGTGCCAAGCACACACGAGGGGTGAGGACCCCATCTACAGGGGCAAAAAAGCAACAGTTGCGGAAGCAAAACGCAACGCCTACTTTGGGGACATTTTAGAAATGGAAGCTTCGTCCCCAGCATGCAATTATGCACAGACACTAGAGGAAGGATACCACGCACTACTAGTGACACAGGTTATGGAATTGCAGGGAGCTGCACCCAGGGAAGAAAAAGAGCTATGGATGAAGAGGGGATGTACCGTGTCTCCGACGGATGCCTTATTGCAGAAAAATAACACAGGAAAAGTGGTAATGCCATTCTGCCATTCACATTATTGCACACTGCACTGACACAACTACAACATACTACCCCTATAGGGAAGGAGGTGCTTGCTGCTCATATTGGAGAAACAAGGTTCTGTCCTAACTTGTCAGAACACGTGGCTGAATGCATGACTAATTGTCTAGAGCGTAAACAATTTACAGCAGCTCATACATTGAGGGTAGTGAGAGGAGTCAAACTTCGCCCAGTGGGTCCATTCCAATACCTGCACGGATTCAAGAATGCCAAGGATACCGCTACATGATAGTGGTTGCATGCCAGTTTTCAAATGGATCGAAAGTGTTCCTTGTTCCAAACCTGATGCCAATTAGAGTGGTGAAATTCCTTGTTTGGGAGATATTCCCACGATGGGGCATGTGTGAGGTCCTGGGGTCTTACAATGTCCCTCACTTCGCCAACAAGATGTTCCTGCACATCACAACCTTGTTAGGAATACAGCACAAGTTCTCTTGTGCGTTCCCCCACTGAAGCTGGCTGCTGCTGTTCACTGCTGAGCAGATGGATCCTAACAGTGGGGCTAAATATGGTATAACCGCGACCTGCTGAACAAAATTCGGATTGAATTACAGAAACGACTGGAATTACTTTCTAAATATCTAAATAAGTTGTGCCACGATTTGCAATACCTAGCTCACAGAAATGAGCTTTATGTTCTGTGTTTAGTTGCGTTCTATTCTGTCGTGCCCATGCTGTTGCATCTAATGAGATCCCAAAATGGCTGCAGCACCATCCGGCACCGAGGGCCCTCCTCACTTCCTCATTGAAGCTGGCTGCTGCTTTGATTGGTCACCTGCATTTCTAAATTGAGCAATCCGGCGCAGGCTGGCGAACGCTGGCCCACCACTAAAGGCCCCTGTCTGTGGCAACATAGTGACAGTGACCCCTATCCCTGCTCATTCAGAAGTAAGTCGCACAAACCCTTATACATGCTCACAAAGCTCAGTTAGCAATCGCAAGTCATATCAGTCCCCTTGGTACGGAACATCAGCATTACTGATTTGTCCACACCGAGTGATCCCTCTTTGGTATTGATATTGATATTTTATTTCTATCGCGCTTGTACACAAGTGTTTCAGAGCGCGACAAGGCAAGGGAGGGGAACAGGGGAGAACAAAAGAACGATCTTACTAGGCCCAGTGATATTGAGAATGCGCAAGTACATGGGAGAGGGGGAGAGGAAAAGTGCATGGAAGGGGTGAGAAGTGGAAAGTGAGAAGCAAAGGAGAAACAGATAATAACTAAATAAATAATAAAGGCAACAAACAGTGGTAGTGCTGCCAGCAATTGGCAAGTGCTAGGTTTAAGGCAGCAGACAGGGTAGGTCTGATAGGTGCAGGAAGAAAAAGGGGGGGGTTACGCTCACCTGGTATCCACAGGGACGCCACCCAGCCAGGTTACTCGCTGATATGCTTCTCAGCTTTGCCCTGATGTGGTCTGCGGGGAAGGTTCTGCCTGAAAATACAGGAGGACTGTGTTCAAGACTGACCAACTGGGGTAAGTATCCTCCCTCCACCCCCGTATGATTTCAGTCCCTCTGGCGCCCTCTCCTCACCTTGTGATAGAATTAGGTGTGCTCTCCGTCCTGCCTCCTTTGCAGGGGCGCGTTGTCTTTCATGGGCGAGTGCGGTCCAGTTACTTCACTGATGCCGGCTCGTTTGACATTGCTCAGGTAGGTCTTATTGCTGTTCTTTAGTTTTGTTGCTATCCTGCATGCCTTTCTTTGTTTAAAATGTCTCTTTTTTCTCCCTTAGGTATGCAGAGCTACAGCGCAGTGAACTGGCTTGGTTGAGCCCCCCTGGTAAATGATGGCGCATTAAGAGCGCTATGATGCGGTAAGTAAGCCCTATGCGCAGCGCTGCAAAGTCTTGCCTTTGCTAACCTGTGTTTTCCTTCCTTGTAGTTCGCGGTGTTCTTCAGCGCGAGTGGAATGTCCGGAGTGGTGCCAGCCGAGAGGCGACCAGCCAGGTAAGCCTTTTGAGCAGTTCGTAATTTGTAAATGTCTATACTGCTTTCTTTAATGTTGCCTGTATCTTCCTCTTTCAGGTCGTTCTGTCCGGGAGGCGTGCAGATTCGAGGAAGCTGTTCTCAGTAGCTGCAAGTGTTTAAAGATGAAGACTGTAGGTAAGATGCTACTGCTAATGATGTTCCTTTAGTCTCCTTGCAGGTTCTGCTTCTCCGAGGTTCGAGGGAATAGCTGGACACGGTGAGCGTCACGTTGCAAGGTGCAAAGTAACGCGAAGCATGTTGTCTTGCTCGGGTGTGGTTTAAATAGCCCCAACAAAATAGTCCAGGTAAAGTAGTCCCTAGGCTACCACACCCAAAACACTAGACCGTATAGCTTGGTTCCTAGGAACCAAGCTATGTGGATGCCTCCATGTTGGCTGACAATACAATAAAGTAGTTCCCAAGCACATTCTTTTTCATGGTGTATGAGCCTGGCACCATAGGCCCATGAGGGCTTTTGAAGAGGATGCCAGGCTCTAGAGGCCCAAGTCCTGACTACACCTGGCCAATGGGTTTGCCAGAGGGGGTTTTGGTCGAGGGTTGTGACAGCACTCCCCCCTAAGGCCCCTCCCGTGGTGTTCCTTCTGTCTGGTCCAGGTTTGGTTGGGAAGTTCCGATGGAATTTCCTGATTAGATGTGGTGCATGGATATTCTCACCGGGCTCCCAGGATCTATCTTGTGGTCCAAATCCTTTCCAATCAACGAGATAATATAGCTTGGTCCTAGAGTATTTAGAGTCCAAGATATCTTTGACTTTGAATTCTGGTTCTCCGTCAACAAGTATGGGCTTAGGTGGTGACCCAATCCCCGTGCCGGGTTTCATTGGTTTCAGGAGGGACACATGGAATACCGGGTGGATGTGTAGATTAGGTGGTAAATCCAGTTTCACGGCTGCTGGGTTGATAATTGCCTTAATGGTATAGGGTCCTAAGAATCTGGGATGAAAGGTCCGGGTTCCCTTAATGGGTACGAATTTAGCGGCTAACCAAACTTTGTCTCCTACTTGATAATCAGGGGCCTTTTTCAAGTGTTGGTCGGCAAATCTCTTGTTTTTCTTTGGCATGAATAAGGTGCTCCTTTGCCCTTTTGAAAGCCTGAGTAATGGTTGTGTGTAGAGTCTTTACCACTGGCATTTCCAAGCAGGCTGGAAGGTCTAGTTCAGAGGTACGTGGCTGTCTGCCATAAAGGGTATAGAAGGGTGTTTGTCCAGTGCTTGAATGCAAAGAATTGTTGTATGGATATTTGGCTATCCATAGTAGGTCTTTCCAATTCCTTTGTTCGTGGTGCAGCATGCACCGTAAATATTGCTCGAGTGTCTGATTGGTTCTCTCGGTTTGGCAGTCCGTTTGGGGATGGTGACTGGTAGATAGCCAAACGTCAATCTGCACCATTGCACACATTTCTTCCAGAAGTTTGAAACAAACTGGCTGCCTGGATCAGAGACCAGAACCGAAGGGAAGCCATGTAGTTTAACCACGCCCTCAAGGAACACTTTTGCTAAAGTGGCTGCGTCTGGGAGGCCTTTGAGAGGAATAAAATGGGCCATATTCGAGAATAAGTCCACAACTACAAGAATGGTGTTGAACCCTTGGCTTGGAGGCAGATCAGTGATGAAGTCAAGGGAAAGAGTGTGCCATGGAACTGGAGGAATGTCCAATGTAGGAGACCAGATGGTTTTTGTTTCTGTGCTTTATTTTGTGCGCAGACACCACAGGACTAAATATACTGAATGATGTCCTTACGCCAGGTAGGCCACCAAAAGTTCTCTTTCACCTTAGCTAGGGTTCTGGCGATCCCAGGATGCGCTTCCATCAGTGAATCATGATAGTTTGAAATAATATGCTGTTGTAATTCCTTCTTGGGTACATATAGGCAATCCCTAAAAAAGGGTAGACAGTCCTTGATGGTATATTGTTCTCCTTGAGTTTGCCATGCGAGGTAGGCATCAGGTTTCATTGTCCGTTGGATTTCTTTTTGTAGTTCTGCTTGTGTTAAGGCTGTCGTGATACCCAAGAGTTTGTCTTCAGTTATATTAGGTACTGGGTCTGGAGTTGTATATACTATTTCATCTATGCCCATGCGAGATAAGGCATCCGCCTTTCCGTTTCTGACTCCTGGTCGAAATGTGATTACATAATCATATTCGGCGAAGAAAAGGGCCCACCGTTATTGGCGCGAGGACTGGGCTTTGGCTGTTTTGAGATATTGCAGGTTTCGGTGGTCT
Source organism: Ambystoma mexicanum (assembly GCF_040938575.1). Taxonomy (NCBI): domain Eukaryota; kingdom Metazoa; phylum Chordata; class Amphibia; order Caudata; family Ambystomatidae; genus Ambystoma; species Ambystoma mexicanum. Next base: position 92,713,401 of record NC_090927.1, read on the forward strand.
GTGATGACTGTATTGGTGTGTCTGGCCCCCAGAAGGTAGTGCCTCCAGGCTTTAAAAGGCGGATTTGATAGCCAGGAGTTCCTTGTCCATGATGGCATAATTAATCTCTGGAGGTGAGTACTTTTTCGACCAGAAGGCCACAGGATGTAGCTGGCCGGTTTCCAGGTCTCTCTGTGAAAGGATGCCCCCATTGCGAGACTGGCCGCATCAGTTTCAACGACATAAGGGAGGTCTGGACGAGGATGTCGCAGGATTGGAGTGGAGGTAAACTTTTGTTTAAGTTCCTGAAAGGCTTCTTCTGTCCAAGCAAACTTTTTATTGTTTTTTCGCAATATTACTGTGATTGGGTGCACAACCTGAGAGAAGTCTGGGATGAACCAGCGGTAGAAGTTTGCATAGCCCACCATGCTTTGTACCCCTTTCAGAGAGGTCGGTGAAGGCCATTTCAGAATGGCATCTACCTTGTGCACGTCCATTCTGATGCCTCCTGGAGTAAGGATAAAACCAAGAAATTCTACTTCGGTGACCTGAAAAAAGCATTTTTCAAGCTTTGCAAACAAGTGATGTTGATGGAGCTTGGTGAGGACTGAACGAACGTGCCTGACATGATCTTTAAGACGTCATTCATGAAATATTGGAATGCCGCAGGAGCGTTGCATAACCCAAAGGGCATGACTTGATATTCAAACAAGCCATACTTAGTACAGAAGGCGGTTTTCCATTCATCTCCTTTTCTGACTCGGACCAGGTGGTACGCTCCTCGAAGGTTCAATTTGGTATAAATCTGGGCATCTTTAGCTTGGTCTAGCATCTCAGGGATAAGTGGCAAGGGGTAGCGGTTCTTCACGGTGATCTGGTTCAATGCATGATAGTCAATAGAGGTTTTCAAGTCTTTTTCCTTTTTCGGTATGAAGAACAAAGGACTGGTTGTGGGGGACTTCGAAGGACGGACATATCCATTTGCAAGGTATTGGTCTAAATAGGATTTCAAATGAAGGTTTTCTGGTTCTGTGAGTGCGTAGATCCTGCCGCAAGGGATTTGTGCACCAGGAACAAGGTCGATCTGACAGTCTTAGAGCCAATGTATTGGCTTGGTCCTTTCGGAAAACATCCTGGAAATCATGGTATTCACTTGGCAAGGTATTAGTTGCTCCCAGGGTTGATATTGTCGCTCCGGGAGTCATGGGGATACAGACGTCGGGTTTCTCTTCTTGGTAATAGCAGGCAGGGGAGCAGTCACCGGGGAAGGTTAATTTTCGTGCCCGCCAGTCTATCAAAGGGTTGTGAGGACCAACCGTGGCACCCCTAGTATTAACCTGAACTGAGGTACCTTGATGAGATCGAATGAAATAGACTCCCGATGTCCGTCCTGGCACAGCAAGGTTACCCTGGCTGGGCACTGGGTTACTGGTCCGGAAGCGATTTCTGTCCCATCCACGGTGGTTACCTTGTCCATAGTTGGCTTAGAATACAAAGGAAGCCCCATCTCTGCTGCCAGTTCTTGATCAATATAATTTCCAACTGCTCCGCTATCAATGTATGCGTCAATGACATGCATTCTTGACGACTGTTGGTGGTTAATTAAGATCACTGGTATTGCAAAGTGCGAGGTCAGCAACTCTTTCTTCTCACTCGACAAACTGACCTCTATGTTTGTCGAGCTTGGTAGTTTTCCGATTTCTCAGCTTCATCTTTCTCTGTGGCCCTGACTGTTCTTCTTGGGGGTTTTACTGGATAGTCCTTCAGGAAATGTCCTGGTTTCCCACAATACAAACAAAGCTGTTGTTGTCTTCTTTTGTCCCGCTCTTGTTTTGTTAATGGAGGCCGTATCCCTCCAATCTGCATGTGTTCTACAGCATTTTCAGGTACACGGGGTGTGTTTTCCCTTGGTCGAACATACACAGTCCGAGGGTCCGTCTTAGACCGGTCTGCCTTTCGGTCCTGCAACCGGTGGTCTAGCTGCCCGACCAGATTTATGAATTCTGCACAGTCTCTGGGTGGATCAACCACCTGGGCTAAGACGTCCTTTAATTCACCTTGTAAGCCTCGATGGAATAACAGTGTTTTTGTTTTCTGGCCACCTAGCTTCGGCAACCAGTCTGTTGAAGGTAGCAATGTACGTTAACAAGTCCTGATTCCCCTGTCTGAGGGACAAGAGTTCATTGTCTACTGCTTGTTCCTGGGTATGGCGAGCAAAATGTTTTTGCATTTCTCTCTGGAACCCCCCAAAGTCATGTAATAGAGGATCGTCATGGGTTACCAACGGCACCGACCAATCTGCTGCACTACCACTCAGGTATGATAAGACAAAAGCTACCCGAGCTTGGTCGTTTGGAAATGCTCCAGGCCTACAAAGAAAATGAAGGCGGCACCGATTCATGAATGCGGCATACCTCCGTGGATCGCCTGAGAACCTTTCTGGTGGTGCCAGGGGCACTGTTTCAGGTAACGTGATCTGTACCGGAGTGGGTGGTATGGCAGGGTTTTGCATTGTTGGATTGCTTCCAGGTAGAGGCGTCTGTCCTACTGTGATTGCAAGTATTGCCTGCTAATCTCTTCAGTGCGTTCTTTGGTCACTATTAGGTCTCTCCGGAGGGCATTAGTCTCTTGTCGGGCAGAATGAACCTCAGCACAAAGCTCTCCTAGTAATTGGGCCAATTGGTCCATTTCTGATGTCTCCATGGCACCCAGGTGGATTGGTTATGGTTGGCTTTGCATTCTGTTATGCTCACCTGGTATTCACAGGGACGGCACCCAGCCGGGTTAATCGCTGGTATGCTTCTCAGCTTTGCCCTGATGTGGTCTGCGGGGAAGGTTCTGCCTGAAAATACAGGAGGACTGTGTTCAAGACTGACCGACTGGGGTAAGTATCCTCCCTCCACCTCCGTATGATTTCAGTCCCTCTGGCGCCCTCTCCTCACCTTGTGATAGAATTAGGCGTGCTCTCCGTCCTGCCTCCTTTGCAGGGGCGCGTTGTCTTTCATGGGCAAGTGCGGTCCAGTTACTTCACTGACACCGGCTTGTTTGATATTGTTCAGGTAGGTCTTATTGCTGTTCTTTAGTTCTGTTGCTATCCTGCATGCCTTAATGTCTCTTTTTCTCCCTTAGGTATGCGGAGCTTCAGCGCGGTGAACTGGCTTGGTTGAGCCCTGCTGGTAAATGATGGCGCAGTAAGAGCGCTATGATGCGGTAAGTAAGCGCTATGCGCAGCGCTGCAGTCTTGCCTTTGCTAACCTGTGTTTTCTTTCCTTGTGAGTCGCGGTGTTCTTCAGCGCGAGTGGAATGTCCGGAGTGGTGCCTGCCGAGAGGCGACCAGCCAGGTCTTGAGCAGTTCGTAATTTGTACATGTCTCTAATGCTTTCTTTAATATTGCCTCCATCTTCCTCTTTCAGGTTGTTCTGTCCGAGAGGCGTGAAGATTCGAGGAAGCTGTTCTCAGTAGCTGCGAGTGGTTAAAGATGAAGACTGCAGGTAAGATGCTGCTGCTAATGATGTTCCTTTTGTCTCCTTGCAGGTTCTGCTTCTCCGAGGTTCGAGGGAATAGCTGGATACGGTGAGCGCCACGTTGAAAGCTGCAAAGTAACGCGAAGCATGTTTTCTTGCTCGGGTGTGGTTTAAATAGCCACAACAAAATAGTCCAGGTAAAGTAGTCTCTAGGCTACCACACCCAAAACACTAGACCGCATAGCTTGGTTCTTAGGAACCAAGCTATGTGGATGCCTCCATGTTGGCTGACAATACAATAAAGTAGTTCCCAAGCACATTGTTTTTCATGGTGTATGAGCCTGGCGCCATAGGCGCCAGAACTGGCCCCATGAGGGCTTTTGAAGTGGATGCCAGGCTCTAGAGGCCCGAGTCATGACTCCACCTGGCCAATGGGTTTGCCAGAGGGGGTTTTGGGCGAGGGTCGTGACAGGGGGGCTGTATGGGTACAGATACAGATGGGAGGCAGTGCGGGAGGGTGGCAGGGTGAGCAGGTACATGTGCCCGGAGGACAGAGGTAGCCAAGTGCACGGTGACAAGAGAGACCAGAACAGCAGGGGAGAGGGGGATCGAAGGCAGAAGAAAAGAGGACGGTCTTGAGGTGCTTCCGGAACCGGAGATGGTTCTCCTCAAGTTTTAGAGTGGCAGGGAGGCTGTTCCAGAGGGAGGCCCCAGCTGAAGACAGATCTACCCCCAGCATGTTTCTTTGAAAAACGACTGACCCTGAGGGAGTTAAAGGTAGAGGAGCGAAGAGCTTGAGATGGGAGGTTATTTGCAGAGGGATAGCTGAAGGTATTTTGGACCCAGGCCCCAGAAAGCTTTGTGGACAATGCACAGGGTTTTGAATTTAATCCTTGCATCCACTGGGAGCCAGTGGAGAGATTTCAGAGCTGGAGAGATACGATCCCAGGGCTTGAGGCCAAGGACAAGTCTTGCAGACCTGTTCTGGATTAGTTACAGAGGGCGGAGAATAGAGGCAGGTAGATTTAGAAAGAGGCTATTACAATACTCCAATCTACAGAGAACCAGAGCTTGGGAGACCATGAGCTTCTGGGGGAAGGAGAGGAAAGGCAGAGTACCTCTGAGAAGGTGCAGTAGGAAGTTTGACTTTTTAGAAATATCAGAAATGTGGGCGGAGAAGGAAAGTGTGGAGTCAAAGATGACCCCGAGGTTCTTAGCCACGCAGGTGGGGGTCGGAGGAGGGCCACAAGGCTTTCTGGGGCCTGGGTCCAAAATATCTTCAGCTATCCCTCTGTGAATACCCCCCTCTCCCCTGCTGATCTGTTCTCTCTCAGCACCGTGCACCTGGCCACCCTCTGTCTTCCGGGCGCACGTACCTGCTCACCCTGCCACCCGCTCGTACTGCCTTCGGGCCATCCCTTGCTCTGGGTTCTGTATCTGTACCCATACAGCCTCCTCCACTTTTTCTTCCTGTGCTTATCAGACCTAGCCTGTCTGCTGCCTTAAATCTAGCACTTGCCAATTGCTGGCTGCTCTACCCCGGTTTGTTGCCTTTATTATTTATTTATTATTTATCTGTTTCTCCTTTGCTCTGTCCTTTCCACTTCTCCCCCCTTCCATGCACTTTTCCCCTCTCCCTCTCCCAGGCACTTGCACGTTTCCCAGGCACTTGCACGCTCTCATTGTCACTGGGCCTAGTAAGATTGTTGATTCGTTCTCCACTGTTCCCTTCCCTTGCCTTACCTTGTCGCGCTCTGAAACACTTGTGTACAAGCGCGATAGAAATAAAATATCAATTCAATACAACTGCATACATATAAACTGGTCAAATAGCAAAAACCGCTGGATGGAATTGGACCAGGTATGAAACAACTTTGGCATGAAGCGTTGACTCGACATCCTAGGGAGTCTGGGAATATTCTGTCCAGTACTTTTGTAAATATTTGACAGAGAAGCGAGTGCCCAAAATTATAGAGAAATCTCTCCTGGTGCTTTGTTGCAAATTCTAAATGTTTGCATATAACTGAAATTATATAGTTGAAAAAATGCTTTAATAGGAGGAAAATGTAAGAAATGGCATCAGACAAGAGGTGCGGTAATATTTTCCAATATTCAGGGACATTTTTAATATACTGGATTATTTGTAGTCTATTGCTAATATAACTACCGTTTTGTGAAAAAACGTTTTTTAAATAGGGTGAGAATTATGAAAATTAGGATCAATACAAAATAAGTGTCATTTTACAGCTACAGAGAGGTGTGAGGTACTCGATTGGGGCAACATGTCAAAGGGTGTAATATGGCCCTGTCCAGTGAGCACGAAAGCTGTGCTAGTGAGCCCAAAAGACATATATAGCCACCTAGTGTTTACAAAACAAACATTGGGGGAACATGTACAGTGGCCACAGCCAAAAGACGGAAACCATGGCCAGTGCCATGGTGGTGGCCAATGAGCCCGAAAGACATGTACAGCGGTCACGGCCAAAGGCCATGGCCACCTAGTGTGTCCAAAAGAAACGTATTGGGGTAACATCTATAGTGATGCGGCCGAAGGCTATGGCTAGTGAGCCGGTAGTGTTTTAAAGCATACAGTGTGTACGGCTGATTGCCAGACTCACTGGCCTGGGTCAAAGGCCCTGGCTAGTGGACCAGAAAGAGATGTACAGTGGCGAAGGGCAAATAGGCTGTGGCAAACTAGTGGGTCCAAAAGAAACATATTGGGGAACATGTATAGCAAAGTGTTTTAAAATATACAATGGGCAAGGCCAAAGGCCATGGCTAGTGGTCCGTTACTGTTTTCAAATATACCGTGAGCATGGCAGAAGGCCATGTCCACTGGCCATTAGTGGAATGAATGACTAATTAAAAAAAACAGTGGGCATGTCCAAGGGCTGTGGCCATGGCTAGTGGCCCATTAGTGTTTTAAAATAGTCAGTGGGCACTGGCAAAGAAATTCAATCTTAATCTTTATGTATTTGACATTGGAGAAGCACTGGAGTGTGTTAGATCTTTCCTCCCTGGTTGGGTTACTTAAATAATCCTTGATTATCCTATGCACACAATATCATCGTCTTTACCTAAATCCTAGTAGAATTGCAACACAGTATACAGATGATTCAACAATATGTGAGAGGGAATAGCTTGCTGATTAATATTACTAAATCTAATGTTCTATGCTTCTCTCAAAAAAGGAAGATCAGAAATTGTAATTATGCGATGGATACTATAGCCTTTTAGAAAGTACAACAGCTTACCTTAGGCCATGCCTCCAGTAACAGACCCAAAAACCTGGCATTATATCAGCGTTTAAGACTTAATGTTTCATTATATGCTGCACAGATGAAAAAGATGTCAAGGATTATTGCCGCTTTTCGTGTTTACCACTCATCATTTATAAGCATGAATGTAACCACCTCTCTGGTGAATTCGGCTGGATCTTATTTTAATTTTGTACTGGGAACACATGATCTGCCTGGAAGGAACCCTCTGGAGATCAGAACTGTCATGGCCATTGTGTGTTTCAGGGTCAGTGATGAGCTATGAACTGGGTTTACTCTTTTTACAGGCGATTATAACATGGCAGTCGCTGACCACATATTTAAAGATTTTAAAACCACCAAAGAATTCCTTATACTCTGATGTTTCATGAATTGTGAGATGTGGATTGACTAAAGTAGTACAGAGTTGTGTTGACCAGTGCGCAGACAAATTGTTGATGTTGGGGCGCTTCTCCTCCAATTTGTATCTGATAATGAAGAAAATGTAGGGAATGTCATTGGTGCCAAACTATGGACAGACCTATGGATTGTAAATAGTATTCAGAAATTGCTAAGTTTGAAAAGTAATAGGGAGAGCCATCGATCTACGGTTGTAAATGTCACTGCGTGATCGTGATCTACGCATGTAAATGTCACTGCGTGATCATGATAGGCTTCATTTATTTATCAAGTTCTGTTTAAATTTGTTGGCCACCCACAAAGTCCAATCAATAATCATGGCAACAGGGATATCCAACACGTCTTGCATGTGGTAGGATTTGGGTCATGTGGCATCAGGGGCATGCTCATGGATTGACATTTCTGTCATGCACTAGACGCTAGCGTGTGTAATCAAGGCACGTGCTGTTCTGTATGGATTAGCATGATCCTGCTTTGGTTCCATTGTACTGTATGACACCACCCAGTCATTGCACCCATCCAGGTGTGCCATCATGTGTGGTTGAACTACCTACGGTCTTGCATTGGAGAAGATTTAAGGTGACAAAATCTCATTGTTGGGTTCCCTCCGGGCCAATCTTACGCAATGGTTTCATCTCTTTCGCCTTGGGTCTCCTCACACCCAGCACAGAATAGTGTATTCATGCCATTGGAATTCTAATTAGTATTGTGTAGTGGATTGTGAAAATAACCTTGTGAAAACATAGCTAGTACTGTTAATGCCAGAGTAAATCCCCAGAGGTAAATATACTCATCCCAAATTTTCGTATAGAACACGATCCAAGATTTACCCCTGAAAGTGTTAAAACCTGAGATATAATATAGTAGGTCCACTCAAATCTGTTAGAATAGTAAGTGAACACAGTCCTAGAAGCCCTGGTGCACGATAGATGCTCCATGGATGTGGATCTGCAGTCAGTGTTAATAACAGGGGTTAGTTGTGCAGATATCATTGAGGTCAATGTGTAGGAAGGGATAGTTTCACATACAGCCTCCATGTAATGTGCTGCTGTTCTATTTATGCTGTTATGTACGCTGCCTGTGTGCCTGCTGTGGCTTTCATTCTGATAACCACATCCCTTCAGTAGGTGGTATGTATTGGTGCAAACATGCTCACGTTTCAGCTATTTCCCATGTATTGTATATCCCGTTATCATCGTCTGTGCTCATTCATGACACTGGGTCAAAATATCTGCTTGGCTCCCAGTTTGTAGACCTTCATGGAAAGACAACACAGATGGGTTCCTGGTCAGGGTCAAATGAGGTGGAAAGGGGATGCTCATGGTTGTAAGTGCTATTGCCCTCTTACCCCCGTATTGCTTTATCGGGTGCCCATTTATACTCAGGTGGGGTTGAGTGAGAAACCATCATCAACTCGAGGAACAGTGAAAACCATTGCATATACTGTGGCGTACCTACGTCGGTGCACTCCTGTGTGCAGATTGGGGCGCAGCACTTCTGGGTGCCTGGGCAGTCACCATCCTGTTCACACTTTGGTGGTGGTGGTGGCGAAGAACATCTTGTGACTGGTATTGGGCACTCACCAACTTTCACCACTGTAAAAGAGACAGAACAGGAATACATTATCTAAACCATTCTATGCTCGAGGACCCTCTTACATATTCATGTGATAATACAGGGCGTTGTGATATGGCCTTTAAATTTGACTTGGGCAATAACAATATTAATAATTAGAGCTTTGTGAAACACTTAAAGCAGTCTGCCTGTGTCTTCTAAGAACTCTTATTAAATAATGTAATGGTACTCAATTTATCAAACGAAGACTGAACTGATCCACTGGGCATTCCAATATCTGACTGCCGCTTGATCATCCCCGTTCAATGACTGAAAATATTGTGCTAAAATGGCGACCATGGAAAGGGAAGGCGGAGCTCCCCTTTCCTTGCCATAGCGGCCAGAGAAGCTGAGAAGCTGCTGCGGTGGGGGCAGACAGTGCCACCGCAACACATAGGTATATGGAGTTGGGAAGGGGTTTGGAGGGTAGGAGGGAAGATGGCAGCCGTAGGATCCAGCCCTCTGGCAACTTTGAACGAGGCCGAGAATGTAGGTTTTAGCCTGCATTTATAGCCAACTGATTCACTGGTTCCCCCGCGCCGGGTGCTAATGTTGAATTTTGCCCTGCCTCTGGATTCCACCTTTGGCATTTGGAGACATTGGTGGTGCGCATTGATGGGACTGGAATGCATCTTATTAAAGCAATGTATTACAAGGACTTACCAGCAGCTGCTTCTTGACAACACTTACATTATTAGGTTGCACTGAATTGAAAAGCAGCATGCGAACGAAAGACTGGACCGCGTATTGGATGGGGATTGAGGTTCAAAGGTTGGAGGAACAAGGAATTCAGAGGCGCGGACAGGAAATGAAGACACGCCAGTGGAGGAAAAACTCCATATAAGTATGCCGAGACGGCTGCAAAAGCAGTCATACTTGGAATTGGAAAGGATTTATTGCAAATGGTGAGAAGGAACCAGGCTATGGAAAGAATCTGGAGGGCAGGTTCTCAGGTGTACATGTAAACAAAGAAGTGAGTGTTGGCTGCAAAGGCAAGAATGCATTTGGACAATTTCAAAATCATTTAAAACATGAAAAGAATATAGTAGCAGGGACAAAACGCCAGCTGTCTGCTTTTAAGTGGTAAAATAACAAACAGATGGTCAAAATACCACTCCGTGAGGGTGGGGCTGATTTTCAATTAAGAAACCCATACGCTCAGGCAAATTCTTCTCAACCATAAAAGCTATAACTCAACAGCATACCTTGGGTGTGAAAGCCCAGCCCTGTGTGCACCCCTAATTTGGAAATGGATTTGTTTAGAGATCCCTTCTACCATGCCATCATTCTTCTGCACATTGAGGAGACCTGATTTATATATTTTGCGCACAACATGGCGAGCAGAGGCAGAAGCTATCCATATCTGAGTGCAAATCCAAAGAAAATGTGGCTCAAGTGGCAACACCAGTGCACTATGTTATATAACTCCAGAGGAAAAATACATTGGTTAATGTTATTTATTGTAAGTGAAAATACCCAGTCAGAACTCAAATGTTACATATGTTGGTGTTAAATAAGGCAAGAGAACATAAGGGCCTTCTTTTTGCTCTATAAAACTGTAACCAATGACGGGGCGGTGTAGTAGGACCGCCTCTCTCTTTCATCGTTACATTTACCTTTCATTCCCATGTTCCCTCCCTGTTGCCCTGTGGGCACTCTGAAACACAATGTACTTTATGTGCAAGCGCCTTACAAATGCACAATAAATAAAATAAATGCATTGTAATGGATCCTGGAAGATATGGTGAAAAACTATGTTTGGTATTGTGGTATTGGGGGTGGGGGGTGAATGCTTGTAATAAGCTAAAATAAATACCTGTAAATAGATGTATTAAGATTGAAACTATACTAACTCGTTGACACCTTTTTGCAGAGTTAACTTTCAGAAAACCATTCCTTTGGCAAATGATGATTCACTGATGAGATGAGATGCTTGTTGAACAGGTGCCAGAAGATCCATTAGCCTTTCACATTGAGCTATCAAGTTGAATAATCTATGACGCACTTTGAGTTTAGAAGTATGCTTTAACAAACTAATGCAAGGGGGAAACCATGAATCGGCCATCTTGCAAGTAAAATGGCTGACAACTTAAGTGTGCAGATCCCCCTCTTCCATCGCCCCCCATCATAGTCTTGGAAGTGGCCAAACACTGCAAGGTTTAGCTTATTTCGGCCTGGGTGCACTGATGGGTGGGTGGGGTGGGGTGGGGGTGGGGCTTCGTGTGTTGTTGAAGGGCTGCTTGTGTGCAGCCTGAGTGTTCAGAGCAGGTGTGGCTCTGCTGTGCAGGAACAGAAACCGGCGCCAGAACTGGAGCTCGAGGAGGCTTGTGGGAGCTTGTGTGAGCCTGCAGTTAGCTTGTGCTCCTCTCCAAGCATCCTCCAGTGGTGGGGGTAAGCAGTTGACTCAGCGAGCAGAGCATGTATAATATTGATGCCGCCACTGTCAAACGAGATTTGTGTGGTACTTGCAATGGAGCACCTCTTTTCTGATTGTCTTTGATTTCAATATTTTAATGATTGTTGTACTATTTCTTTTATTTAATAACCAGTCATTAATAAGTTTAATTGCGTATTATTAGTTCACATGTTTAAGGACAGCAATCAATCTATTTGCCATTTTTATTCTATACTTATTTAACATATCAGTTCATAGTGTGAAAACTGGCAGCACTGTGCCAAAGCTTTTTGGTGATCTCATTCAGTGAGTAGCTTCCCATCTGCACAACTGGGGCACAGTGTTACTTCCCATCTGCTCTGCTGGGGCACAGTGTCACTTCTCATCTGCACATCTGCACAGCTGGGGCACAGTGTTACTTCCCATCTGCACTGCTGGAGCACAGTGTTACTTCCCATCCGCACAGCTGGGGCACAGTGTTACTTCACATCTGCACAGCTGGGGCACAGTGTTACTTCCCATCTGCACTGCTGGGGCACAGTGTTACTTCCCATCCGCACAGCTGGGGCACAGTGTTACTTCCCATCTGCACAGCGTTACTTCCCATCTGCACCGCTGGGACAGTGTCACTTCTCATCTGCACATCTGCACATCTGCACAGCTGGGGCACAGTGTTACTTCCCATCTGCACTGCTGGGGCACAGTGTTACTTCACATCTGCACAGCTGGGGCACAGTGTTACTTCCCATCTGCACTGCTGGGGCACAGTGTTACTTCCCATCCGCACAGCTGGGGCACAGTGTTACTTCGCATCTGCACAGCGTTACTTCCCATCTGCACCGCTGGGACAGTGTCATTTCCCATCTGCACAGCAAGGGCCCAGCTGTCTCTTCCCATCTGCAGAGCTGGGGCACAGTGTTACGTCCCATCTGTACAGCAGGGCCCAGTGTCACTTCATATCTGCAAATCTGCACAGAGAGGGAACAGTATTACGTGCTATCTGCTATCATGATCCTAAAAGTTCAGAAAATCCATAAATCGCACGACCAGGGAGTCTGGGTTTACACCTTGTAGCGGGATAATTCAATGGCCCTCTGCCATGGCCCTCATGTTACCATCAAGTTATGTTATTACCCAACCTCGTTATTAGCAGATGCGCCTGTGTTAGGGAGATTTATGATTTGTATGCTTCATCCTCTCTCCCAGTGAGACCCCTGCACCTTTTTGCTGGACTTCTGGACCTTTCTGAAATCCTGAATGAGTGGAGCCTTTTCCACTCATTCATTCCTATGAGCTCTGTCTTTTGGAACTCTATTCTTTGTAATGTACCTGCCTATGGAGTCTACTTTCCTCCATAACTCTTAACGGCATCTGTATTTTACTATTGCAGCACACAGCTCCTAATGGGCAGTGTTGCTGGGGACCCTTAGGGTCCTCCTTTGAGATTTGTTTTTCTTTATTTTAGAGCAACTACAGTTCTTAAGGATGTATGTCCTAAAACTTTATAGACTGAGAGACTGGCACACACCACCCTATGTGGAGGGCCAAAGGGCTACCTAGTATCCCCCTTCTCTCTGCTTCCGTGAATTTTTAGTCACATAGACAATCTCCTAATTATGGCTGGTGGCAGTGGACGTGTTCTACCAACTATTGTGTGATTTTTCTACAGCAGGCTATGTGCATAGCCTTGGTAGTGCACAATAGGGACATCCAAATACCAACGTGGCGCCTCCCTTCTTTTTTTGACCTTAGTAGCATGGTTGTTCTCCATCAGCCCTTCTTCTCCCGTTCTAGGAGGGGGAGGCCTGTGTGTGTGTTTTGCCTTTGGCGGGAACCCTTGGGTGTCCCCGCCTAGGCTCCAGAGTGTCTGGAAGGAAGTGGTGAAGGAGTTTTCCACCTCCCTGTCCTTTGTCTGCCAGATTGACTGAATGGGACCAGCTCCCACTGGGGTCTGGCTGTCCTGATTGGACAGCCAAATGCCCCTTTCTGTAAACTGCTGAGGAAGATTGCAGAGGATTGAATGCTGGAACTTTATAAAAGGTGAGGCTCCTGGAGTGAAAAGCCGATCGCTGGAAGCTGAAGTAAGCAAAGAAGACGATGACCAGAGGCACCTGCAGACCTTTTGCAACACTGAAACAACCACTGCTGTCCTGACCCCATTTTCGGTGCAACAGAGGAACTATGAATAGAACAACACCTTCCCTTTGACTGGTGAGAACAATCAGTTCCAAAACAAGCTTTGATCTGAGCCATCTCACGAGGTCCTGTGAGCTTCCAGAGTTGTGGAACCCGAAATACCAGGAAACCTGCTGTCCATTTCGAGTGCATCATCGTGGAAAGGCCGAATTCATCCACGTCTTTGATAAGCCCTGAAGGACACTCCAGAGACACAGGGTCTGCAGGAACTGAAGGAGATTGACCAGGTGAATCACAACCTTTGTTGGTGCTGCAGAAAAGGTGCCAAAATTGCAGAGTGACCAGAGAAGTTGATGAAAGCTGTTCCAGAGTCCTCCTTTGAGACTGCTGCTGAGAGATCCCATCCATTGTCCTGCCTTCATCATCAGTCCAAAGAATCCAGAGATCGGGTCCAGAACTGCAACATCACAGAGCATACACCACAAATGTTTTCTTCAAACCTAAGGTACTGAGGGGAAAAGGCATTTCTTACCTTATTCCAGAAAGTTGCTCCAGAGTGTTGGAATACACTTAGAGGTGGGATCCAGGGCAGACCCCTCTTACCTCTGACTCAAGCTGCTGCTTACGTCGCTTTAGCGAGTCCTTTAACAGGGTCTCTAATGTTGGTTAAGTCTTCTTGTATCTACTTTCCTAGAGATAGAAAGATCCATAGGACCATTTGACTTCTGCTGCTTTTGAGGACATTAAGCCTCTACGAACTTCCTTTTAGCTAGTGTTTTGTTTTAGACTTTAAAAGATTTGCTCTGCAGGGGAACTGCCTCTAGAATCTGAAACTCTGCTAGGATAACACTAACCAAATGTTTTCCTTCCCAAAAATCACTATCTTGTAAGTGCATGCTGACTAAATGCAATCACTGCATTACTTTGTGGGTGCGCATTATTACCAATAGTACGGGAGACCTGACAAACTCCTGTAACAATTGTAACAATTGTATGCGTTCAGCAACTACCAACGAAGAAGTGGCCTTTTGAAAGTAATAAGTATACCTATATGTGTTGGTTTATTGTACTAAGTATTTAACAGTGACTCTGGTATAAATATAATATACATGTATTTGTACGTGTTTCTTTGATGTGGATTCCTAGCTAGCCTCAGTGTACTTGCCTGCAGCTCACATCTTCCTCTTAAGATAAACCTGACTGCTCTGCCACTCTACCAACGTTCCTGAGTAGTACACACTGACACTGATGAGGTAGGGATCTACAAACCACTGGGATAGCTTACTAAAGTCTTACTACCAAATGGGACTCTAGGAAAACTCCCCTAACACTGATGTTGTAGCTGGTGGGATGTGCGTAGATTGGATTACAGTGGCTCCTGGTTGTATTGTATTTCAAAGAATCCGTCCTCAAGGCTACTATACTGTAAAGTACTAAACCATGTCCACTATGGACAACTATAAGACAGAAGCTCTTATATCTCTTATCATTTGAAAAACTGAAAGAAATGCATAAGGATAAATGTCTTAGTACTAAAGGAAAACCAGCAGAGTTAATCCAAAACTTGCTGGGTTACCAAACTGTGAGTAGGCCTGTTACCCATACTCCCAGAACTGATCCGGAAAATAACGATGGTCAAAGTTTAACCCTTAGCCCTCAACTTCCAGAAAGTGAGGGAGATGATGATATGGGTTTAATATGATTGTTGATCCATCTCCCAATCCTCTGACCTCATCCCTACTTGCATCTAACAAGTCAGCTGAGCTGGTTCTAGAGATGGAAAAAATGAAAACACAGTTTGAATTCAGGAAACTGGAGATTCAGTCTGAGATGAGAGACAAAGAAATGATAAAGGAACTGCAACTTAGTGAAAAGGAGATGCAGCGTGGGCTATACATGTAAATGGTATGCCTTGATTCCACTTCTGTTTCACAGTCCTCTTTGCCAGACTACTCCGGGAGCAGGAGGCCTCGTCTCCCCGAAGATTTGGTGCGTGCGTATGATGCTTAAACTGATATTCTGGATTGGCTGCGTACATTTGAATGTACATGAAAAGTGCCAGGTATCTGTGACAGGAGTTTGTTCCATCGGTAATCTCTAGGCTCCACCAAAATGGCTATGATGGAGTTGAATGGTGCTTATAGACAAGATTACCAGTTGGTAAAAACTGCTCTTTTAGCCAGGTTTGGGAAGACGTCTTCCCAATACCTAAAATGGTTTAGAGACCACAAGAATTGAGATGGTAACTTGTGGGACACTTGGGTGTGTGAAAGCCTGACAAACCTAAATTGGTGGATTAAGGGCTACAAGTGGAGCTCTTATGAAGGCATGAGTTGTCTCTTCATGCTGAAAAGTATTCTTGATGCATGTTCCCCAGTGCTGAGACAGCACCTTGCTGACTCCAAGGAACTGGACCCCAAGAAGCGAGCAGTGGCTGCTGACTTATGGCTGGCCAACAGGGCACCTTGCAAGGATTCTGGGGCTCCTCGCAAGCACTAGGTTGGGAAAAAGCATTAAAAGGATGAGAAGGATCATTCCAAAATCCCCCACCAAAAGAGGGACGCAAACATAACAAGGGAAAATGTCCCCCTAAATAACTTTATAGGGCCAATGAAACCTCTGGGTCCAAACCAGAGGGACGTTATAAGAAACCCCCATTCAAAAAGACATTTGGGAAATGTGTGGTTTGTGGGTCTGGTGACCATGTGAATGGGGATCCCAGATGTAAGGGTTAACCTTCAGCGATCCCCTCTGTCAGTTTAGCATTCACACAGGATGTGGATATCCCAAAGACAGGGGCTAGCTTTGACCCTCAAGCTGAAGAACCCCTTGGTGTTCAAGCTAGAGTACCTTTAGTATCTCTGGGACTGTGGGAACAACAGAACATAGAGGTTTATAATTCCATTCCTGATAATGCTAAAGTGTATTATAAAGCCAATCTTCTTGTAAATGGTCAGGACACCCCTGCCATTAGAGACACTGGGACCAATATAACTGTGGTAGATGAAAGTTTCTTTCAACCTGAGGAAGTTGCTAAAGCTCCCAAAAGGCTTACCCAGTTAGCAAGAGGTCCAGTCTAAATATGTCCCATACTACCAGCTATCATTAAATGGAATGACATGACATCATCATCATCTTCTTTGGTTTCCCATCTGAACCTTTCAGAACCTCTACCTTTGACTCCTCCTTTTTTTCTGTCAACTTTGCCACACATACAACAGAGTGTTCCACACGTTTGGCAATGTCCAATACTGCATCTAAATTAGGTTCATCCTTCAAACACAACTCCTCTCTAATCTTGTTACTGTTTCAATGGATCATGAATTGGTCTTGAGTATGTTCATCAAAAGAGTCTCCACATTTAAGGGATAGAGCTAAATGGCAAAGTGCTGTTACATATTTTTCAACACTCTCCCCTTGTTCTTGCACATGCACCCCAAAGTTATATCGCTCCAGGATGGTACTTCTCTTGGGATTAAAATGCAAACCCAACTTGCAGAGAGCTACTTCCAATTCATTCATGGCTTTGCCAACACCATCCCCTACCAACCGAGGCACTGTATAACAATACGTGACTCTTCGTAACCCTGAAAATGCATAATGCATCAACAAGGAGACTTTTCTATCATTAGAAAATTATTTTCCACCTGCTATCTTTCTGAAATGTACAAATCCTTTTTTCCACTGACCCCATTTTACCTTAACTGGTCCAGGAGAAGTCCTAAATATAGTGGGGCCAGGAATACCAGACACAGCCATTTTAATTTAATTATTTTTACTAAATAAATGCTATTTCCAGCAGACAGCACAAAACTGTGGCGAGTGGGCACACAAGGAGCAATGTTGATCAATAGGAGCTCTTAGGAAGATATAGACAAATGTGCCACCACGCTGTGCTTCTTACTATAGTCACAGACTTCAGTGAAATTGAGCTGTGTACCTTGATGCACCACAACGTTAATCGTGCTGTCAATAGTCACTGCCGCTTCAGTAACAGTTGCCACAGAAACATGAGTAAATTCCAAAAAGCCGCTGAACACCAAACACACTATTCCTTGACTGCGTAGGAAGCGTAGCATTATGGCATTACCACGGCAAGGAAACAGTCTCCAATATGGCTGATCCACGTAATGCACGCTGAAGAGTGCTTTTTTCTACCCTGTGCGGCTTCGCGGTCATGCTCCTTTCTACTGCTATAACGCAGACAAGTTGAACAATAATAAACAGTGCGCTTGTTGATGATCGCGAGGCCTCACACTCATGCACCACTATGCTGCTGCATCCTCTGAATAACACAGACTCCTTCGAAACTGAGAGGCACCTCTGATATGCCCAAACTTACTTTTAGCTGTCCTTCCAATGCAGACCGCTCCCCACTGCATCTCAGAGGCACAAGGGTCAGCCCGGGTGAGCTTCCACTGCAGAGAGCTCCGCTCTACATCTTAGCAAAGCATGGATGGGGTACCTGCACCCACTCTCTACAGAGGATGTTGAGGGAGATAGCCACAGACACTCTTTCCATGAAGCACCAGGGCTGCAGGCAGATTATACGTCGGGACACAGGTACAGCACTCCGAACGCTGGCAGCATGCCCGTGGCTGCTCACCCTTCTGCTAACTCATCGCCATTGACATAGAAGCAGGATAGAACGCAGGTAAACTTCAAGAAGTACTTTATTTAAGATCACAAGCCTTCTCCCATCAGCTCCACTTCTCCAACTGCTGTGCAATGAACGTGGGACTATATTGTAATAAATAAATTCTACACTAGTATTCCGTGTTCTAAGATACATCATCATCTAAGACCCATCATAACAGTAAAGCACTGACTATTGGAACTGGGGATCATATCGAGCCTAGTGATAGAGTTAACATCAAGAAAGTGTTGATCTGTGAATTGACTGCATGAGAGAAGTATAGAGGACATACAATGCCCAGTATCCTATATTCTCTAAGGGACTTAGACAAGCAGATAGAGATGCCAGATAATCCTTTGCCTGGAGCGCTAGAGGAATCAGAAGACCCAGCACCATCCTTAGTGTCACCATTAACAGCGTCAGCTGTTGGGGTCAGCCCCTCTGGGAAGTTACATGGGAGGTGCACCACTGTGCAAAGTCCTCGCCCATCCCATCTACACAGAGGTATTTTCTCATTTGCCTCCACAAATTGCAGGTACTGGTCAAAGAGCTGAATAGAAAAGTAGTTTATTGAAGAGGAGTGTGGACTCAGGAAGAGATCAGACTCGGAAGGATAGCTCAGGGGCAACATGCTTGCCTTGGAAGCAAGACGACATGGAGCAACACAGGTTCGTTCCCCGGGTCGACGCTTAGAAGCCTCTCAGTATAAAGCACATTATAAATAACCAATCATAACATATCATGTATCATGTTGGAAGAAAGTTTGGACCATATGAAGGACATGATTCCCCAAATAAACAATGACCAGTCCATCTCTAGTAATAAAAAGAAGACAAATGGTGATGTTAAAAAGAAAAAGCAGGGCGTCTCAATCAATAAGTATGATCAAGATAGTATAAGTGCCCCAGTTTCCTACATAGACAGACAGCATCAGCCTCTGTGAGCACAATAGGGGATCATTTATGTATTTATTTATTGAGCATTTGTTAGGCACCTATACGTAACATGGCAAAGTGGGGAGGGAACAATGGCAGTAAATACTAATCACAAAAAACAGTAGATATACAATTGTGGTCCTACTAGGCCTTGCAACATTCGGACCTGCAAGTGCAGAGAAGAGAATACAGGAGGCAAGGAAAGTAGGGTGGGGTGGGAGGGAGCAAGGTATGGGCAAGTGCTGGTGAGAGCCCAGGAGGGACGTGCAATAGATGCCCGGGCAGGAGGCCGCTTGCTAAGCGCTAGGGTGGAGTAATCCCAAGGGTAGGATGCAAACCGCCAGTTAGGGGGCTCGCAAAGGCCAGTATATGGGGGCTGGGAGGGTGTTGGTGTCACTGCCCAGGGCACTGGTGACTTGTAAGATTCATGAATGTCCAGGCTGCCAGTCTCAGTGGCAGTGGGGTGATTAGCAGGGAAGGAAAAGAGGGAAAGAGGTAGAGAAAAGCAGAGTTTTGAGGAATGTCCGGAACTTAAGGAGATCCCGCTCAACTATGAGAAGGGCAAGGAGCCTCTTCAGAAGGGAGGCACCAGCCGAAGAGAGAGACCTGCCCTCCACTCCCTGCTTGGAGACCGATTTGACAGAGAGTTGGAGTTAGAAGAGCGGAGGGCACTAGCAGAGAAGTGTTTTCCTCTTGCAACTAAGTAATCCCTACTGTAACAGCGCCACAATACCTAAGGGCCACTTTGTGTGCTTTATAAATGTAAAATATAAATAAATAAAATAATGGACATTTGGGGCTGTTCTAAGGTATGTATAATAGCATCTATGGTCACAGATGGTGTCTGGTTAGAGTTTGGGGGTGCGGCCAATAAATATAAAATGTTGCTCAATTATAGACTACAGTGGAAAAAGTAGCTTCTGTACTTTATTTCCATGCAATACAACTTTAAAAGTTTATAAGCACAAGACAATGGGAGGACGTTTGGCTCCTTTGGGAGATGTATCATGACTGCATAGTGGGTTATGCCACTCATTGATAGCAATCAATCAAGCAGAGATCTTTTAGTGATAGAAAAATGCCTTCAGTTATTCACCAGTACCAACAGTGTAAATAGAAACAGAAACAGGACTACTCGGAATGACAATGAGCCTTGCTTGATGCGGTGTGGACCAATGCAAATGTCATTTTGTAGCAATGCAAATCATGGCATATGAGGATGTTTAGATGCTCTATCACACTTCTCCAGGTTTCATAGTCATGGTGTTTGTGGTGATGCTTTAAGAGCGTTTGCTTCCTATGACAAAAAGCCAGTGGAGCTTTGCTCGACTCACCCCCCTCCCCCTCTAATGCCTATTTAAACTTTCTTTTTCATAATATTTTGTGGTGCTCTTAAAACGATGTGTTCAAGCAATTAAAATACAATAAAAAACAAAAACCCACAACACAAACACAATCGCAGCTTTCACTACTGAGTGCACACTTATGACACTTGGAGCAGAAGGTACTGTTGTGACTTGGCTGCCCTAGGGGTTCTGTTCACTGACTTGCAAGCTGCATCACCTCACCATGAATCAATACACCCAGGGATGGCTTCAAATAATCCCTCCCCTAATCAAATTGAGAGGATTAAGCAGCGTGGAGGGTCGCAGGCTGTTGGGCGTCCCAACATCTACAGCCATGCCTCTGCTGACAGCCTGCAATGCCCTCTTCACCTCCCACCAGCCACCTGAATGCCACCTGAGAGGGAAGCCCTGACGGCCTGCATCAATATGGTTTAATGGCAGTGTGCCTTCTTGTCTATCATTTCTACAGTGCCGTTGCTGCTCGAGTACTACTGCCCTGGGCTGATTGGCCTTCTCTTCCAGCTTTTGGATAATCCCGGGGAGCCAGCAGGCAAAGCTGGCACCCCATTAAGGCCCACACCAAGGCCTTGCCTGTAAGGCCATGGCCGGCCTCATCCGTGTCATCTGCGAGTCGGGACTGGCGGTCTGACTAGCATCTGAACAGGCTGTGACCTGTAAACTCCTGAGCGTGGCCCGGGGCAGATACCAGTTGTACAGCGAAATATACATTTGAGGATGCCCTGGTCGGGCCTGGCCAACATTAGGCATCAGTGAAATAGAGGGGAGCTGCCCACTACTTGCATTGAGCCTGCCTTCCCGGCGGCTCACCAGGCATGCCGCTGCCCCCATTGAACGGACACCGCCACCACAGGTGGTGGCACATGGACATTGGGCTCAAGTGTAGCTGTCCAGGACCTAGCGTACCACAGAAGAGCACAACATGCCTGCTGGTGGTGCGCAGTGTGAGATGGGTGGAGAACAGAGAAGTGGAAGGCACTGGTGGCGCACAGTAACAGTCAGTGGGAAGAGTTGCAGGGCTGGTACAGCGGTGTCAGCAGAAGCACAATAAAGGAAAGCCCGCCAGATGAAAGCGCGCTGCTGTCTTCTGCTGTCCTGCTGCCCCGGCTCTGAACTGCTGCAGCAATAAGCCCCGCACCCATAAGTGCGTGGAAGTGCAGGGGGATAAAACCCCCAGTGACTCACTCTTGAGGAGTAAGCACGCCGGGTGAAAGGGCACCGCTGTCTTCTGCTGTCCTGCTGCCCTGGCTCTGCGAACTGCTGCAACAATAAGCCCCACCCCCATATGTGTGAGGAAGAGGAAAAGGAGGGGGATAAAAAACCCAGTGTCTCACCCTTAAGGTGTAAGCCCGCCAGGCGAAAGGGCAGAACTGTCTTCTGCTGTCTGGAGCATTCTGGGGTAAGGGGGCCCGATTGAAAAAAAAACATTGTGGAGTCCCTAGACTGTGCTTTTCCTGAAGGGGGAACGAGGGACGAGTCACACAGAAAGGCAAGTGTTGGAGAGTGGAAGCAGTTGGGTGAAAAAGCAAAAGAAACTTTGACTCATTTTACATTGCTATGTCCATTCTTATTGGGGCTTAGGCGCGGACCCATTACCAATCCTACTTGACACGGGGCTAAGAACCACGAGGGAATCAATGCAATTCCTCATTAAATCTTTAGAGTGGAATGTGGTTTTTGCATCTGCAAGGTATGTTCACTGCGCCTGGCTTTTAAGAAGCAGGTTGTCAGGCATTGACTTAAACCACTCTTAGGCCACACTATATATATATATATATATTAACTGTGACGGATTGTGTTGTTATGTGCTAAAGGATCAATCTGAATAAAGTTTTTTTGAACAATAAAGGAAGATAAGGGACGCCCGCTGCCAGGGTGTGGAGCATACTAGGTGATCATTGGCCTGAAGGGGAGCGCAGAACTAAGGGCCTCATTACACGGATGGCGGAGAACCATAGCGCCATTAGCGCCATGGTTCATGCCGGTAAAATACCGGCACCGCCTTGGCGGAAAGGGGAATTACCGCCCCATTCCAAGGTTGGCGGGCGGTAATTCCCCCTTCCACCATTGCCTTTCCCCATTCCCATTTTTGCCCCATAGGGCTCTATGGGAATGGGGAAGGCGCTAATTACGGTACCGCAAATTGCGGTACCGTAATTAGCTCCCTGGGTCCCTTTGCGGGTTGGTTTTTAACGCCTGCAAAAAGCAGGCGTTATATCCCCCAACCCGCAAAGGGACCTCGTAGTAAGGCGGTAAGGATTTACTGGTACCGGTATTTTACCAGTACCGATAAATCCTTACTGCCATCCGTGTAATGAGGCCCTAAGACTCATACGAGACAAGTGGAAGGTGGGGAGAAGGAACACATACTGAGTAGATACCAGAGGGAGTGACCCACAACAACCAAGTAAGCCTGGCACGAACATCGCTTTTCAATGGCAGAGAAAGGATGGAAAGGGAAAGGCCGACAAATCATCATGGAGGCCTACGCACAGAAAGAGGATGGTAATCTGAAACAGCAGAGAGAGCAAGCTGGGACATCCTCAGTACAGGTGACCACACAAGAAGGTGGTCATATTCTGGCGGCTATAGCAGCGTTGAAAACAGCACTAGAATATAAAATTGACGCAGTCATAGTAGATGTGGGTCTGCTCCGACTGGATGTAAGGGCACTGGCGGATTGCCTGGGAACAGCAGAACAACAAGTACAGGATAACACAGCGAACATAGCCAGCGCTCTGACCCAAGTGGCGGATCTGATAGACAAGGTGAAGGTTCTTGAACACTGCATGTAAGATGCAGAAGGACGAGCACACAGGAATAATATTAGAATACTTGGACTCCCCGAGGGGGAAGAAGGAAAAGACCCTAGGGAATATGTCGAGAATATGCTACTGCAGAAGGTGGGCCCAGGCAAGTTGACGCAGGGATTCACGGTCGAAAGGACACACAGATCGCT
This sequence comes from Ambystoma mexicanum, assembly GCF_040938575.1. Classification (NCBI taxonomy): domain Eukaryota; kingdom Metazoa; phylum Chordata; class Amphibia; order Caudata; family Ambystomatidae; genus Ambystoma; species Ambystoma mexicanum. The sequence goes on from NC_090927.1 coordinate 92,736,560, forward strand.
GACGAAGAGGCAGCCGCTGGGCGCTCCCCCAAGACCAATTATAGCCAGAATCCTGAACTATAATGAGCGTAAGGCCCTTTGAGTAACGTACATGCAATGGATGGGTTGCAAAATAACTCCAACACCAAATAATCGAACCAACTCAGGGAGATGGCAAAGGTTGCTGTTTTATTAACAATTATCTAAAACAGGGAGTTACAATGGACATCAACAGACGTTTGCTCTAGCTCTCGATTCAGTTCACATAAAATCAGTCATTTATACAAAGAATACGTCAGATGTAACGTCATACTATGTGGCAAATAAGGAAAACGTATGAGTGGTTGTGATTGGTTCAAGGGGAACATCTAAGTGTATTTTCTATAAGGGGTGGGATTGTGATTGGATATCTATGGTCAGGTTGACAACTTATGCCTACCTCTAAAACATATCATCTTCAACACTATTAAGTACAAAGTATATCATTGGCTCTCAAACTGTAAGGCCCTTCATTATATGGCCCTCTCTAATTGGTTGGCACACTTGTGTCATGTCTGGAACATTCAGTTCACTTAGCAGCACGTAAGCTCAAACCCAGGTGCCAAGAGGTTGACTTAACTTCATCTCCCCACCAAACTAGCCCACCATCTCATCACCCATGCCTTCTGCCAAGAAGATTGTCTTTGAACTTGGCCTTGCAAAGTATTCCAGTCTCTGGTACTATAAGGAAGTTGAGGCTTTCACTATCGTTGTTCTAAAATTCCTTGCTCAACTCTATTTTCATCCTTGGCTCACGTGACAGGAGACCACGATTTGGTCCATTTTGCAGCATTTAAATGTCTTAAATGAATAAAACTTGGCACGACTGGTGTTCTTTCTTAGCACCTTGGTGAGGTGAGCTGATCCGTTAGGGCACAGCTGCTTATCTTTGTGCACCCTGTTAAATTTTAGTTGCTTTTAGAAGCATGTAATTTGATTGCTGAAAATTTTACTTCTTTTGCTGGAAGGATTGGGAAAGTGTTTTGACTTTACCTTTCGTAACTTTGCAACATCAAAAATAATTGCTGCAGGCAGGATTGCGCACACGTGGCGAGGACTAACTTTTAGTCCTCTTTCTTTGCCCTTTGTCCCGCCTTCCGCCTCGCTCTCGGCCCGATCCCAGCGCATATGTGCAGGATCGACCGCCCGCGCAGTGAGAGGTGAGCTGATCCGTTAGGGGACAGCTGCTTATCTTTGTGGACTTTGTTAAATTTTAATTGCTTTTAGAAGTATGTAATTTGATTGTGCTGACAATTTTACTGCGTATGCTGGAAGGATTGGGAAAGTGGGAAAGTGTTTTGACTTTACCTTTCGTAACATTGCAACATCGTAAATAAATGCTGCAGGCAGGATTGCGCACACGGGGTGAGGACTAACTTGTAGTCCTCTTTCTTTGCCCTTTGTCCCGCCCTCCGACTCGCTTTCGGCCCGATCCTAGCACATATGTGCAGGATCGACCACCTGCGCAATGAGAGGTGAGCTGATCCGTTAGGGGACAGCTGCTTATCTTTGTGCACTCTGTTAAATTTTAGTTGCTTCTAGAAGTATGTAATTTGATTGTGCTGACAATTTTACTGCGTATGCTGGAAGGATTGGGAAAGTGGGAAAGTGTTTTGACTTTACCTTTCGTAACATTGCAACATCGTAAATAAATGCTGCAGGCAGGATTGCGCACACGGGGCGAGGACTAACTTGTAGTCCTCTTTCTTTGTCCTTTGTCCCGCCTTCCGCCTCGCTCTCGGCCCGATCCTAGCACATATGTGCAGGATCGACCACCCGCGCAGTGAGAGGTGAGCTGATCCGTTAGGGGACAGCTGCTTATCTTTGTGCACTCTGTTAAATTTTAATTGCTTTTAGAAGTATGTAATTTGATTGTGCTGACAATTTTACTGCGTATGCTGGAAGGATTGGGAAAGTGGGAAAGTGTTTTGACTTTACCTTTCGTAACATTGCAACATCGTAAATAAATGCTGCAGGCAGGATTGCGCACACGGGGCGAGGACTAACTTGTAGTCCTCCTTCTTTGCCCTTTGTCCCGCCCTCCGACTCGCTCTCGGCACGATCCTAGCACATATGTGCAGGATCGACCGCCTGCGCAGTGAGAGGTGAGCTGATCCGTTAGGGGACAGCTGCTTATCTTTGTGCACTCTGTTAAATTTTAGTTGCTTCTAGAAGTATGTAATTTGATTGTGCTGACAATTTTACTGCGTATGCTGGAAGGATTGGGAAAGTGGGAAAGTGTTTTGACTTTACCTTTCGTAACATTGCAACATCGTAAATAAATGCTGCAGGCAGGATTGCGCACACGGGGCGAGGACTAACTTGTAGTCCTCTTTCTTTGCCCTTTGTCACGCCCTACGCCTCGCTCTCGGCCCGATCATGCACATGCTTAAGGCAAGCCCGTCTGTGCCCGTCCGTGCCGGAAGGGTACCGGTGGGAGTGCTTGAAAGAAGTTTTCTACTTTCTATTGCTCCCACAGAAACCCTTTGGCCGGCTGGCTGGCTCCATCATCTGCCTTTCATGTCTCCTATCGCTGCTACCATCATTAATGACCTGAAACCCATGGTGGCGACCCCTACTTTATTATTATTGAACACTAGGTCTCTCCCAGCTCATACTGGCGAAATATGGGACCTACTGTCCAGTAGACAGCCGGACTTTCTATGTTTGACTGAAACCTGGCTTACCTCCAGCTCGGCGCCAGCTTTAGTTCAAGCAATTCCTCCTGCCTACCTCATCATCCACCACGACCGCCCACCCCCCAAACGAGGGGGTGGAGCTGCGGTTATTTTTCGAGATAAGCATGTTGTTACCCAACTGCTGTGCCCCCACAGACTCGATATGGAAGCTCTCTTTTTTAGAGCAGCCATTACACCATCTTGACTATCATTTTTTTGCTCATATATCGCTCTCCTGGCCCTGTAGGCTCCTTTGGGAAAGGTCTAGCTGACCTTGTAGCCGGCTTCAACATGCAATATACCAATTTAGTGGTATTAGGTGATTTTAACTTACATTTTAATTTGCCAAGACCCACTGAGTCAACTACCCTCTTTGACAGTCTTTCTAATTTACATTTACATCAATTGATCCAGGCCCCTACCCACTCACACGGGAATACGCTTGATCTAGTATTTGCCAAGAACTCCTTGTTATGTCCTGGTCTTATCGAACCAGTGGTATGGTCTGACCACGACTTGGTATCCTGTACACTACACTTGCGACCCCTCCTTCTAAATTCCTTCCTCCTAAAACACTATTGCGCTCTTGGTGCTCGGTAGATACCAAGGCTCTTAGCGCCCAAATAGCCACTGATTGTGCCTCTCGGAGGTCACTTTCCCTAAAATCTCTCTCCCAATCTTTTGTGGCTGCTGCAGATCTCTGCACCCCACTCAAATTGACCCAAAGTCGCAGACTACCCTCCCAACCCTGGTTCACGAACCAGCTTAAATCTGCTTGTCTGAAACTCAGACAATTGGAGTGCAAATGGCATAATCACTATAACCCTGTGCTCAGAGAATTCTATAAACTTGGACTCTCTACTTATCTGGCTGAGGTCAAGCTGGCTAAATCCCCTTTTTTCACTCAGAAAATCGAAAACGCCCTATGCCAGCCCAAAGCTTTGTTTTCGATTGTACATTCATTAGCCTCCTCTGAAGTTCTTACTTCCAGGGTTAAGCCCTCTCAAAAGTTGCGCGATGACCTTGCTTTATTTTTCCATTACTAAAATTGAAGGGATTCACCCTAATATTGCAGAATTCCATGCGATAATGACGACAGATGCCATTAGAGTATTATCTGCCCCCCCTAATTGATCCCTTAGTCAGTTGGTCCACTTTCCCTCTTTGTAGTGAGGCAGAGGTCCTAGCGGCCATCTTGAAATCAAATCATCCTCCTCTGAGGATGCTATTCCAGCCACCATCATGAAGCAGATCGCCCCAGACCTACTAACTGATATCAGCTTGGCTATTAATGACTCCTGCCAGTCAGGCCTGGTCCCCTCGGAGCTGAAATCGGCGAGGGTCATTCCCCTCCTTAAGAAGCCCACACTTGATCCTGCGGTTCCCGCTAATTTCAGTCCAATTTCCTTACTTCCTTTTCTGTCCAAACTTTTGGAATCTCTCATCACTCTTTTTTGGAATCTTCTAAAATCCTCAACCCTGCTCAGGCTGGCTTTAGGCCTGGGAGAGGCATGGAAAGTGTGTGTTCAAGACGACATGTCCAGACTTGTTGACGCAGGCGGAGTAGGTTGCTTTGATTCTGTTGGACTTATCAGCCACGTTCCACACGGTTGATCACCGTATTCTGCTTTCACGTCTGGCCCAGATCGGGATATCTGGCCAAGTACCTTGCCTGGTTTACTTCTTTTCTTTCAGATCGTTCCCAAACCTTGGCTATGCCCCCTTTTCTCTCCCCTTCCTGTCCCCTCACTTGTGGTGTCCCACAGGGATCTTCTCTTTCCCCAATTTTGTTTAATATTTACACCTGTGCACTGGTTTGTCCCATCCGCTCATATGGTCTCAACTGCTATTCTTATGCCGACGATACCCAAATCCTGATCCGTTTAGATCAAGATCAGGCTGAGGTATCGTCGTGCCTTCATGACTGCTTGAGAGCTGTAGGGGACTGGATGGACCAGAACTGGCTTAAACTCAATGGCGATAAAACAGAGGTTCTGGTGGTAGGCTGTCCTCCCGACTCTTCACTGTGGACCCCAGCCTTTTGGCTGACCTCTCTAGGTCCTCTTCCTAGCCCCGTCAGTAAAGTGAGAAACCTGGGTGTTATTCTCTCGGGGACCCTTTCCATGACCAACCAAGTGACGGCTGTGTGCCAAGCCGCCCACCATCAGATCAGGCTCCTTAAGAGGGCTTTACCCTTGATACCAGAAGCCTTCTGCCCCCCGGTGGTGGCCACGTTAGTACTTTCGCGATTAGATTATTGCAACTCTCTTTACCTGTTGGCTTAATACAGCGGCTTCAGCGTATGCAAAATTTGGTGGCCAGATTAGCCACCGGCACTCCTTATGGTGCCCACATTTCTCCAGTACTTCGCCGACTCCACTGGCTTCAGGTGGGCCAGAAGGTCCTTTTTAAGTATCTGTGTATTGTTCACCGGGCGGGTTCATGGCCAAGGAGCTGAGTTTTTGCAATCAAAATTCACTCGCTATGTCCCTACTCGGGACTTGCGCTCCTCTACCACCAATCCTCTTTCTATCCCTAGGTACAATCGTGAAAAGGTTGGTGGTGGAGCCTTTTCGATCGCTGCGGCTAGACTCTGGAACAACCTCCCGCCGGCACTAAGAAATGCCTCTAATCATCTTGGCTTTAGAAGAGCCCTGAAGACCTTTTTGTTCTAACTCTTTTTTTCTAGGCTTTCCTCCATTTTGCTCAGCTCTCTCTCTCAGCGCCATGATGCCTGTGGGCGACACTGCGCTTTACAAGTTTAAATAACATAACTTAACCTTAACAAGGGATAATTCAGCTTTGCACGTTCACCGCCTTCAAGAATAGATAACCAGTCTTGGCTGCTTCAGCTTTGACACCAACCCAAACAACCTCCCCATTCGTGTTCACAAACTCAGCTAATTCTTGCTGCGATACAGCTCTCGGCTCTTCTCTCCATGGCTTACTAAATTCATGACACTGATGTCCAGCTTCTATACAATGGCGGCTTCGCCTGCAGTCTATTCACTAATTATAGACAGCTTCTAAGATTACTTAATCTACTTGCGCTACAGCATCTGTACAGTTATTGAATGGCTTGCATTTTCTGCAGTGCTTCTCACACGAGCAATCTTCTTTTCGCATATGAAAGTTTACTTGATTCTTAACTTCGTCATCAGTTTCTATAAGGTCCATGCATTTTCTTCTTCAGCCAGTATTTTCAGGGCATCACGCTCGTCTTTCGTGATGTCACCAGCTCCTCTGTCACTCGGGGAGTTCCTCTTTCCAACTGTCATCTCTTCTGGGATACATTTGATAGGGTTTTCTCAGTGGATACCTTCTTTCGAATATTTCCTGTGGTATGGTCCCAACTGCTGGTGTCAAGCACGGCAAAATCTCAGGCATCCAACATACAGGCGGTGGGGGGGCGGGACTTCCTGCAGAGGCATGTAGCTGGGCCTCTACAATAAAGACAGGGAAAAGGTGCTTGCTTTCTCTAGAAAATGAGGAACTATCACGAGAAGTCTTCGGAATTAGCAATAAACCCTGATTACACTGCTCTGGTCCAGAGTCGGAGAGAATTGTTTGGCCCGATTAAAAAAGGCTGAGGAAAGCAAACTTACGTTACATGTTGATATATCCGGCGAAATTGAAGATATTGCAAAACGAGTGAAATCACACTTCTTTGACAGCACAGGGAAGATGCAATCTTGGATAGATGCACAGGGGATACCGCAACTTCTGCATAGAAATAACGACACACTATAGTGGAATAACACCTAGCACAACATGGAATACACTCTACCACACAAGCAATAGATCGGAATATGAGGACAAATGTACATAGTGAGAAGGAATGCAGGGGCATGAGGAACTGGGACACCGCAACAACAACCAGGTGCCCACGAGACGGCTGTCCTGGCGGTGGCCACACGCCCTCATTTGAAACTTTAGTTCTCAGTTTCAAGACGTGTTGCCCGACGGAGGAGAGCCGGGAGCAAGATAAGCAGCTGGACCTGAGCGGCAACATTACTGCTGTGCCATTGTTTGGTTTAGAAACTGTTTTTTTGTTGCTATTGAAGCAATGGGGGAGGGGGCAGAGAGGGTGGAGGGTAAACAATGGGATATATTGTAGGGAACCGTTATGTTATCAGACAGGGGGAACCATGAACATTGGGTATTAGGTGAGAAATGCACAACAGTGAGAAGTAACAGAGAATTGGATCACCAGGGTGAGGTGATGATGCATGGAGGGCCACTAGGTAAACCAATGGGGCGTTGAGCTTCAGAAGGCACGAATGTGAATAGCTATAACAAGACCTAGGGGCGTGAATATAATCACCTGAAATATAAGAGGCCTTAATAATTATGTCAAGAGTTTATGCATATGTGCCTACTTGTATAGGAAGGGCATCCAAGTGGAGATGTTACAGGAAACGCATCTGACAGCAGACACACAGGCCACACTAGCTGGGAAATGGGGAGGCAAACTATATGGCTCGCCATTCTCGGCGTATGCAAGTTGGGTCCTCATCTGTAGAGCGCCAACAGCCCCCTTCCAGCTGTTGGAGTTCAAGAAGGACGAATAGTTTTTGTACGCGGACTGTGGGAAATCAGGGAAGTCTGTTTTGTAAATACCTATGCTACGAATAATGATGGCACAGTGTACGTCAGATCGCCATATTCTAGGTTGTCTATGTACAGAGAGGGCACATGGATGTGGGAAGGAGATTTTAACTGCACCCTTAACCCTGTGCTGTATAGATCGGATACTAAAAACTGGAGATTTCTGCGAGACTTAAGGCTAACGGACATATGGAGGGAGAGGCACGGGAAGAGCGAGGCTTCTCACACTTTTTGGACCCCCCCACACGGTACACACATGGATAGATTACATGTTCAAAGGGGAAGACACATTGGAAGACTGTGCACATTGAATATGAGGTCTGGCCCCACTCAGATCATGCCCCACTAATAGCAACATGGCACAGCACGGCCACGAGTCCCCAAATACCCACCTGGCGCCTGAGGGCAGAAGCATTGCAGGACAAGCTGTTTACCGACTACCTGAGGGCCCAGATAGAGGTGTATTTCTGCATCAACACAGATAGTTTAGCACAGATGAGTGCTGTATGGGGCGCATTCAAAGTGTTTATGCGAGGAAAGGCGATAGGGAAAATGGGAGGTCTCAGGACAGAAACGCTGAAGGCCCTGGAAGACATTGAAAATGAGATAGCAAGTGTGGAAAGCATTGAGACGGGAGCACCTGAGGTATCAAGGTGGCTGGTAGAACCGAGGCAAAAATGCACGGGGGAATGGGAAAGGCTGGGATGCCTTGACATTGCAAAATATACCCAAAATCTACACACAAAGGGGGACAAACCTGGGCAACTGCTGGTCTGGTTATGTAAACGTGAAGAACTGAGGGATGGGATTAAGGCCATTATCGATGCACATGGGAATTTAGTTAGAACCCAGGAATGGATCAACTAGGTGTTCTCTAGATTCTATAAATACCTATACTCTGAGGAAGCAGTAGAGAGGGATAGAGACGTAGATGAGGCATTGGGCAAATAGACCTGCCGAAACTTCGAGAAGACCAGGTAGAAGCGTTGGATGCCCCACTGACACTGGAGGAAATAAGTGAAGTAATACGAGAACTACAGACTTCCAAGATCCCGGCACCAGATGGACTCCCCTGGGAGATTTATAAAACATTTGCAGACATACTGGCACCCAGATTGTTGAGTGTCTTCACAGAGGCATATGAACTGGGAGCATTACCCAGCAGCCTGAGGGAAGCACCTATCATACCAATCCTTAAACCAGGCAAGTTGCCTCAGTGTTGTGGATCATATAGGCCCCTATCAATGGTAAATCAAAATTGTAAAATCCTGATGGCAGTCCTGGCAAACAGGTTAAAGAGGTTAATAGGGGACCTTGTACACACGGATCAAACTGGATATGTCCCAGAGTGCAATACCACATGGACCTCGTGGAGGCTACACCACGTCATAGACAGTACTTACCAACAGACGGAAGCAAGTGCAGTGGCCTCATTAGATGCAGTCAAGGCCTTTAATTCAGTCCGGTGGAACTGGACGCTGGCTGCTCTGGCGCTCTTGGAATTGGCAACATTTTTAAAGTTAGGTAAAATTGATGTACATGGCGCCTAGGGCTTGTGTGAAGATGGGTAGAGAGATTTCTGAAGCATGGGAAGTGCAGAAGGGCACTAAGCAGGGCTGTCCATTTTCGCTGGTGCTGTATATCCTAGCATTGGAGCCGCTGTCTGTGTTCCATAGGAAGGAGTATGCAGAAGCAGGAATAGTTTTAGATGGGGTGGTACACTCTCCCTGTATGCGGGGACATGCTGCTGTACATAAACAGGACAGATGACAACTTGGCACACTTGTAAGACAGTATTTACCAGTTGGCCAAGTTATCAGAGATCAGGGTAAACCAGGAGAAGTCCTGTCTGTTCCCGCTCGTGGGGCTTAGGGACCTCAGTGAGCGGCGCATGCCTCCACTAGGCCTCCGTTTGGGGACAAAAACCATTCGCTACCTAGGCATTAATGTGTGGCATTACCCAGCGGCACGCATAGGAACAATACACAGAAAGCCATGGATGGCTTGGCCAGCTCTGTGAAGTTCTGGAAGAGGCAGCCCCTTGGAGTGCCAGGGAGAGCAGCTCTCCTGAAGATGGTTGTACTACTCCGTCTCCTGTATTGCTTCACCAACGTGCGTCTGCAGAGAGACCATGCTGAGGGCGGGATGAAAGTGCTCCACTCTGAGGGCTACTATTTAGTGGAGCAGTTGCAGCACATGGTGCACTGGTTAGGAGGCCAAGCTTCACTGGACATCTTGTTTCTACAGCCGTTGCTGAGTTGATATTTTCTGAAAGAAGTACTACTGTGGGTGAAGGAGCTGGCTTTAGAGAGACCTTCCCAACTGTTGCAGCTAGGCAGAGATATATAGTGCAGAACTTCTAGGTAGTCCAGATCCCTACTCAGTGCATGTCCCCTTGGCGGGGATCATTGGTGAACAGCAAGGGGCATTGGGACAGTATACAAGAAAATGGGAAGACAAGGAGTAGCCATGGTTGGGGATTTAGTAAAAGACAATAAAATAATAACCTTTCTGACCCTGGTCAGCGAATATGACAATCACAAGGGTCAATTTCTGTTATATTTAAGCATGTCAAGAGAATTGGGAGGAGAGGGCTGGGCCTGCAGAATGAGATGGGAACCATCGAGAAATTGGACACTGTGTATGACGTGGCAGAAGGGTGACACATGGTCTCCAGATTATATGATGTTTTTGAGCAGTTGCGGAGCAAAAGCGGTGAAGGCGCACAGTAAATGGGAGGCAGACATAGGGAGAACCTTAACAGAGGCGGAATGGGAGAGGGCCCTGCTTTACACCAAAAAAGTATCAAGGAACGCCAGATTTAATCTCACCCAACTGTAGGTTACTCATAGAGCATATATGACTCCACACAGGTTGTCTCTCATGGCAGGCCAGGGGGACCAGACCTGCCCAAGATTCACACTGGAAGTAGCAGACTTGATGCACATATTTTGGGTGTGCCCTGTAATCCAGAATTTTGGGGGGACATAGCGAGAGGGTGACACGGGGAGGCATGCAGATGCAGACGTGGCCCCCGGAATATTGTTTACTAGGATTGTTCCCAAGGGGCAGGATGTATGACGCCCCCCTTCCTAAAATGAAATATCTGGTTTGCATGTTAGCGAAACGTAGAATTGCCATGGCGTGGAAATCGGCTGACGGCCCTAGAACAGAGCGCTGCAGAGGGGAATGCACGAAAGGAGCGAGGGAATTGAAGCTTGGCACACACTGATGCCGAGAATGTTTGCCCCTGAAGTAGGCGAGTCTCACTGAATGTATGTATGAGGAAGGAAATTTTGTACAAGTACAGGGAGGAACAAATGTGTGGTGAGACCATGCAGACCAGTGGGCAGGGATTGCTGTGGGAAACAGCAACCTGATGGGAAGCTGAAAATGGGGAGGAATGTTAACATTCCTAGGTGATGACTGAATTGATATGCGCCTGCATCCCTGTAATGACATGGTGATACTGGTCTTGTATTTGTTTCTTTGTGTGTTCAAGGAATAAAAACATGTTAAAAAAAATAGAAGGTGGTTGAGAATGCTCCATTAGTTAAGCATTATCAGACAATATGCCTCATCACGAGTCTGGCAGTAACCGACCTGACTTCCTGGTGCCACCGGGACAAGTCCCGGCGGATTGGGAAGTCAGGCACTTGAAAATGTTGTTCCCCATTCCCATGGAGCCCCGTAGGACTCCACGGCAATGGGGAGAGGGAAGGACCAGTACAGTTTCTAATGATGCAGGTGCTTCCATGTAAACTCTGTGGGTGGGTGCCATTGCATCCGTCAGGTCAAACCTGCCAGGTGCAGCGACTCCCGCACGCAGAATTGTACTGTGGCGGTCCGGAAAGGGTGGTGTTACGGTGCAACCAGCACTCTTATTTCCGAACCGACACAATTGTAATGAGGCCCAATGGGTCACTCTTAAGGAATTTCGATGGTTGATTCTTTTGAAAATCAAAGGTAGTAACGAGGCTCTTATCAACTGGAAATTGCTTAAGTGAGAATATAGATTGATTTTTCTAATAGCCACATTACAGAGTTGAATGGGAATATCAAGTTGAGTAATGCATTTGAATGTTCACCTTATATGTTAACTATGCAGGGCTACGTTTAAAATATAATTGTGTAAATCGTGTGAGCCGTGTTATGAAAACAATCATTTGACTAGGTATAATAGTACTTGAGACTGTAGGAATGTCAATGGCATGTCCTCGCAAGAGTTGCATTTACATCTGTTTTGTATTGTTTGTCTGAGTTCTGCATGTATGCCAATTGGTTATTAATGGCAGTTTGGCCTGTTATGTCCTTATGTGATTCCATGAATGAGGCCCAATGCAAGACATCATTTACTGAAGGGTAGATTTAAGATAACTTTCTAGGTCGACTGTCCCTAAATTCCATCTTTCCCATTATGTCCCCATGTCAAACCTGAGTGGGTCTTGAGAGGATATATAGCGTCTGCCCATGACTTGATGACTTGAGACGGGCTTGGTCGAGTGCCGACGTTTAATCAGAACTCGAGAATATACCTCACGTGATCAGATGTTCAGAGCCGTGTACGCCTCGCGTGATCAGGTGTATGCCTCACGTGAACAGGTGTACGCCTCACGTGATCAGGTGTTCAGAGCCGGTGTACGCCTCACGTGATCAGGTGTACGCCTCACGTGATCTCGTGTTTCATATCCCATTGGATATCCTGTAGTGGGACGTGGCCTTGATGGCGCGCTGGTTTCTGGCAACGTGTTTTCCCTAATGTTTAAATCGAGCGAGTATGATAACATCTGGACACGTTTTCTTTAAAGCCTTGACCCCAAGACATGACATTTGAGCACCCTCGGTAGTGACGGTCTCACCGTTGTCGACGTGTATTGAAGCATGGTTGTATTCTAACTGGTGGTTGTGTTTGTTTTTCTCCAGTCTTTCAGCACTTGCTTTCTAAAGAGTTTCCCAGACGCTGGAATATAAGTGATGTTGCTCTGCGGACTTGGTCACCTGTATGGCCTCTATGGTAAGATGCACAGTGGTGCCATTGCATTTTTTTTTCTGTTGGTGGTATATGAGACCTCTTCGAGTTTGTGCCTTGTGGGCATTGGTGGAAATGGAAAACCTTTGAAGGGGGATCGCACAAGGGAGGAGGCCGAGTTTGGAGGAGGAGGTAGAGTTCCGAGGCAGTGGGGCTGGTAGTTGAACTCCACTCAAAGGAACCGTTCAAAGTAATAGTCTAAAAATGGTGCAATTTCTTTCACGGCGCTTCTTTTACAAACTCCATGCTGTACATCAATTCCACTTTAAATCACTTCCATGGCAGTAGTGCACGCAAATACATGTTCTCATTGCCACTTTAAAATTGCTTTTGGGTCCAAACATCTGATGAGGGGCAGTCCCCAGGATTGCAAGACCTTGCCACATGACATCCCGGGCAAATATTCACCACTCACTTGCACTCATCATCGCCCCTCCTCACCCCCCTGTTTGACTTTCAACAATGTGCTTTATAAAGATGGCTTGAAAGTACGCAAACCCTAGTAAGGTATGCACGCACATATATAAATATAAGGATCTATATATTTGTGTGTGGACCTTACTATGGTTTGTGTACTTTTGAAGCCATAAGTTATCAAAATAGAAATATGTGTAGGCAAAACGTGTGCAATTGTGGCACCCCCCCTTCTTGACACTACATATGCCAGAATCCATTGCAAGGAAAAGGCACCGAGCCCCCAGCTTCACGTGTGTTAACCTGGTCCCTAGTCGAAGCTGGGGTCTACATGCAAAACTGGAGGCTCGGTAATGTAATCTGCTCTGTGTTCGTTCGCACAGATCAGATTAGGTCACTTGGCCAGAGGCGTCTTTTTCCATCGGCGAAGTTGGTGGCTTGGTGATCTTATCTGCTCTGGGTGCTGCAGAACAGATTAGATCACCAAACCCTCAGATTCACTGAGGGTCAAAGATGCCTCGGCGATCTGGGAGAGGGTGCCGGCATGATTATCACGCAGTCTGGGTCCCGAGATCCAGCTAGACATCTGATACCGGATCTCGGACCCGGCAAGACCCGGCCGATTGGCCAGAGCTGCTTGTGGCCATAAATTATAGTGGAGTTTGATCTTCATGATTTTGCGTCTAAATTAGTAATCACATTAAAATTGATCCCCTGAGGAATGAACATTTATTGTGATGTGGACAGAAACATTTTGGGTCTGATTACAATATAACCATATATTCATAATAATCAAGGTTTAATCGAATTACATTCAGCTGTACCTTCTCACAACCCACCTCCTTCTACAGATACTGCTTGCTAATCGGTGCAGGTTATGTGATCTAAGCAGATCCAAAAGCCTCAGAGGGCATACACTACTCGCCATAGTCGTGTTTCTGATGCTTCTATCTGCTTAGATTCACAAGCGCCCACCCTTCCTCCCCTGCTGGCATCGAAGGTGCATAGATGTTTCTTGCTCTATGTCTATTCTCTGCTTTTTTACATCTGTGCTCACGCTACACTTCATGCAGCTCATTTCTAAAACAAACCAATCGGAGGGACCTTGACACGTGAAGGACCACAAGGGATAGTGTTGCTGACACAGCCAGTCGACGTCCCTTTTCGAGTTTCGAAAACAAATCCTGTAATGCCCTGCAAATACCAATGGATGGCGGCCTTTGCAAAGCATGTTAGTCTAAGCAGATACAGGCATCGGAGGTGCGATTACGGTGAGTAATGTATGATATATATTTTTCTGAGGATCTGCTTAGAATCACATGCTTTGCATAGGCTGACATCTAGTGGACGTTGTGGAGTATTGCAGTTTTCAGAGTTCGATAAGGGAAGTCGACAGGGCCTGACTGTAGTGCTGTCCCTACTGTGATGTACACTGTACCCATGATCACTCACTTGTCGAGGTCACTAAGAATATTTGTTTTCATCATTGTGGCAAGTCTTTCTTTTCACCAAGCTCGTAGCTGGAGCTACCTTGTGAGTTAAAACTCATCCAAACCTCTTCTGTCGTTTGTGTTTCGATGCACTAATTCAACAGCTGTTTCCTCTGTACATCTCGACGGCTGATCCCAGTTTCAGAAATAGACATTGTGGTCCGACGACTGGCTTCGGCCTAACCAGTAGGGAGAGTTGGGGGGGGGGGGTTCCTTCTTTGTTAGAGAATGTATACCCACATTTTCTGCCCTTACTACATTTGTTCTGTTGCCTTTATGTCCGCCTTCCGCTATAGTGTGCACCCCTTTTAAATTCTATGCCAAGGGCAACAAAAAATTCCTGTGGGTAAACAGAGTTTGCAACCACTGCTTTCCATGTGACCATCTCGCATCATGCAAGCGCTTTAGGCCCAAGACCCGAAAGGAGACCCGTACCAAATGGTGAGTGGCATACACCATGTCGGTGGAATTGAATTGGGGCAAGGCAGCCGAAATCCGATTCGGAGCTCAAGGACACCACTGTGAAACAATCTAGTTCCCGAAAGCTTGTCCCCAGCCTCGAAACAGTCGCAGAGCACTGCTATGAGGAAAGCCTCTGGTGACACAGGCATATGTACAGACACACACGCACGCACATACTCCCTAGCCGTCCCTTGACGGGTATGTCGAGGGAAGGCCGCATGCCGTCGGTTGACGCCTACCAACTTAATGCCAACCATACTTGCTGTGTTCTGCCTACGCGCCAACCACATCATCACCCAGGCACTCCGGCAAAGGGCATGCAGAAAACACTGCTTGATGGTTGAGGCGGAAATGCAGAAGCCACAGCTGAAAATGCAAAAACCACATTTTCCTGAGAAAACATCACAGAGAGCATTCTGTTCAGGACAAACTAGCATCTCTGCCCTCTGGACGCTATGAGGAGGAATCCTCATCTTCCACTCTCCACAAGAAGCCCCCTCAGGAGCCTGTGGACACCCATGGAGCGGATTGTCTGGTGGAAGCATCTCCTGTGGCCCTAAGGTCACCCCAGAGCCACCAAGATCTATCCTGTCTTCTTCCCCCTGGACTCAATGACAGTTTGAGGACACTATGGGCAAAATGTAATTCTTTGTGGACCTCATGAGTAAGCTCATGAGTAAGCTGCACGCTTACTCAAGGCCTGCTGAGCAGCCTCCTATACCTCCCGCAGTGTCAACAATACCTTCTCTCCCGTCCGGGGAGCCTTCACAGGGATCACTCCAAGACGACTTGCGGTCCACGCAACCTGACCAGGATATGTTCTTAGATGCCCACGATGACCCCAGCCAGGTGGATTGGGACAAGTATATTCAAGACCAGGATGACCCAGACATCATCTTTGTGGACCCTGTCGACCCCTCCCCTATTGCAACCCAACCTCTTTACAATCAGCTGCTCACCATTTTGGCATCGACAATGAGGAATCTAGTCAAAACATTCTCAACTAAAAAAAGCCTGTTAGCCAGGCTATTCCTCTTCTAGATATCATCAAACAGAAGGTTGTTCCATCCCTCTCTTACCAGGGCAGTTAATCCACAGGTGGAGAAATCTTTTAAACCCTCTCCTTCAGATCCCCTTTAAACTAAGGGTCACGTCAAGCCTGATTCTCTGGTGGTGACCACTCTCAATCTCTGAAGCACCCCCCAACTAGTAGTGCAAGAGGCTTTATATGCTGGGAAAGCGTATTACAGCCTGTTCTGCATACCACACCCGGATAGCAAACAACACAACCTTGCTTGCCAGCTACAGTAGCACCCAGTGGGATGAGGTCTTGCGGCCTCTAAACTCCGTACCAGAGCCAGCTCGCACCCACCTTCTCAAGATCACCACTGAAGGCAAACAGGTTTCCAAGAGCATCCTCAAAAATGTCTTGGACTCGGCAGACTCCTCCGGAAGGGTCCTTGCAGAGGGTACTCTCTTAAAAAGACATTCCTGGCTCAGAGACTTGGGATTAAAGCCAGAAACACAAGCAGCCTTAATCAACATGCCATCAAGGAGGGTCTCCTCTTTGGCATAACAATTACAGGAAAGAAGCACATTAGCGAAGATAGGCGAAAAAAGAATACCCTTTACATCCAACAAAGTATGCCCATTAAAGTACCATGTATATGTATGTAATTACAGCAGCACGGTTCCACTATATATTACCCCGGACTTCTCTTTTCAAACCAACATTTCTTTCACTCTAGCCCATTATATTCCACCATTCACACTCTTACTATTCCCATCTACACACCACCGTTGCAACACATACTCTATTGCTCAAACAGCAGAACGACACTACAGATTCCATCACACCACCACACCCATGCTCACTAACCAACAACATCACACCTCTGCAGACTTGTACTCTCACAGCCTTCCCAACAACATCTAATATCTAACTCTGCTCATCTCTCCAATCAAACGCACAAACCCATGCACAATATATGCATATACATTGCACAACTTTCCAATGCAAACTTTCTCTTTTCCCAAGAGACACAACGAAATGCCTACTAAAAAGCAACTCCGTAGAAAAGAAACGAAAAATAGAGCAGATAAGAATAAAACTACACCATTTAGTCATCCACCTCTAAAACAATGTATAGAAAACATTAAAACAAAAGAGCTAGTAACCTCACTCAACAAAACCAAACCAGCCACGACTAGAAAGGTAGGGCCTCTCTTGCAAAAAGTAAAAGTAAATAATTATGTACAAAGAAAAGCAGACCTACTAACAAACCTAACCCTCCATCTACCAGTGTTAACATAGTCAAGGTAAAGCAATCCAAAAAGAAGTATGATATAGAAAATGTTTTACCATAGAGATCTTCACAATCTTATAAAAATAGCTGAAAAGTCACAATCTACCCTTGAAATCTACTGCACTAACTAATCCTGCAATCCTCTAATTGAACGCGCTTTTCTACTAAAGAGAAAATTGTTTGCATTGATTTTAAACAGAATTAAACCATGAACTGAATTAATCAATCAATTACAAAAAACACTTCTGAACATGTGCAGTGTCAATACAAATGTTTCAAACTTCTGTGATGGTGAATGGATTCACACAAGCAGCACATAACCATATTTCAATGAAGAAGCTTAGAAACAAGAACAACAAAAAAACAATTGCCATAGACAATAATGGGGAAAGGGTATGACATGGTGGAACACACCATTATGGCAAAAGAAACCCTTTTAGAAAAAAAGTCCACAACAAACGTTGAACCAAATGATCCTTTCACCCAAACAAACCATCCAGTGTACAAATGGATATACAACTCAATGTGTAATGTACGCCAACAATCCTTTAAATCTTTACAACAATTCCACAATAACTATGTGAAACTAAAATACAAAAGTAGATTGAAACTTTACAACCATAGTCATGTCCAGTGCGCAGCCACACTGGTCTGCGAGGACATTCGTTAGCCTGCATTTAAGGAACTGCTTGCAAAAGCACTTTCCACCACATCAAAATTTTAGCAACACACCATTCTACTATATACAATCTATATGGAATGTCGTGTTTCGGCTGTACTATGCATATACTATAATCCTGCTCTAGAACTACAAAATTTAAATAACATTCTCCTCCATGGAACAGCCAAAGAACTGCCTCAGGATATAGAGCTCATCGAACGTAAATACTTTGGAACTGAAGTTGACTTAGAAAATTCTGTACCTTCAGAAAGCATTACCGAAAATCTCATAAACACCAACGTCCTAATAAAGACATGCACAAAATAAATAGCTGAGCTTCAAAACACATCTGCTGAAATACCTGACCAAATATGTGTCTGTCGCAGAACGTTTTATAAAAAGAGCACAAAAATAGTAGATATAGCCTACAAAATAGAAGATAATGAAGAATCCCAATGGTTCCAATAAGCTTTATATCTAACAGAAACTAAATACAAAATAACTTACCCCTCATCATTTTTCCTGTAGTTCAACACAAAGCTTGGCAATAACCAAATGCCATCACGTGCTATATCTAATACCTTAGAAATATTCCCACTTCCAGAAGCTCTACAACAACTTAACTTCTACAAGAGCATTATAATCCAAACAGTTCACCCATTTCAAGCTATAATACGTCTTCAACCGAAATCAGCCAAATTACCTCCATCCGAGTGACTAAAGGGCATTCATGGCAAAGTAGTATGTTTGCCATTCGATCTGAAAGAAAATGTGCAAACTCTAGGTAGGAGTACAACGACCAATAGATCAATCTTTGATTTGTCCTAGTTAATGCTGTGCCAACAAAAGACACATACATTTGGCAACAACTAGTCAACTTAAACAGAGTAAGATAAGCTCTACAATATCTAAAAGAAAATAATGACTACAAATGTATAAACCTAGAGGAAAACTTGAGAGAAACCACCCAAATTATTCAAGACTCACCAGCAACTGGCCAATTCGAACGTGTGGATCCTGTTACTGCAGCCAACATTTTAGACCAGCATACCATTCACCCACTACACTCCAAAGACACCATTGACGATGCATTAGTTACATATCAAATGCATTAAGCCAAATGATCCCCAATGAGCATATGGGAAAAAAGTATAGAAGCACGTTCTTTTCCTCTACTCTTTCCTACAGAGAAAGGAGGAAGTTATGATGAAAAGTCCACGCAAATTAGTGCATCAGAATATCGCTCTTTAAGAATGTATTCTGAAGACCCCAGATTCAGACAAAATGTTGAATACATTTTCTCCATCCTCTTCAAAAGTGAACTAGCAACTCTGTTATGGAGTTTTTTTTAACATATCTGCTACCCAACTTCTTCAAAAGATAAAAGACAAAGATTAAGTTTTGCAGTCGTATCACAAATCTCTTGGCAAACATGCGTGCTACAAAAGAATATTGGTTCTGGTGTCACACTGATGTACATTGTATGCTAAGGAACCTAGGTTCACCCCCCTAGTTTGTTACTTTCAGTTATCCAGAATACGTATGGAATGACTTGCACGACTTCTTACGTACTGCAAACCAAAATAAAGACGGAATCAATATAAAAACACCAGAAGAACTCTGTTCTCTTGACCCTGTCAATGTATGAAGCTACTTTCACCATTGCTTCATTGCCATGCTGCACTTTATCTACAGTAAAACTACCCCTCCGCTCAGAGAAGTGCAACACTTTTGGAGAAAAGAATATCAATCCAGAGGAGCACTACATGCTTTTGTGGATAACTTATGCTCCTAAATTTGGCCACGATAGTGATGCCACTGTTTTACAGTTAATTGAAAAATACATTACTTGTGACATCCCTAGAAATCACAGATAGTGACCTAAATAGACATGTTTTACGCTTCCAAAAACATAAGTGTGGCAAATACTGCCGACGTAGATATAAAAACAAAGACAAATACTATACGAAATGTCACTTTGGCTTACCCAAAACCATTTTGCAAAAAGGATAAGTAAATAGCTTGATTTCTTCTGTTAGACACAACGTGAAAGGCAAATCCCATAAAAATACATACAACATTAAAAGGGACAAAGCATCCAAGTACATCAATGATTACAATGCAATCATTGCCCTCTTGTGCATTGCAAACATAGACATACAATACATTGCAGACAATCCCACTGCAGTTGCAAGATATGGCATAGCCTATCCCACCAAAGCTGAGAAAACCGAGCTTAAACACCTCTAGGATGACATATCGGGCCTCATTACACGGTAGGCGGTGAGCCATGGTGCTATTAGCGCCATGGCTCATGCCGGTAAAATACTGGCACCGCCTTGGCGGAAAGGGGATTTAACGCCCCATTCCAAGGTTGGAGGGGCGGTAAATCCCCTTTCCGCCATTGCCCTTCCCCATTCCCATTTCTGCCCCATAGGGCTCTATGGAAATGGGGAAGGCGCTAATTATGCCACCGCAATTTTGCGGTGCCGTAATTAGCTCCGAGGTCCCTTAGCGGTTTGGTTTTTAACGCCTGCAAAAAGCAGGTGTTAAAGCACCAACCCGCTAAGGGACCTCGTAGTAAGGCGGTAAGGGTTAACGGTCACCGTTGCCATTAACGGTGACCGTTAACCCTTACCGCCGTCCGTGTAATGAGGCTCATCATCTGACAAAACACTATCGTAAAAATTGTACAGCTTCGGTATATAAATACTCTCCCTTAGAGAATGTGGGAGCTACGAAGCTGCAGACTGTTTAACAGGTACAGCCTTCTATGGCAAATCTGAACACATTGGGCCTCATTGCATGGATGGCGCTAAGGGATTACCGGCACCGGTAAGGGCACCGGTGCGGGTAATCCCTTAGCGCCATACTACAAGGTCCCTCAGCGGGTCTCGTCCTTAACGTGTGGCCAGACCACACGTTAAGGAAAGGACCCGCTGAGGGACTTCAGGGTAAATAATGGTACCGCTACCGCTAATAGCGGTGCCATTATTTGCTCCTTCCCCATTCCCATTTGAGCCCCCATAGGGGCCTTGGTGAATGGGGAATTACCGCTGCGCCAACCTTGGAATGGGGCAGTAATTCCCCCATTCACCAAGGCGGACATGGTAAAATACTGGCGGCAACCATGGTGCTAATAGCGCCATGGTTACCGTTGTCCGTGTAATGAGGCCCATTGTCTGGTTGAACCTTGGACCACCTTCATCCTGAACAAAGACTACTAAAATCCAACCAAGAGATAGAAAACATAGCCACCAATGATGCCTACAGCCAGGACATTTTAAAAAACAATTTAATTAGACAATAATCTAATAACGATTAACATACAGAAATCCAATATTCTAGTAATGTCAAAAAACAATAATCCACTATTTAAGTGGACCATCGGCAATAATCAGCGGATTGTTGCCGATGGTCAGAGTCCATGAGTACAAATACCTTGGCCAAAATATTAACAACAATCTGGCATATAAAAATGAAGTGTGTGTGAATGTTCAGTGTGTTCACTAATAAAGCTGTTCTTGCTGCACTACGAGAGTCAGTTTGGAGGAGAGTCAGTTTCCTATCTTCATTCGGAGGAGGTGGCCCCAATACGCTCAAACACTCCGGCTACAGCGGAGGGTGGTGGGGTGTGTATGAGTGTTCAGTGTTCCGTGGCTCTGGTCTGACCTAGAACAGCCACTTGATGACACAACATTGATATTATTTCTCCTGCTTAATATAATCATATACTCATACAAGTATGTGATCGAAAGGACTACTCGCCATATTTGAGAAAACTGTGGAAGGCGATAGCAAGATATTTATACCATACTTCTAATTTTATTCCTGCTCTGCTCTTTTCTGAATCTTCGCGTGGTGACTGTTGGGCTCCTCCCTTTGTGCCACACGATGTATCACTTTGGATACAAGTGTTAAAGGACACCATGTTTTGCGAAGTGGCTCGCTTGCTGTGGGGAGTAATACACTTTGAAACGCCAAGCTACGCTCCGAAGTGCTGCCTCCAAAGGTTTGCGATCCACAAAGGTAAAAAATCCTAAGCTCCCTGTTGGGGAAAAAGCTTAACAGGATTCATGAGCCCACACATATTCCTTTTGCACAGCCAGAGATCACTGACATTTGTTCTACAAAATCCACTTTAAAAACACACCATTCATTTGCTCTGACAAGCGACTCTGTCGCTTTCTAATGCTATTGCCAATAACAACTTTTTGCTCAAATTGGTTGTTAACTTAAAACATGCTTCATTGGATGGCGACCAAAATCTAGATGTGCAAAACTACAAGGACGATGCTATAGACATTCACCTGTCTAATTCCCCGGACCTGGTGGCACTTGTCTCCTCCTCAGGGTCTTCGGACAGCCATGAATAGAGCTGCGAAGGTGATGCCTTTGTTTCTAACAAAGTCCACTTGCCGAGTCACAATGAATATAAGAACTGCTTCAATTAAATTGTTGCTAAAATAGTAGCATAGTCTATTTTCCTAACTTTTGTGGCAAAAGATCAATCTGGAAATGGTCTCTCCATTTTCTACAAAATGTCCAGTACCTTCAGAAGAATGTAAATCAATACAAACGTTCCTAAAATACACAGGAACGGTGAACCCATACATGGAAACGGAGCAACTTCTCATTTTGCTAATGTTACCACACAAACACTTGTAAAATCTGCTAAAACCACATTTGACACGTGGGATTATGAGGACTTTTATATTCCCCCTCTGATAAAAAGAAAAAGATACCCGACAACTAAAAGCAAAGATCTTTTTTGGAGTACGCAATCACACTTTTCGGACAAAACAGATTTTTACAGGGTTGTGAGACCCAAGCTAAAATGTCTTCATCCACCTAAAACAGAGTGTTCTTTTAAATACATCCTAGTGGAAAACACCATGCCAGATGTCTCAACTCGGCAGGTTCTTCTACATGGTCCTATTAAGAAAGATGGTATATGGCTGTTAGAGGATCAAGTACGCTCTCCCGGCCCTTAGTAAAGAAACTCTGGGAAATACACTCAACTCCACTTCAATGCTGCCCCAGTTTCTGCTGAACTTGATACAAAAAAGCAGCAGGGCAATGAAAGACCACAATCTGACAAAATAAGGCTACCCGTGCACAAGGATATGCTGATCATTGCCCCTAACGCCCTTAAAGACCTGGGAACATGGGACATTTGTGAGGAGATGGATCCTACTGCAACTAGTGTGTTCTTGAACAGAACTGCTTAATTGCTTACTTGCTATTTTTCAACAACTTCCGTACTTCGATTTAATTCAACCATCTGATATTTCTAAAATCGAATTACTGAAGTAGGGCACCAAACAAACTGGGCATTTGTTGAATTTACTTCTCCCCTGACGGTTGGCCTATTGAAAACTCATGCAGATTTATTTTCTTCTCTGGGTCTTCTTTAATAGCGTGTAGAAAAGTCAAGAAATTAATTTCTAAAGTAAACTGAGAAGGTGATATTCTTAATGCTCATCGTGACTCACATTATACTCTTCCAGCCCCATGTGTTAAAGCCATTGAGCATGTACCAGCAGTAGAATACTGGCTGCCGGAACGCTCTCCCAATGGGGAAACTGACCCATTGTCTTGTCTAAACAACACCATTGGATATCATGGAATACTCAGGGTTTTAACTCCTTAACACATCCGGATGGCAAGAACTTGTTAGAAACTGCTCAGGTCTTCATTTTGTAAGAAACATGGTGTACCAAACCATTTTTATTGGTGGGTATTGGATTCAAGAGTCACTGTGTTAGAGCTGAACTTAGAAAGCTGCCTAATAGCATCACTGTGCTAGTGCTCAATTTAGAAAGTGTGCCTAACAGCATCACTGTGCTAGTGTTGAATTCAGAAAATGTGCCTAATAGCATCACTGTGCTAGTGTTCAATTCAGAAAGTGTGCCTAACAGCATCACTGTGCTAGTGGTGAATTCAGAAAGTGTGTCTAATATCGTAACTATGTTAGAGTTGAACTTAGAAAGTTGCCTAATAGCGTCACTGTGTTAGTGTTGAATTCAGAAAGTGTGCCCAATAGCGTCACTGAGTTAGAGTTGAATCTTGAAGGCATTCCCTACACCATTGAGTGTGCCCTAACAGTGCCACTGTATTAAAGTTGAACATAGAAAGTGTGCCTAATAGCGTCACTGTGTTAAAGTTGAGCTTAGAAAGTATGCCTAATAACGTCACTGTGTTAGTCGTGACATTAGAAAGTTGCCTAATAGCATCATTGTGCTAGTGTTCAATTCAGAAAGTGTGCCTAATAGCGTTACGTTAGTGTTAAGGTTGAATCAAGAAGGTACTCCCAACATCATTGAGTGTGCCCTAATTAGCCTCACTGTGTTACTCACTGTGTTACAATTAAACTTAAAAGTATGCCTAAAAGCATTTACTGTGTTAAAGTAGAATCTAGAACGTATTCCCAATATCTTTGGGTATGCCTGGTCGCATGCACTCTACTGATTTTCCAGCATATCACACTACTACGCTTACTCCCTCCTATATACCATCAGTCAACTAGAACACAGCGATACAATGACACATTCGGTATAGCTGTTCTCATACTACCATGACCCCTCAAAGTAGCCATCATTCTAATAAAACACAGCTAGCTGAGAACACTCCAGCTAGGTTAGGCGTCTCCTCAGACCTAACACAGCCAGAACTCAGTCTGAGTGTCCACCCTCCAGACTGAACACATCCAACTGATTTCCTCAGCACCACACCTACCGCTAAGAAGCAGCTATCATGCAACAAGCACACCAGCTGCACACATATCCGGTGCACCCACGCACTTTAGGACACTCTCTCTCTCTCTCTACTGACTTGATCTACGGTTCCCGAGGGCGTTCAACCTACCATCGCTTTGAGATCATACCAATGATACATAATGCGCTATAACAAGGCTAATATTCAAATAACAAATCAGGTGAACAATTGTGGACACAGCTTGTGATTTCCTTTCATTGTATATTGGTTCTGTGACATCCTGTTATTGGAATATATGTTATTTTACCATATTTGTGTATCATTTTTGTGCTATATGTGATGTGATTTAATTCATGTTTTTTTCAATAAATTAATGATTACATCTGTGGGGTACAGTGACCAGCCCAGCTCCCCTACCTAACCAAACTACGTTCTCAGCAGTCACCAGCAGATTGGCTGCTCTGGCTCTGTTGAGCACTATCGCCTGGCATTAAAACTGCACTTTGCAGTCTTCAAAATGATGGCTGCGCCGTCTTACCACCCACACAAGGGGCAATATGAAACACAGAACACCCCGAGAATTGCTGCCAGTATTTTCTTCAATTGCACCAAAGAAAATAATTCAAAGGCAGCACTGCTATGCTGCCTTCTCAAAACTTTTTCACTGAGAAAGAAAAAAATATTCTGCCTTTTAAAATAACTGCGCCCTGATGCTCTTTTTCATCTGTTCAACAGTACACAGTTCTGATCCTGTGAGACCCAGCTAGGTCGCTCCATATTCCAGCAAAAAGGGGGCATTTCTCATTGAATGACAGGCTGTGTCAGGCAAGATAACATCACTTCAAGCTGCATGCAAAACGCTTTCCTTTTTGCAACACAATGACACAGTTAAACCCTTCATAAGAAGCTCTCTCTCTCTCTTTGCTCATGTCAGTCTCATTGGACCTTTGCTTTGAACAGATTCCTGCGTAGTAAAAATTGACCATGGCCATGGAAAAGCTCAGAATAAAGATACCAGGAAAAGCTGCATTGTAAAGGGAGAGCCAAGGAAAATGAACCAGGTGTAAAATGGCGCTTTTTACAAACAAGAAAATCTGTTTAAAAGTGAAATGTTGAATTAAGGCATAGAAATGTGATGGGGGTTTGTTTTAAAACATTTATAGGATATTTAATTCCAACAGTTTTGCTTTTTGGTTCAGGAAATAAATAAATAAATACATTTTGCTGAAGCTGTTTTTTCCTGGCCTGGCTTCAAAGGACTTTGCTTCCTGGGAACAGTATTAATCTATAACCCAAAATACAGTTCATCGTGGTTTGAAGGAGCATTGCAGGGGGAAATCTTAACTGGAGTGCTATCTACCCAAAAAGTAATATTGCTCCCATTCATTTGTGCTTTGTGTATGTTATATTAGAAGGTCAAACTAAGTGTATTCTATCATTTTACAGTATAATTATCACCCCACTGGTGATTGCTGCCCAATATTAAATTTGTGTGATTTTTATGAAAATGTTTAAATAAATATTGTATTACCGCCCACCAGCCTGGTTCATGGTCCATTGTGGTCTGCGGTATTTGTAAAAGGGGGTGGGAGACGGGTTGGGTGCCATCTCAATCGGAATTCTTAGAAAATAAAGTAAAAGTGTTTTAATTGTGCTCTGCAGCCTAGGCCAGTATCAAGAGTTCTGGTCTCATGTGTGATGCCCCATTAGAATCCTTAACACAATTTAGCTTCTTATTGGTTGATGTGATGCCACCTTTCTCACCTTTAAATCCCTTTGTTGTTTGTATATCATCAGTTACCTAGCCAACATCCAGCCCTTAATGTCGACTACCCTAGCTCAAACTTCACCCTTCCAAGATGGAATTTGTCTTCATCAGTCCCCCTGCTAAACAAGAACCTGTGCAACAATGTTTCAATGATATGTCTCGAGAAGGGATTATATCCACACCTAGTGGATTCAGCAAAATACTTAGGCTTCACCATTGACAGAATCCTGTCCTTCAGTAACACACAGACAAGAATGCCAAAATGGCTCCAAATCGGCACCCTTTGCAAAATCAAACCCATCTTCCTGCCACAGCACTTCTGGGACAAAGATCAGGCCCTTGTGGTCTTGCACATCAATGGTGGAAATTCCTTCCTGACGGGGCCCCAGCTAACTTCTTGGCTCCCCTAAAGGACATCCACCACGCTGCAGTACGCCCTATTACTGGTGCACAGACAATTGACTGAATCACCCCCATTCTATGAGAACTACAGTGGCTTCCTCTCCAGGCCAGGATACTGCTCAAGACTGTAGGTACCATCTTCAAAGCAGTCCTGAGTAGCACACCAGCGTACCTTGTGGCTAAGCCTCACAGCCCGACCTCCCAAAACCCAACCACCTAGAAATGCCTCTGGCTACAAACGAGGTATTTGTGGCATTTCTTATGGCTGTGAATAGTGAACCTTCAAATAGCAGAGTTCTCAGGCCCAGTCAAGTGGCTCTCAACAATCAATAATCAATGATGGAGTCCTCAGAGGCTAAAGCCCAGCCTATATTCACAGCATAGCAGTTAACTGTGACAGCACGCAATGCTTCCACAACTGAACAACTGAACAGGCAGGATGGTCATTACAAAAAAACCTACTTAACATTGTGATTGGCTATTCTACTTTAACCATGTACACATTGTATAAGGGTTAACAATCTCATTGGGTCACCCCTATCGGGTATCCCCTCCTACTAAGATAACAGAGTTACTACATCATTGCCCCCTTTTACTGTTGGGCAAAGATATCTACGATGGGAGGCATGGCATAAAGAACTCTGACTGGTTGGTAACTAGCTCACCAGCCTTAGACAACTTTTGACAGCATGTCAAACAAGATGTGACAATTTGTAAGGAGGATGCCTCCCTAATTAATGAATATCCTCTCCTCATTCCCAAGCCATGAATCTATTTCCTTCCTTTGAACCTTGTATCTTCCTTCTCGTCTCAGTGTGTTCCAAGAGAGTTTAGCAGGTGCACTATCTATCCCTGGCCTAATGAATGGACAGTGTTCTCTAGCTTAGATCACACGTGAGCGGTCTGTGGCTGAAAATCTGATTCTGCTATTTATTGGGTTTTTACCTTGGTTTCATCATGAGCGTTATATTTCTGGCGGCCACTCGTGCCACCGATCATTTGCCCCTTATGGATTCTTTAGCTCATTATCCTTGTTCACTGGCTGGACTTCAAGGTCTGAAGGTCTCGTCAATTACAACTTTAGCTTGGGTGTAACCATCATGCTTCCTGGGAAATGTTAGCTTGTCTTGGATTGGCTTGCTCCATCCTCCCTACGCAACATTCTAACTTTGTGTGTCTTAACTGCAAGCTACCGTCCGGCGCCTTAGAACTCAAAGTAATATTGTCTTTGTCAATTCAGCATCTTTGGTGGGCTTCAGAG
The DNA here is from genome assembly GCF_040938575.1 of Ambystoma mexicanum. NCBI lineage: Eukaryota > Metazoa > Chordata > Amphibia > Caudata > Ambystomatidae > Ambystoma > Ambystoma mexicanum. Next base: position 92,764,374 of record NC_090927.1, read on the forward strand.
TTTCACTGAATGTCTGGCCTGCTGCAGCCTTGTTTTCGGAAGATGGACTTGCCATGATTCGAGTCGTATTAACATTGATTGTTGAGCTCTCTGTGCATTTGCCATACGTTGATCTTCCTGCCCATGTGTGCAGCATCGCCCTATAGCAACCATGTAGTGATTCCCTTTCTTGGTATGCAGGAAACCAGACTATATAGCTATTCTTGCTGTAATGCATTACTTGTATATCTGATGACCTGTTTGCATCCCTACACTAATGTTGGTCAATCGCCTATCAGGCTGGCTTCTTCTTTCAGAACGTTATAAGGGCGAAATGGCTGTCTCAGATTATACCGCTTTTCACCTGTGCATTATTGACATGGGTGGAGCACATAGCACCTCTGCTGGCAATCACAAAATGTTGTGGCATGGGCAGGGGTGTTGTAAAAGATCTGGGGCTAAGCCAAAGTGGGGACTTCTATCCAGGACTGCAACCAAAAGACCCAGGGCTACATTCGCCCTAGTCCCTCTCCCTCCAGCAACGCCATTTCTATCATAACAACCTGTTGAGGCGTCTATGCGCAAGATGTTAAAGTCTTCCGGGCTGAGTCTTTGCAGCACACTGCTGAATTTCCCAGAAGGAAAGGTGTTCAGCAGTATAAAACCTTGAGATTATTTCATGGAAGATTAAGGACGAGTGTTGTGCTTGCTGTCTATGGGTGTGGGTTATACTTATCCCCCATCCAAATTCATGTGTGCTTGCTCCTTGATACACTGGGTCTGTAAAGTGCCCAGGTTTCCATGTGTGAATTAAGAAAGCAAGTATTCCACCAACAGCAGGCAAATATTAAAGGAGCGTTGCTTGGTCATTTGATTGTTATCGAAGTTGTTGTGGCTTTTTGTTGAATAGCATTTCACAATCCAGAGCTTTCAGAACAATGAGGCAATTAAAAGCAGGACTGGGTCAGGCCATGATGCCCGCCCTTTGAGACGCCAGCTGCGGGTGCTTTCCAAGTATTAACTCGGGTGTCATTTCAATACAGCGCCCCTGATATCTCCTTCTCTCGCACTCTGTCTTATGTCTGTCTCTGTCCTCATTCTGTCTCTCTCAATCCCCCTTCACATCCTTTTTTATGACACTTGCACTTTCTTTGCCCCTATATTATGAGTGTGGCATGTGTTCAAATAAATGTAAACTGCACTGAAGTGAATGTATAATGCATTGACATGACACATATTGAAATGGAAAGAACATGGATTGAAATTAATACGACTAGCATTAGAATAATAGAACATGGATGATTGAAATGAATGTCATATGAAGTAGAATTAATATGATATCCATTGAAATGGATATAAAATGGATTGAAATGAATATAACATGGATTGACATTAATATATTAAATTAATGACACCCCACTGAAATTAATGTAACCTGCATTGAAATGCACATACCATGGATTGACATGAATATTAGAATGAAAGTAACATGCATTGAAATAAATGACACCCTTGAAATGAACATAACAGGGGCTGAAATGAATATAACATTGTTTGTAATTCGTATTTCATGAACTGGAATTCATATAACCTGCATTGAAATGAATGGCACCCATTGAATTGAACATGACACCCATTGACATTAATATATTGTGGATTGAAATGAATGCAACATGGCGTGTTTAAAATGATTATGCCATGTATGTCAATAATTAGGTCATGAACTGAAATGTAAACATCATTTACCAGATAGCCCATTGCTCTGAGCCTTTCCTTTCCTTATCCTAGTCCTTATCGAGATGCCTCATTCATAAAAATAATGTATTGTCCCTTCTGGCATAGGTCATGTAAGGGAGAAAGTCATAACTTTAATGAGGAAGAGAAGGACTCAAAACAGTGGGATTACTGGTAAGCAATCTTAGCATTATCACTTTGTTCTCCTTCTTCATCCCATTACTTAATGGATCGGGTCATGAAAAGCATTTTACAGGGGCACCGCATAGCCATAATCGTTTATACAAGTTAAGTGAAGGCAGTGCAACCATCATGCCTCTTTATTATTGTATTCAGTCATTCATGCATGACAGACGCTGAATCAAAGGATTGCCTCAGTAAATGTGACTAATTGCATCCTGCCTCGCAGGAATACAAGGATGAGTAGGGGTAAAATGGCCCACTCAGTCCTCACACCTCTACAAACCAAATCCAACCCAATCATAAAGGTAAAACAGGGACAGTTAAGAGGTAAACCTCTGTGTTGAATCTAGTGATGTCATCACTCCTTTCCCTGAGGTGGTTTCTCCCAATGTGGCCAGGGGATGGCAGCCGCTACCTGATCCTGACCCTCTGGGCAGCTATATAAGGGAGTACCACCTCGGGGGATATGGCCCTCAGGGGAGGACACAACAGTATTGGGGAAAGTCACATATCCCCTATTCCCTATTATGGATGTTCCCTCCTTTCCTCATGCCTTAATGGCATATTGTGATACTCTTCCTCAACCACGTGCCAGATCTACCTTAAGTGTTCCCCTAACATGACACAAAGAACAATATATCAACCACTGAGACGGTGAAGAGGCAGGGAGTAGCAATGATCACTCCCAAAAAGATCCCATACCAGCTTCCCCAACGTCTCATAAGGAACGATGTGATAACAACTGGGACGAGAAAGAGGGATAGAGCAATGATGATCACTAAGAGTGCTAAGCCCACACAGTGGTCTAATCTTTGGAAATTATTCATTTATGCAGGGTAGTTTAAAACCACTGCAACTGACCACAAGCAGAGAGAACTGCTGACACCGGTCTGCACAGCCACCTGCGTGGACTACGACCAGTGTACTTAGGGAGAGGAAGCAGTGGGAAACAGTGTTGAGGCTGACCTAGATTGCAGAAGAGGAAACCAGAGTGCTGAGGGCTCACCACCTGAGAGCTCAAGACAGCGGGAACTGTATACAGCAGAGGGGAGTATGTGACATTTCAGTCACTTTCGGGGTGCACGCTGAGCTACACAAGAGCAAAGGGAAGGTTGTGAAGAGTTACTATGTAGGCTATGCCACTAACGAGTCAATGCACCCACGTGTTAAAAGAAAGTCAAATAATTGGGAGACAAAATCAAGGAAATGTAAATGGACTTGGAAACATGGCAAAAGCCGATTCTCCGAAAGAAAGAACTATTACTGAACTGCACACTGTTCAGCAAGGAATGATACACCAACATTGGCCAAATATCATTTCATGGATAAAAGCACAAGTAACTCTGTGAAAGTCCTGGCAAGAGAGAGAATGCGATTTTTATTCGCCAATAGTCATTAACATTCTTAAAACAACAATACTTAGGAGATAATATTTGTTAAAACCATAAAATCCTTATTTTAAAAATGGTCTACCATACCTTTTAAGTCCATCCTTAACAAAATTACAAACATCAGAAATACAAGTTAAATTGTTAAAATTCATAAATAAATTCATAGCACTCATAGGGCCTCAGTACGAGGTATTGTATTGTATTTATTATTTGTATTGCGCACCCTGCCCATGGGCATCAGGGCGCATGTTTGAAAAGGTAGTTACAGAGACGTTTTGCAAAGATAATTACACGTTACACATTGAAGACATATTAACATAGAAGGAGAACATAGATTAGAAGATAATACACGGACTGGCAGAGGTCAAATATACGGTCAAAAATACAGTACATATAGTGCATGACCTATTAGCGGTAACCGCAACAGGATTTACAAGGCGGGGCATCCTGTTTGTGAAGCCATTGTTTGGTTTTATTCTTGAACGCTTGGTATTCTGGCACATCCCTGAGCTCATTAGGAAGGGAGTTCCACACCTTAGCAACCAGGACTGGGAAGCTAGAACACCTGGCTGTCTGAAGCTCGAAACTAGGCATTGTTAGTGTGTGCGCCTGTGCCGATCTCAGAGGTCTAGACGCTGTATGTTGTGTGAACCGTGAGGATAAGTAAGCAGGTGCAGCATTGTTTTGTGCCTTGTAGGTAAGAGCAAGTGTTTTGAGTGAGATGCCCTGTGTAATGGGTAGCCAGTGTAGATTGCATCTAGTAGTTGAGATGTGAGTACGCCTAAGAATGTTCAGAGCAGCCCTAATGGCATTATTTTGGCAGACCTGAAGTTTGTCGAGGTTTCTTTGACTGGTCCCTAGGTACAGGGCGTTACAATAATCGAGTTTGGACATGATGAGGGTTCTGGCTAATATCAGACAGTTGTCCGATGTAAGGAAGGGGCGACAAGCTGTAATAAGTTTACAGGTGTACGTTGATGCTGAAACTACTGAGTTAGTATGTCTAATGAGTGACAGGGTGGAGTCAAGGTGAATTCCTAGTGTTTTCGTGACGTTGGAAACTTTAATAACACTTCCATCGATAGCGAATGAGATGTATTTGGGGTCAAGTTTCATGAGTTTAGGCGGAGATCCTAGGATGTGTAACTCAGTTTTGTCATCGTTAAGGCAGAGCCTGTGGTGTGCCATCCAGGCATGGATGACAGAGTAGACTGCGTTGAGTGTGTTGGCATCGGTTACATAGTCACCAGTTATAGGGATGAGTATCTGGTTGTCGTCCGCATAATTTTGTGTATGAGACACCCAGATAATCAAGAATATCAAAAAGTGGTTTAGTAAACACGTTATATAACATGGGCGATATAACATGTCCCAAGGGACATGTGCTGGGTTAGCAGAGGCTAAGGGGGAGAAAATTCTCATAGATATATTTGTGAGGAAGGAGCTAATCCACGAAGGAGCTGCGTCAGAAAAGTGTGCGGCTAACTTAAGGTGACGGCAGAGGATTTGGTGATCGACCAAATCGAATGCCGCAGATAGGTCGAGGAGGAGCAGGAGCGCTTGTTTACCCTTGTCTTTCAGGTCCTCTATTTGGTTTTTCAGGTCAATCAAGACTGTCTCCGTACCGTGTCTAGGGCGGAAGCCAGATTGTCTAAGCCCTAGTAGGTTGTTGGTATCCAGGTAGTTCTGGATTTGGAGATAGGCTGCACGATCCAGGATTTTGAGTAGCTAAGGCACCGTGGTGATGGGCCTGTAGTTGGAGGGGTTGCTGGGGTCGAGGTTAGGTTTTTTGATTAGTGGGATGACCCAGGCATCCTTAAGATTGTCGGGTACTGTGCCAGATTTGAATGATGCTTGATAACGGAAGTAATGAAAGGTGCTAGGTCATAATCTGCCTCATTTACAATCGGCGCAGGGCAAGAGTCGCCTTGGCAGTTAGAGGGCTTAAGCTTAATGATTATGTTTTCAACTTCCTTGATGGTGAGGGGTGCGAAGCTGAAAGGTTTCAATAAATGCTTCGGGGTGGATATATTGTAGGATTGGTAGTTGGTCGAAGGATCTAGGAGGTGGCTTTTTTTGCTATTGATTTTGGACTGGAGCAAGGCAATTTTGTTTAATAGTGCTTTTTGAATGTTTGATCACCATTCAGCATCTGGTGTACAAGTATCCAAAGGAGCGACAGGGGACTCTAGTTCCTTAAGGATCTTGAAGAGTTCCTTGGTGTTGGATTGAGCTTGTGTGATCCTAGTATTGTACACTTCTTTTTTGGCCGCTAAGATTGCATCTTTATAGGTGAGGGAGGCGTTAGTAAGGTTATTTCTATTGGCTAGAGTTGGCAAACTTTTCTAAAGTGACTCAGCTTTTCTTTTTGCTAAACGTAGATCACGTAGGTGGGGTGTGAAACAGGAGTTAAGATGGTTACAGGGTTTTTGTTTGCGCAATTTGAGGGGTGCAATAGTGTTGAGGGCTTTTAGCATGACACGGTTGTAGGTGTCAACTAGAGCAGTGGGGTCGGAGCATGTGGAGGAGGCTGCGTTCAGTAATGGGAGGATGAGGGGTAGTAGTTTCTCAGCCGTAATATCCTTCTTGTTTCATATGTAGGTTGGCAATACCAGATTAGGTTTGTCAATGGGTGGACTTGAGTTAATGGAGAATGTGATTTTATGGTGATCAGACCATGCGCAAAGAGTCACAGAGATTACCTTTAGTGCACATACCCCTTTCGGGCAACTTCGACTTGGATAAGCCCTTGGTAAACAAAATATATCTCATCATTCAGGTATGGATGGCCACAGATGGCTTATGCTTGAATGATGAGAAAACCGAAATCCTGCTCCCCGGCTCCAACGCCAATCTAAAAAAACTCAGCCCCAACTACAAGGCTTTCAATATCGATGGCAACACCATCTCAGTTGCCAAAACAGTGAAAACTTTAGGCTTTCATCTAGATTCAGCCTTGTCACTAAAAAAACAAGTAAACTCCTTAGCATCCTCTACCGTTAATCAGGGCAAGTAGAGCATTCATCTCCCAGTCTAGCTGCATCATCATCGCCAATGCCCTAATACTCCCCAGACTTGATTATTGTAACGCCATGTACCTGGGAGGCAACAAATATATAACCGACAAATTTCAAACATTGCACAACAATGCACTCAGAACAGCCCTTAACCTACCCTCCAAGGAACACATCTCTAACAAAAGAAGAGAACACAAATGGCTCAAAATCTGCGACCGCATCTCACTCAAAACGGCATCACACACTTTCAAATGCCTAAACAATGCCGCCCCCTACCCCATCTCGCAGCCAGAATAGTAAAAAAAACCTCCACCCTCCCCTCTAGAAAGATTAACTCTTACTGCCTTCAAGTACCCAAATTCAGACAAAAGAAAACAGGCGGCAGTAGCTTCCCAGTCATGGCAGCCCAACATTGGAACGCCCTCCCTCTCAACATCAGAGCAGACCAATCCTCCTACAGCTTTAGAAGAAACACTCTCACCTGGTTACGATCCAATGATCGCTACGACTGATCTGTGCCCTCGCACACTAACAAACCATAGCCAACGCGACTGTATATATGTACATCCCTTAGCTGACCTGCCGAAATGTAATTAACTGTATGTATGTATGTAATTATATGTCCTTTCACCAGATTATACGCAATGTAATGCTATGTTTTATACTCATATGTGCCTTAGCATGCAACTACGTTTTATGTAATCTTATCTTCCTGTTCTCTGTTGCACCCTGTTACCTGGGTTTTGCGCGCCATACTAAATAAATAAACAAACAAACAAACAAAGCACAGTTCATGTCAGAGACCCAGTCGAGTGTACAACCCTTGATATGGGTGGGTTCCTTGATATGTTGGGTGAGTCCGAAGTCAGCCAGAACACTGGCTACATCCTTGGCTTTAGTATCATTCAAGTCCTTGTAAACTAGGTTGAGGTCGCCAAGTATAATGATTTGAGAGTTAGGCTTAGTGCTAGAGGCTAAGATGGATGAGATGTCCTCAACAAATGTGGAGGTGGGGCCGGGTGGCCTGGATATGAGATGCAGTGACGCTATTAGCACCATGGCTACCCCCTTACCGCATTCCGGTTCCGGGTTCCCGAAATAGGGACTTACTGGGTCATTCCAACCTTGGAGGACCCAGTAAGTCCCCATTCCGGGAACCATTCCCCATTCCCATTCGAGTCCCCAAAGGGCTTAATGGGAATGGGGATGGAGCTAATAATGGTACTGCAATTTGCGGTACCGTTATTAGCTCTGAAGTCCCTTAACGGGTTCCATCCATAGCGCCTGGTAAAACCAGGCGTTAAGGAAGGGACCCGCTATGGGACCTCGGAATAGGGAGGTAAGGGATTACCGGCACTGGTGTCCTTGCCGGTGCCAGTAATCCATTACCACCTACCTCGTAATGAGGCCCATAGTGTCCCTAATTTCCAAGTTGACAAAATGATTTTTAAGCCACATTCTTCTCACACCAATCAGGGTAAGGTAGATCGGCAAAAAATAAAAATTATTCTCATACCTCAGTCCTCAAGAGCATTTTCTGTCCCTGCCGGCCCAAGGCATTCTCCCGAGAAGCGGTAAAATATTTAGGTGGACCATTAATATGATTTGTCTATGCTCTGGGGATCTCAAGGAACTTACTGCGCCTATCTCGTGGCTGTTGAGAAAAAAAGCCACGTAAATTGCCATTGATGGTAAAGCAGAAACCTGCTTCCTCATGTAAGCAAGTTCAGGTTTCGCTGCCTTGTCCCTAAGTATAGTCTTCAATTCAGTGAGCACATTTTATTTGTCTGAGGTCAATGCCCCACTTGGTTATCAAATTGTTCCCATAATTATACCATGAATATTTTTCTTTGACTGGCAACGAGAATATTTCACACATTGCATTTAATCTGATCGGATTCGGGATATCAAATAACTTTGTTTTAAGGTAATATCCCCATAATCTACACTCAGCCAGGACTGGAATACTTTTTACACCGAGTACTGCTTTTAGAGCATCCCCAGGAACACTTGGGCCAATCGCTGCTATATTTCAGAGGAATTTATTCTGCGCAGCACCTAGTCTGCTGCAGTTAGAATAGCCCCATAATTCATAGCCATGCAGTACAGAGGCATACATTTGAATTTCTATGACCCTTAAACATTGATGAATTCTTTTTCCACCATATTTATAATAAAAACGACTCAACCCCCTAAGACCTGCTTGGGTTCAAATGAATGTCCTACTAAGAGAGTACACCAGGAAAAGATAAGTGTTTAAAAGCTACTGTGTGAATGTCCTGGCAGAAGAGTACTCCAGGTGAAGGTAAATGTTTAAAAAGTAACCGTGTGAAAGTTTTGGCAGGAAAGTGTACCAGGCAAAGTGAAGTATGTGTAATAAGTTACACAAGGAGGAGAATATGATATGATAAATCATTTATAACGCACTTGTACACAAGAGTTTCTAGGCGTGACAAGACAAGGGAGGCAAACAATCTTACTAGGCCTTGTGGCACTCAGATTGTGCAAGTGCAAGAATGAGAAGTGAAAGAGGAAAGGGAGGGGGAAGCGCAAGGGAGAGGGGAGGGGAAAACACAATAGCAGTGCTCTTAGTAAGTGCAGCCAGGGCAGCATGGCTCTGGGTAGTGCAAGGAGACCAAGGGACTGTAGGGTTACAGTTGCAACCCCTAAGTGTTTGGTAGAGAATGAGGCAGTGCAAGGGTGACTCATCTAGAAAGAGCCTGGTACCCAGTGAGACTGAGGGTAGCCAAGCAACCAGTCAGTACAGCAGACAGGTAGGTCAGCAGGGGAGGGAGGGAGAGAGAGAGAGAAAGCAGAGGAGAAGAGGGTAGTTTTCAGCTGCTTCCGGAACTTCATGTTGTCCTGCTCAATATTGAGAGGGGCAGAGAGACCATTCCAGAATCTCAAGGAACATCCATGCCCTTGAGATTGTGAAATGTTGTAAGTGTGAAGAGGAGCCTGGCAAGAGAGAGTATACCAGGTGACCTGCATCCAAATTGTGATACAGTAAAAAGAGAATCCCTCGGAAGTCACATGCCCTTAGGATTGAATCTGAAGGAAGATCCATGCCCTTGAGATTGTGAAACACTTGTGAACAGGCACGTTATAAATGCCATATCATATCATATAGCTGGGAGGAAGAGCCTGGCAGGGGGAATACCTGATGGCCTGCGAGTCAGGGACATGCACCCAAATTATCATACAGTAAAAAGAGAATCACTAGAAAGTCACATGCCTTTAGGATTGAATCTGAAGGAAGATCCATGCCCTTCAGATTGTGAAACACTTGTGGACAGGCGTGTTATAAATGCCATATGATATCATAACTGGGAAGAAGAGCCTGGCAGTGGGAATACCTGCGAGTCAGGGACATGCGCCTAAATTATTATACAGTAAAAAGAGAATCCCTAGGAAGTCACATTCCCTTAGGATTTTCAAATATCTGAAATGTGAAGAGGAACCTGGGGAAGGGAGTTATTTCCCCAAGAACTGCGAATTCGCCAAGAGGAGGGAGTTATCCTCTTGGGGTATAAGGAACTTGATAATTCTTTGTTTGAACTTTCATTTTGATAAAAGGAATCTGGGAAAGGGAGTCTTTGCCTGGAACTGTGAGCATTGTTCACTTGGAACATTTTGGTTGGATTTACATCTATGTGCTGAATTCAAACATTTGTACACCTTGACATCCAGAGACAATATCCTTTGCACTTTAGAGTTTTTAGAGTGTGAGGGTCAGAATAGGATTTCAGACACAGGACTTATTTTACTTTGGACATCTTGATGAAGGACAGACCCCGTAGTTTTTGGTTGAGGTAGGGAAATGCCTCCTGTTTTAGGGACAATGAGGCATTTACCGACCCCATAACATTTTGAAGAAATGTTTATAACCAACAACATAAGTCTCTGTGTCTACATCTCATTCCTGACACCTCACACCTCCTTTGCCTTTTGTGGTACGTGGGCCAATGGAAAGCTGTACTCCTATGTGTAGGTGAACCAGTAGTGAACCAAACAGCACAGTATCACAGTCCAACATAAAGGGAATGTACAATGAAGGTTCTGTACAAAAGCATATACTGTAATCAAACACACCATCATAGAGATCACTATACAAAAACCCACCCCAAAGGAAATAATAGAGAAGATGCAACAGATTGGAGGAAGTAGCACTCTGAGTGTAGTTCCAGGAGTGGTAGGTAAGGTACTACCAAAAAAGGATATCTTGTTGAAAACAGAGTTGATTGTGACCAGTCTCCCCAGTCCAAGTGGGCCATGGGGGCAGTTCAAACTCAACAGTACCTGGATCCAGTTCTTGGCAGGCAGACCAGGGTTGAACGTAGATGTTAGCTGATCAGGTCAGGCACATGGGATTGTGGAGGACTGACAAAAAGCGTGTGTCGATTAGGGGTGAATACGTGTGCTCTTGCGGTAGATTGGCAGCTCTTCAATGATGCAGATCTGGGCAGTCCCAGGAATGCTTTGCAGTCAGCCAGGCTGAGTCGGGCTTTTAGCCATGAGGGGAGGGTTGATGAGTGATGCTCCAGCGGTTCGAGCCGGCAGGTGACAGTCGTCAAAGTGGTGATCTTGAGTGTGTCGGTGTGCAATTAATGAGGCGACAGTTCAAGAACTAGCTGGGCTGAGCTGTGGTTGTAACCCCTGATTAAAGGTGGCAAGTGACTCTCCAGAGATTTGGCTCAGGTGTTTAGCAGGCGCTTCAGAGTCTAACGAGTGCTGTGATTTTCTAGGGCACGATGCAATGTCGAGCTACTTTAGATGCTAGCAGTAGTTCAGCTGGTTGGAGGAACGCAGACACCAGCGCCAGTGCCTTCCCTCTCATTCAAGATGCAGTGAACATAGAGTGACCGGTTCGGTTTGGTGCGGATGGAACAAGGAGCTTCGGCTGGTCTGGCCCTATGGTTGCTGTGAGTCCTCCGCAAACTACTCATGGATAGGATGCGTCCATTCAGGGTATTCTCCACTAGCTTTAGGAGATCTGTTGCAGAGTGCTTGGTCCTGGTACACAGCACTGGTCAATACTGATGTGCCCTGCCAGTGGTTTTAGTACAGATCTTCCTTCTGTCTTGGACAGTTTCTTCATCACCTTAGGCTGAGGGATTTGGACAGTGCAACTGTCCCAAAGGAAGTGCAATGATTTCTCAGGACAACTCTACAGCCTTAAAGGATCCAAGAGGACTGAGAGGAATCTGCTGATGAGTCAGAGACTCATTCCTTTAAAGCTACAAGTCCCCAGGTGATTGGTGTAAATCTAGCCTGTTTAGCGGACACATCCCAGCTCCTGGCCAGAGTGGACATTGCCATGTGGCTGTTACACCAAAAGTGCTTTACCCCAGGGGAATTGGAGGGGACAAAAAAGGGAAAGTGTGAGACAGTCAGAAACAAGATGGTGGAGGGCTTCTTCCAGTAAACAGACACCTCCTGCCTATCCTACACCCGTCCCCTTCCCTCCTTACTGACAACAAAGGCCTTTAAACATGCAGCACTCTGGTGTGAGACTACTCGCCCTGAATATGTGTGCTCCTTTGATACCTGAGCAGCTGCCTGATGTGGGGTGGGCTCTGGGGGAGGGTGTTACCGACTATGAAGAATCCTACAGATCCCTCACTGAAACCCTGCCCATGGTCTCCTCCCAGATGGCTAGGGAAAGGCAGATGCCTCCTGATCCTGATGTTGGGGGTGGTATTCTGTGGGATGATCACCTAGGAGGAGACAATGCCCAGGGTGGTTAGGAGATCCTGTGGGGTCAGACACAGTTTATGTCCTTTTAAATGGATAATCTTTCTAAATTGAAAAAGCAGGTGCAGAGAGGCTGTCTTTTCCCAGGTGAGCCTGATTGCTGTGGTTGCTGGGAGTGAAACGTGTTGGAGACTGAAGCGAAAAGCTGTAGGTGAGTCTCAGGAGCAAGAGGGGCTCCTTGAATGAGTGGCCAGACCAGAGACACCTGAGCATAGGAAGGGTGTGGCTTCCAGTGAGGTCGGAAGCAGTAGATGCTGTGCCTACAGTTGTGGAAGTCGAGCAACCCGCAGAACAAGGATCACAGAAGCCGGCGAGTGAAACCTGGCATTCTGATTCCTTACACGAACACTGGCGGTAACAGTATCCAGTCATAGCTACACTCGCATAGAAGCCAAAGTGAGCTGAATTTGTTTGTTGTATTTGTTAACAAGAGAACAATGGAAAGTAGCTCTCGCGTGTGAATGGAAATGTCTCCTTTATTCGCGTTAAAGCAAATGCTATTGAAAGACATTGGTTTTCATTCCGAATTGGGCGCTAAGGGTTTGCGGGCACCCTTAAGGATGTTGGTGCTGGAAAACCCTTACCGCCCTATTCCAAGGTCCCTTAGCAGGTCCCAGCAGGAACGGCTGGTCTGACCACCCCTTTCTCTGCGGGTCCTGATAAGGGACCTTGGAGCTAATAACAGGCCTGCAATTTGCGGGCCCGTTATTGGCGCCTTCCCCATTCCCATTGAGCCCTATAGGGGCTCAATGGGAATGGGGAATGGTTTACTGAATGGGGATTTACCGGGTCCTCCAAGGTCGGAATGACCCGGTAAGTCCCCATTCTGTCAGACTGGACCCGGACGCGGGTTTGGAGACCATGGCTACCTCCAAACTCGGGATGACCCCCATTTTTAAGCTCTTAACTTAAGAAGAAGTGGTTATGGTTTCTTATTGACTGAGAATGAACATTGCAAAATATCATTGTTAAAAACTTAAAGCTTATTAAACTCTTAAGAAGGAGCGGTCGCATGTCTCTTACCAAGCAGAACAAATGTTGGGGAATTCCATTGTTAAACACTTAAAGCCTTTAAACTATATGAAGAACTGGTTGCCTGTGCTTAATTTTGCTTCCAAAGTTAAGAGTGAACTTTATCTCTATATTCAAACAAACAAGCATTGTTCCTAAAAAAAAAGTCAAGTGTTTAAGAATTGTAGCTGTAGTTGGAGCAAGCGCAGCATTGCCCGAGCCAAGAGTATTCCCTTATTCAGCTTAACAGCAGCCTTTCTCAAAGCCAGAAATATGTCTAACCATTGCCAGAGCCGATAGAAGTTCAACCTTGGCCAAGATACATGTGTGCAAGCATTACCTAAAGCCAAGAGAGTAGCAGCAAGGCTTTTGGGTAATTATGTGGCTTACAGTGGTAAAGAGGTGAAAGCAAAGTTGGGGAAGGGTAGCCTTGTTGCTTATATGAAATACTGAAATGGTTGCAGTGCCTTAAAGTTAATCTTGTTTAAACCTGTCTTTACATTTCAAAGTGCTGAAGCTGGGGTGTATATGTTTGGTTGTCAGTGGATGCAAGACTTCAGTAGTCCCAATGAAGTGGAATGCTATGGAGCCAAGGAGAATGCCCTCATGCTAAACTGTGGCAGAAGTAAAGTTGTTGAAGTAGAAACAGCAGAATTGAGAAGTCACCCTGACAAATATACCTATTGTGAATTCTAACCTGAATAGATGACTCATGACTGTTAACCAAGACCTTTGTTCCATTAACCTCCTAGACGTGTTATTTCTTTTTGAACTGTGTCAAGTCTTCTTTAAAAACTGGAAGTGGTAAAAGGGCATTGTAGCTGAGAAACACATTGATGCTATTCTGAGATATTGGAAAGTCTTTATTTCATCAGAAGAAGAACTTGTGTTGCTGTTGGAACTGTGGTTGACAGATCTTTACCTTAATATAGACTTTTCAAGAACTGGACTGAGAACTGGATCACTATCTATGTAGATTTCCTTACATTCTTTTGATGAACATTGAAGATGAATACTCCTTGAATTCTGGGGAAGGGAGTGTTCACCCAAGTTGATAAAAGGTTATCAAGATACTGTGAATGTTACTGCTGAATTGCCATATATTTTCTTTTGTAATTGATGTTTAGTGTGAGGTCTAGAACTCCTCTGTTAGAATGTTTCCCCTAGGTTTGTTATGTAGGGAAACCCACAGTAGAGACGGGAAAGTGAGGCATTTTCATATCATTACTATTCTAATAAAATGGCTTGTTTTGAACAATTATGAAACAGTTGTCTGCCTTCCATTGCTGATCCCTCACACGGCCATCACAAAGGGTATCGAAGTGAGGCTCTTTCGGCCTGCCGTTTGGCAGTGTCTGCATGTCTGACCCGAACACACATTCCCTTCCACAGCAGATCTGACACGTGTGTGATATCAATTTCTGTCCTTGGTAATGCCATGCACTATGCCTAAATTCAGGCATAGCTTATTTTTAGAGAGTACCCTGCCACCAGCATGGAATACTCATGATCATCATAGCTTTGGTACTGTGCCGCAGTGATTTTGCTGTCGCTGCGTTGGTGGAGTGGGCATCTTGTGGCCTTTGAATCTGTGATGTGGATCAGGCTGCTGATGCAGCAGGGCACACGTGCGCTATGATTTTGGCATGGAGTTGGGATATAAGTGGGATCTGATTATCAGTTTACCCTTTGGAGAAGAAATCATCCACATCATTATATGCATTCATAAAAATAAAAAAAACAAGGGCATTGCGCCCTTGCCCAATGGCAATTCCTCACAGTAACCCAGCACAGTTTTTGATGGTTGATGAGATGTCACTTAAATGGCGGACCTACTAAAGTCGCCCAACTCCTGTATGGTGCCCAAGAGGCTGATGTGGCCCTAGTGGTTCTACCCTGCACCTCTTCTGGCTGAAGGGAACCAGCAGCCCCTTACGCCATGTTAATGTCCGAATACATCTGATCAACGCTGATCTTATTGGTTACATTCCACAGTGGCCAAAGCAGAAAGTAAAATAAAATAGCTCCCTAAGCTGTCTAATGCGCTTTGTGCTTTCAAGGTTTATTTCCACTCTTCTTCCTGTAGACCGTTGCCCAAATTGGGCCCGGCTAGGAGTGGCTACATGGATGTTCCCAAAGGGAAATATAGAAATAAAGACATAGGGCTTCATTAAAATTATGGCAGACCGGTAAAAAATTGTCAGTAACGGAATAACCGCCAATATTCCTGCTCCACTATATAACGCGTATGGCCCATGGAATAGGGAATTTACCTCCAGAAAAACACAGCGCAGAAAAATCGGTGGAATTACTGCAGCGGATGCTGCCATGGTAATTCCACCAAACAAGCCCCATTGAGTCCTAAATGGAGATTTACACCGCCACTGCCACTTTTAATTCGGTGGTAATTCCGCTAGACCAAGTGGCGGTAACAGTCATTCATTTGGGCGGTATGCCAGTGTATTTACTGGCAGAATACCACCCAACTCGTAATGAGGCCCATAGACACCAGTGTGTAAAGAAACTTTTTTTTTTCAAATTCAATTTTATTGGTAACATTGCTTTTACAACTCACAGGACTCCTGCAAACATCATCATGTTATAAGACAACTGCAAGGTTTCTGATTTGTCTCCCCATCCCCCAACCCAACTATTTAAACATCTCCCCCCTCCCTTACCCCAACTGTTTTTCAGCCGCTCCAGGGCAGTCTCTTCATTGGTCCCTTTGCGTACTCCGTTCCTTTCCCTTTGGTTACACCTTGAGGTTTGAAGGCCCAGATGGAGGCACCTTCTGTTCGAATGGCATTGTGCCCCTCCCAATACACATCTGTCCTGCCCATGATACCTAGTGTTTGCCTTCCATGACTAGGGCGGGTCAACTGTTCCTTACTTCGCTCAGTACGGTCCTTCATCAACTCCCGCCCCCGCCTCTTCCTCCTGTAAATGTTCTGGCTTGTATTTTGCCAGAAAGGGTGCCCATTCCATGGCTCTCGTCGGTGATCGGTATGTGTATTTGCTTCGTTAGCTCCTTCAATCTGTATAGGTCTAGTGCCTTAGCCGCCCACTCCTTTTCAATAGGGAGGCTCTCCCTTTTCATTCCACCTGCCAGGAATGCCCTTTATGCCAGCAGGAGATAGTGCGACATATGTGGTAGTTTTATCCAGTCCTCAGCCGACGTTTCAATTCTGAATAACACCAGTAGTGGATCCCCTCCCCTTTCTATTCCATCCAAGCCCTTAATCCATCCCAGCACTTCTTTCCAGAACTGTTGTACCTTTCCACAGTTCCACCACATATTCCAGTAGTCTGCTACTTGTCCACATTTCCTCCAGCAGTGGGGGTCTTCCCCGGGAACATGTTCCCTAGTCCTGCTGGGTCCAACTGCCATCTGTATAGCAGCTTGAGCCCGTGGAGCTTATATTGGCAAGCCACTGATGTTTGTTGGTCATTTAGGAATAGTTTCCTCCATTGATCTGGTTCCCCAAGTCTCTTTGCCACCTCTCCTTGATTGTAGATACTTCATCCCCTCTGGCCTCCAGCAGTGCTTGGTACAGCTTTAAAATGAGTCCCCTAGTGCCTTTCGCTATGTCCAGAACTCGCTCCGTATGTGTCAGGTCCCTCTGAAGTTCCTTCTTCTATCTTTCTGACATTAGCACCCCCTTCGCTTGCAAGTATTTAAAGACTGATTTGTTGCACATCCCCAGGGCTTTTCAAGGTCCGCTAACCTTACGAATTGGTCTTTCTTTAGAACCTGCCCCACCCTCTCTAGCCCTGCTTCGAACCAGTCCTGGAACCGCGCCCATGGTCTGGTTTGTAGTCTCGTATGGGGGGTGCCCATATATGGCTCAATGGGGAGGGCCACGTAGTGACTCCTTCATCTCCTTTCTGACTCTCCATAGCGTCAGTAATGGGCCCAGAATATTTTGTGAGTGAATTCTTCTCGGCTTTGCTCTCATCGGAGAAAAACAAACATGTAACCTTCTTCCCTCTGTTGTTTCTGCCGCCATATGTCCACCAGTGCATACTGTTTCAGTGCCAGGCCCAGGTGTCCCCATTTATCCACTCCCTTATCCTTGTTTCCCCCTCTAGTCTTTCTGTCCCATGTTTCAGTCGATCAGGCATTGATGTCCCTGCCAATAATGTATAATTCAGCCTCCCGCTCATGTATTCTATTCAGTGCTTCTTTTATTAATCTTTCTTGTCCCTGATTTGGGGCCTATACTGCCGCCAGTAACACTTTAGCACCTTCCAGAGTTCCCTCCACTATCAACAGCCTGCCATGTAACAGGTTAGTGGCACCGCAGTCTTCGATCCGGCAGTGCTTGTGAAGTATTATTCCCACCCCTCCTTTTTTCGTGGGAACAGATGCCCAGTGCACTCGCCCTATTCCTCCACCTCGTAGATTACATTCCTCCCTCCATATTAGCCTAGTGTCTGCCAGGAATAAAATGTCCAGGGAGCCCTTTTACATTTAGGGTGCCCACCTTCAGGCCCTTCTTAGCTGCACCGCCCCCCATTACTGGTTCTTCCTTTTGCATTTGTTATCTCATAACTAGGGTTTTGTGTCCCCTCAGGATGTGTATTCTTTTCCCTCGGAGGGATGTGCGCAGGATTTCTTAAGCTAACCCTTCTGGACGCGGTAACCCCCTTGAACTTTATGCTGAACTTATAACTTCACAAAGAATAAATCCCCCAACTTGGAGGTATGAACATTGAAGTGGGAGACACCCCCTTTCTCATTGGGGACACTTTTGAGGTGTAAGAACAACCTCCCTCCAGCAAGTTTCCAATTTTACCAGAGCATCCGCCCGGATTTCATTATCTGGTGCGCAACTGCTCACCTATTCTTCATCATCGTCGCAGTCCCCCTTCTGCTCTTGTGCCGCAGACACTTTTCTCAGCGAAGGTCCGTTAAGCCTCATGAATTTTCACCCCATCTGGGCTCCTCCTTCTTTGTGATCCCGGCACCGGTCGAGGACATGTCTCCTCTGAGGTCAGGTCCTGTGTGCCTTGCGGGCCTCTCATCTGTTGTCCCTTGTCCGACGTGAGTTGCCTCAAGGCTTGCTCCGCCTTTTCAATTGATGTCAGCCTGTATTCAACTAATTCAGCCTTGAATTCCAGTGAGAATGGATAGCCCCACCTGTAACGGATCCTCCTATCCCGCAGCCAAGTCGTGAGTGGTCTGCAGCCTCTTCTCCTCGCCAGTGTAAGATTGGAGAGTTCCTGGTATATGAAAACGTTAGAACCTTCAAACTCAATTTCTTGCTGTTGCTTTGCTCTGTTTAAGACCTCTTGTCTGTCTCTGTAACTTAAGAATCTAGCCACTGTAGAGCGGGGGCCGTTTCTGTAAGTTTTCCTCCCCTGTGAGCCCTTTCCAGTTGTACCGTCTTTCCTCCTTTCATTGCAAAGAGCTGATGTATCAATGCATGTACCTTTTCTTCGACGTGCCGCAGCATTTCTCTGTCCAATTCCTTGAGGCCCAGTATTCTCACGTTGTTTCTTCTCTCCCTGTTTTCGAGGTCGTCGACTTCCAACCTTATTTCTTCTTCCGTAAGGTCCAGCTCTCTCATTCTCACGTCCAGGCGCATCTCCGCCATATCTGCGTTGAGCAGAGTATGTTCTAATTCCTCGACTTTGCTTTCAACTGCAGGCACTCTGCCCGTCACGTCCACTAGCGATGCTTGTATATCCCCTCTCAGGTCCTTTATCTCTGCCAGAATATGTCCCGTGTCCTCTTTAGTGGAGAATTTGTAGAGGTTGATTCCTGTAGCCATTGTGCTGTGGGATTGGTCACTGTATGCTTGTCTCTGTCCTTTGGGCTCTGACCTTCGTGCTTCTCCTTTATCACCCCTCTCAGTGCACACTCCAATACTCTCTCCCCCCGTTCCTGTGTGTTTTCTTGCCCTCTCTGCGCTATCCGAGGCTCCTGCGCCCACATGTTTTCTTTTCTGACTTGCCTCTGGGGGTCTCAGGATATGTCCTCTTAGTTTATCCTCACAGACATGCATCTCTCAGCAGTGCGGCGCCTCATAGGCAGAGGATTTTTGCGGAGTGTCTATAATAATTCGGTCTGTTGCAGCACCTTGCACATCTGGCAGTGTCCGCAATTTATTGTCTCTGGGCACGAGGTTGGGGGACAGAGTCAGCCAGGTGGCTGCGCCTGCACATTGTAATGGCATGGCGCCAATTCACATCTCCTGTACCCAGTTCCCCAGCTCGTGAACTGAAAATGCTGGTCACAGTTCCTTGCTTCCCTCTTTAGCTCCAGCTATGTCGCATCTTGCTCACGTGATGGGGGGAAAGGGTCTGGGCACGTATCTCTCTTTATGTGTGGGCGCCTACTTTTTCCATTACGCTTGCGGCTCCACTCCCAGTATGGCTTCCACCTTCCGGTGTCCTTGTACCTGCTTTGCTGTTGAACCTTCCCACAGTGCTCCCCTGCCGGTTGGTGTCATAGTGTGCCTCGCAGATCCCTCCTCTGGCATGTTATCTGCTCAGCTGTAGCTGGATGGCGTCGGTTGCACAGCCTTGGGATCCCCGGGGCTTGGGGTGCAGAAGTCTCCGGCGTGGGGTTCCCCCGCCCTGCACTTTGCTGCTCTCCTTTTCGAGGCTGGTAATGTGTGGGGGGATCCCTGCTGCTCACATGCCTCAAGCTCTCTCACAGGCCTCTCTCACCACCTCTTCCTCTGTTGCCGCGGTCTCTCTCAGTGCCGTGGGGTCAGGGTGTGGGAAAGCACGCTTCTGTCAATCGTGGCCGAGGACCCCTCAGATGCTCCGCTTTTGCTGTGGGGGTTCCTGTGGGACTGTCTGGGTAGGGAGCTGCTCCCCTACTGGCTCCTCGCTGCACCTTTTGGCGGTTGGCCGCCGTGCGGGGCGCTCTGCACGCTCACCTCGATCTTTCTGCGGGGGCTCCACTGTCCACAGCTCTGGCTGGGCTCTTCTTCCGGCACCTTTGTTCGACGTGCTGCGAGGGATGTGCGGTTCGGGGTGGGGAGGCCTCCTCCGTCACCCAGTGTCCGCCGCCTAAGGGTGCCTTTGCCTCACCTCGGCTCGTCTACACGTGAGGCTGCAATATCTTCATCGTCAAGCACAGGCTTGGCACTGCTAGCACCGTGGGGGATGGCCTCCTCTGCGTTAGTGCACTTCTCGCAGGTGTCTGATGCTTTCTTTACACCCAGTCAGTCCCGCTTCGAGCTATTGTGTTAGCTTAAGGGTCCTGCGAGTGTGGATGCTCAATCTCCTCTCGGATGTGCTGGATGGAGTGGAAGCTGTGCACTCAAGCAGCCATCTTGTCCCACGCCCCCTAGTGGTCTCCAAAGAAATGTATTATTATTTATTGTATGCGTTATAACAATTACCTTACCTGGACTGTGAAGGAAAACAGAAGAAAAAGAGAACAGTGAACAAAGCTCCCCTGTCCAGAAGGGGGTTGGTCAGGGGAGAGACCATTCTAAAAGTAGAAGGTTAAAACATATTTTTTAAAATGTTGCAAGGAGGAAAGAGATTCGAACCGTAGGCTCCCTAGAGGGTTGTGGCTTTGGGCACCTTAACAGGGTTGAAAATCATTCAAGAATGGGGCTCCCTATGCGGGGTACCTTGGCACTAACTATGGGCCCAAGATGCGTTCCCTGAGCAGCCCTGGCACTCACAGGGCCGTGGGGAGCTGATGGTCTGCCCATTTGACCAGACTGGTCAGGCCCAACTATAAAGACAGAGCTGTGTGTGTGTGGGGCAGGCTAAACCTGGTGGCGTGGCCATGCCTCATGATGGCCTGCCCTGCGGAATGGCATGGACCCAGATAATATGTCCTCCTTGACCATTTAAGCTAGGAGTGGCCCGGGATGAGAAGCGCAGCTCAACTGGTGAGTAAGTCTACCCCAAAAGCCCTGGGCAACACCATCCTGGCAGTACTGGGGAATATTGCTGGAGCTCCAGGCTGCCGGCCAAAGCTAGGATGATTGCACAGCCCACCTTCCTGTGCTGCATGAAGAGATGACAGGGGGGTGGGGCTGCAACAGTATAGCAGTAAATGGTGGTGATGGCCCCATGACAAATGTGATGCTGTTAGGTAAGATTTTCGTGAATGTGAATACTCTCCCTGACCTATGTCAACCATAGAACCTTTTGCTTGGAGTTGGTAATTATTTGTCCTTGTCCCTATGTGCATGTGAATCTTTTCCCCTCTCATCTTTATATGTCCCTCCATAGTGTGTGATTGGAGTAATAGTTTCCTATTACCTTTTGGGCTTAGGCTGGGTGGCCCCTTAGGGCTTCCCTTTGCAATTTTTCTTTAATGTACTTTGGTGAACTACTGTTCCCAAGGGGCAAAGTGGGATTTGCATCCCATTTGCATTATCTCTAGTGAGCCAGCACACCCCACCTTATGTGGAGTGCTGGGGAAATACACTGTATCCCCTCTCTCACTTACCTGGTAAAATCTATGTTACAATTACAAGATAACGTGAATGGTGGGTGGCAGTAAAACTGCTTTTATAACCTTTAGTCATTAATACTGCCGGACTGTTAAATCAGATGCAGTAATGCACAGGAGGGTCACCATTCTGCTAGGATGGTGGATTCCTTCATTTGTTTGCCATTTCTCATTTGCTTGTTGTTTCTGAGGTCTTCTTCTGCCATTCTAGGTGGGAATGATCTTGGTTGAAGTTTTGTCTTTGGCGGGAATCCTTTGCTTTCCCCGCCGAGGCTCCAGAGTGTCTGAGAAGGCAGGAAGCGAGGGAGGAGTCCAAATCTTAATGTGTGCTATTGGGTTTTGCTTTCCCTGATCTGCTTTAGTGCATTTCTAAAACAGCCTTGGAGTTGATGCTTCTCTTTGAGTTGCTTGTAGCAAATCCTAAAAGTATACGAGTTCTTACTTAGCTGTGAATTGGTGGAGGCCATTCTTAAAAGTTTACCTTGAATAGCTTTGCCATGCAAAAAGTGTACAATTGGGTTATGCTTTGCCTTAGTTATAAAGTTCCTACTTAC